>NC_061102.1:39217478-39267478 GCF_015104395.2 Macrobrachium nipponense | reverse complement strand
AATGTAAAGATGAATGACAGCGGAAGGGCAACTTTTGTTGGTGGGTATGGAGTTCCTGTACTCGATAAAAATAGAGAGTGGTTTAAATATATTTTGAAAAGGCCGTGTTTGTTGGAATTGTATGATTTTTAAAGAATTGTCATAATTATACTTTAATAACAGAAAATTGAGAGAAGAAGTGGCTTCATTATATGTTAGTACAGAGTAGATGGAGAAGAGCGGGCTGTTTGCAGTTGTGAAAACAGGGGTGACTTCAGGTGATGAGAAGGAAGTGAGGAGTGGCGTACAAAACGGGGGTCGGGGGGGCGGGGGCCGGGGGGGCGGGGGGGGGGGGGGGGGGGGGGGATGAGTTCTGGCCCAAGGTTAAAGACACTGAAGTGAAAGGGGATATAGAGTATGTAAAATTCCTTGATGGAGTTATATGGAGTTATAGGTATAGCATGGAGTGTGCATAAAGGGGTGGGAAGCAGAAATAAAACAATAAATAAAAGGTTTCCTACAGATTTATTGGCGACCATTTTTTGAGATGCAGGTACATGACAGATGATCATGTGCAAGTACACATGAAGGAAGTTGGGTAGGATCGTCAGTTGGAAACTGAGGGAGAGAAAGAGAAGGCAAGACATAAAAATAGACCGAAGAGGGCGAGAAAGAACTTCCTGTGAATAATGGGTGGTTTCACTATGAAGTCAATCAAAAGAGAAGAGATAATGAATTTGTTGATCTATGGATAAAAGACGAAAATGGTAATGCTATCTAGATTAATGAGTTCTTGTATCAGTGGAGTGAGTATTCTTAAAACATTTTGTTATCAGTGGGGAAGACGGAAAATGACTGTTGAGCATGCAAGGAAAGCAAATAAGAGGCCAAAGAAGCAAAAACACCATCAGTTGCTTGGACTCAAAGTTAAATGTACCAATTCTTTATTGAGTGTGGGACTTTGTATGGCTGAGCAATGGTTTGTGATGTATATTTTGATTATGGAAAGTCTAAAGGAATAATTGTTTCTTTATATAAAGCTGAAGTTAATAAAGGAAACCGTAGTTCAGTGGCATAAAATTACTTCGAATACAATTATGAGTGTAGTGACAAGTCGACAGATGTAGGTGAAAATTGAAAGGAATAGAAAATGGACTATAAATGGAGTTTGAAATGGTTAATGTTTACAAATAAGGTTGGAGGACTGGAAAATGAGCCATTTGAGAAGTGCTGGAAAGGTTAAGTTTAATATCCAGGAAGCATGAGAGTGCCTACTGTGTGTATTGGTGGTTTTGAGATGCCTCCTGTGTTTGTGTATAAATTGCTGGTGATGAGGAATTTAACATTTAGAAAGGTGAATGTTTCTGTGACTTGTTATTTCTAGGGAATTGCCCCATGCTAGTGTTGACTACACAATATTGATTACTCATACATACAGGCGAACACATGTATGTAAATATAAAGTAGGTGAAAAGTGAAAATCCATTAAACTGTACTTTCTGCCTGCTGTATGGCAATTTTAGAGTAAACAGTTTTTAGGGCTAGTTCGTTATTTTAGAATAGAAATGGAAATTTGAGCATCCGACCCACTTTCCATTTAGATATTTGTGGTTTTTATTCGGATTAAAAGATTTAACAATGATAAAAAATCTTTATTACCTTTTCCCATGTAAGAGTTGCTTGAGAGTAAGGTTATGGCGTCATGGCATGAATCCACTAAAATTTGTGTTTAATTAGTTTTCATTTTGGATACATTGCTCGGGGTTTTCAGTAGATCACTTCCGGATGCACTTTCAGAAAGGGAGCAAATCTCCGTGGAAAGGGAAAAATCTCTCCTTCCCTCAGTTCCCTTCAACCTGGTTTATATTGTTGGGGGAATCGACCCTTGCGGGTGTTGCTGATGTAACGTCTGGTAACGGAAGGAGATTTGCGTGGAAATTCAATTTCTTGAGATGACACGTCACAGAGCCCTATTATTGTGTTCATATATAACATTTGCTTTAAAAGATGAGATAAAGTGGGGGGGGGGGGGGGGGGGGGGGGGGGGGGGGGGGGGGGGGGGGGGGGGGGGGGGGGGGGGGGGGGGGGGGGGGGGGGGGGGGGGGGGGGGGGGGGGGAGTGTTACTCAATGTATGTAAAAAGTCCTTTGATAAAAGGATAAAAATATTGTGCATTTAGCTAAAAGTTCTTGGCTGTAGTGAATAAACGATGCAAGAGTATTTGATTTCTTCGTAAACAAAGGATGGAAAAACGTTTCCTAGTGTATGTAACCAATTTCATTTCTGCATCAACCGGATTAAAAAAAAAAAAAAAAAGTTAAAAAAAAAAAAAAAAAAGCATCGCTTTCATATGTTTCAACTTCAGCAAAAAAATTGTCTATTTTAGGTCATCAGATCTGAACAACATCGAGATAGTGTAGTATCTGATTCGTAAAAATCTTTAATCGAACGCTGCCCATATTTTTTATCTTTTTTTTCGTTAAACCATAATTGACAGACGGATTTGATATCCAATGAAGTATTAGATTGACGTCATTTTGATTTGCCTTATTATTGCAACTTGCCTTATTGCTTGTAACTTGACCTGGCAACGTATCGAGTCCGAGGGATCATGTCAGGACTAGCGAACCCACTATTTTTCAAGACAATATTGTACTACTTTGATTTATATATTTTCATATATAATATATATATATATATATACTATATATATATATATATATATAATATGCATGTATATGTATAATATGAATAAATAATACAAATCAAAGTGGTATGATATTGTCTTGGAAAATAGTGGGTTCGCTAGTCTTGACATGATCCCTTGGACTCGATACGCTGCATGGTCAAGTTACAAGCAATAAGGCAAGTTGCACTAATAAGGGGCAAATCATAATGGCGTCAAGTCTAATACTTCGCTTGGATATCAAATTCGTATGTCAATTATGGTTTAATGAAAAAAAAGAAAAAAAAAAACATGGGCAGCTTTAAACTAAAGATTTTTACGAATCAGATACTATACTATCTTGAGGGATACTTTAGCATATTTTCACTGTGAATATATATATATATATATATATATATATATATATATATATATATATATATATATATATATATATGGTAGTATATATAGGTATGATTATTTACAGAGCTGCGCTCCTTCCTCTATCGTGTATGGTTTACTGTTTACACGTATTCTTTTGGCTTTGGCTTGTTCATCGTGAAAGAGCATACAAGTAACTCCTTTGAAACTTCAGTTAATTTTGCCCGTGGAGTATATGATTAAAGCAAAGTTTTTTCGCTTAGTTATATTTTCGAATGAGTGATTTCTGTTGTACGCGCGTGTTAATTATCTGACAATGAATGTTTTTTTTTTTTTTTATGAGCAGAATCTATTTCACAGATCTTCTGATGAAAGTTGTAATTATTAGCGATATTGATTGTTATTAAAGGGGTTGATTGCTTCCAAGATGCACGCCTTCTGCAGAAGAGTATATTATTTTCGTCTAAGCAGAACAGAGGTTGATACTAAGTTTTCGTACTGGAACTTTTTCTTTTCAAACGAACACACTTCTCTCCCGGGACGAAATAGCATTTCACCTAACTAGAATGTTGCAGCGTTCATCTGACAAGCTGGTTCATCCATTTGAGAGCCCGACACATCAACTTTAAATGTTTGGCTGATCCAGCCAATGGAAAAGTTAATCCCAGCGGATTGATAGGATGATGCCTCGACCTGAAAGAATAATCCTTGCCGTCTAAAGTTGGTCCACCGTATGAAACCAGCACGTTTGAAGAATTAATTGGGTTTTTAAAAAAAAAAAAAAAGAAGAAACCACTAATCACTTTTAAGATTTTTCTTCTCTCATAAGAAATGGAGCACGAAGTTTTGACTCCCTGTGATCTTGGATTTGGGTTTTTCATGTTTAAACACAAGGGCCTCCAGTGACCTTGCTTGTGCATTTTGAATATGATTCTTAAAGGCAATTTCCAGTTTGAGTTTCAGTTAGCGTTTACACTTGAGTCCTCTGTCTTTCAATTAGCGTTTACACTTGAGTCCTCTGTCTACTGCAAGAACGTAAATAATTTATGGCTCTTATTATCTTCTGTCTTGTGATGGTTTTTAAGATGTTAGTGTCCTGTGGTTGGTGCGTTAGTTTCATCGGGTGTATCTTCTCTCTCGGAAATGAGCTGCCGTATTTATCATTATTTGGTTTGTAAGAACAAAGTTTTACGGAAACCTGTGCTTTATTGTATTTAAGAGACATGTGCCCATTATGACTATATTGGTCGTTAAGAAAGGCAAACAGTCATAGCCAGTTTACAAAGACGTATTTTTAGTTTTTAAATATGTCAAATTTGATGTTTTTTTTTTTAAATAAAATTTTTGCCTATAGTTTCATTTAAGGGAATTTCCTCCACTGATTGTAGATTTATATAGTTTAAAGGGGAATTATGGTCATATGCCGTGGTTGTTTTTATATTTTTTTTATTCACTGAGATATGAGTTCCTGATCTTATATTTTTTTTTATCCTACGAAGGAAGCAATATAGAATCTCGGAAACTCTGCTTGTCATGACTTAACAGAAAATAGTATTTTTAGTGACTGCAGGTTTTTTTTATCCGTGACTTGAATTTTTTTTTTCTCTCAAGGAGAGAATGCTAGATTTCTTCGTCTATAAATGTTCACTTGGTTTAAAGATAATAACACAACCATGCCCATTTTGTCAGGTCCTTTCCACCAATAAATGTTTAAAGGAACCATTTTTGTTTTCAAACTGTAAGCGAGAGAACACATGACAGAGGTTACTTGATGAGTTTCAACGTTTTAGGTGTTTAATTGTTATCACAATTGTTTAGAAAATCAACCTTTTTGCCAATCAGGTTTTTGGAAGCCGTCTTGGTTGATCTCTGTGTCATAAATAATTCTTTATCTTTCAAGTCCCACATAGCGTGGCAGTGCCGTCAGTAAACCACACGCGGGGCACGGTAGACATTACTTCAGGTTCTTTGCTGTGTCCCTTCGGCTGCAACCTCCAACATTCTTTTTATTGTATCTCCGTTCATATTCCCTCTCTTCCAACTTCCTTTCCACCCTCTGTTGTTTCATAGTGCGATTGTGAGGTTTTCCTCGTTACACCTTTCAAACCTTTTCACCAGCAGTTATCCTTTCAGTTCTGAAGGTCTTAATGGGTCCCAGCGCTTGGCCTTTGGCCTAAGTTTTATAAGCCTATTCCACGGGTCCTTAAGTCTTTTACAGGTTTCTTTAACTTCTAAGAAGAGTTTTTTTAAAAGATTCATGTGATCCTAAACCCACTTCTTATCTCAAGTATTCCTCTTCATCTTACTTTTTCTTTCCCGTGGTGTGATAAAACCGTTTAATAACTCAACCTCCCGACCATCACAGGTAAAGTTGGTAACATGGCCTCTTTAAGCGTTAATGAGATACGTGTTCACAGTGACCTTCTCCCGTCTTGTCTTTCGAATTGACAGAATCATTTTCTACCTATTTTATGTTTTTCCTTGACGGTACTTAAACCTGCGTTAATGTTTGAATATTAAAGAAAGAGTTTTAATATTTGTGCTAATGGTGTTTTAAAGATAAAATTTAATGTAACTTCTATTATTATTATTATTATTATTATTATTATTATTATTTTATTAATTATTATTATTATTATTATTAAAAAATCACGGTAATATAAGAGAGTATCGAGATAGCGGGTCCTGAACTATGGCCTGGAGGACGGCAGCTGTAGCTTATTGCAAACAGGCAAAGATAAACGGTTATGGATTACACTTCATTATACAGATATATGCATACATAACTGAATCACGAAAGTTAGGAACGTGATAAATCCATAAATAAAGTTCATCTGCTAAGTAAAGGACGTTTGAACGTCGAAAGATCTCGCGAATACCCCGTTGTTTATTTTCACGTCGTGGCATATAAATTTAGATATATACATAAAGTTATTAATACTGCAGCAGTTTTTGTTTTTATTATTACCACTGATTCCAGTATTATTATTATTGCTGTTTACCGTATGTGTGGGCATTATTTTTATATCATGATTTTTTTTTTTTTTTTTTTTTTTTTTTTTTTTTTTGCAAATGTTGACTCCGTAAATGTTTTTACTGTAGGTCATCGTAGAAATTTGAAACCAGAACATACATTCATGATACCAATAGCTGAATTTATATCGTTAATTTTGAGATATTGTGTAGGCGAAGTTGTTTCAAAAACTTGTTTTTTTTTTATAGTATCTGTCTTTTTTTTTTGGATTTCCCAGGAGACAATCGACTCATTACAGGATGTTGTTGCCTCTTGCATTGTGAAACAACTTCAGAGCGCAGTGCGCATTTTTCCCCTATTTTTATTTCTAGTATGTTTGTGTCAGTATCCCACCTTTTAATGGACACACAAAGGGTGTTTTGTTCATTCTGTCGGTATATTACGACTGTGTCCATGGTAACCGTTGATGTGAATATACCGATACTAGAAGGCGGCGCCGTGTCATCTGATATAGAAATATAGAAAGTGACTGCAGAATACCTTTCCTTGAAATGCTTTGTCTGCCATTCTTTTCACTCTTCTTTTTTTTACTGTAATTACTTTTATACGTTATTTATAAGGAGTTAATTTATATACGCATGTAATGCAATTTTCTTTGTTTGTAGATATATTATATGTATTTTCTATTTAAATGGCACCATTTATTTATGTTTTCATAAATGTTATTCATTCGTAGAGTTTTCGTGTTTGCTTCTCCCAGTTATAAAAGCGTTGTCAGTAATTCCTCCCGTCATCCTCCTACTGAACGTAGATCATGACAATTTTTTATTGCTTGACGTAAAACAAGTCATTTGTAATGTGTGTACATACTTTCTTTCAAAATGTTCCTTCGTGAACGCGGTGAATCATCTTTGAAGCCTACAACAAAGAAAATTCAGTAGTTTTGTAACACGACAGCTTTCCTAAAATACACGCCTGACCAAGCTTACTTACAGGAACGACACCTCATTCACTTCTTCAATAAAGTATCAAAAGTGGGCAACATGAAAAACAAAGCATGATCCAACCTCCAGCTTACTCGGGATGTGTGCAAGATTTTCACCTCCTGCGTAATTTGTAACATAAAAGTGCTAAACTCTACAGTCAAATAGAACCTTGGTTCACCAACGAAAATTAAAATTAAATAATCTTTCTTTACGGTTAAACATGCACATTGTTTTTAGCATTTCCATTTTAATAAATTAATCAATTATCCTATACTAAAATCCTGTCTTTAGCGCAACACAAAACACTTTTTTCAGACCTTTTTAGGCTGTTCCGTAATAATTTTTTAACTCCCCCCCCAACACAACAACAAAGTAGTTTGTAGGCTTACTCTCAGAGTAAGCGAAAATGACGTTTGTGCAGACATAGGGGTGGGAGGGACAGGGTGTGATGCATATTTCATTGGGTAAGCTTCATAACCTGTCAAAATTGCTAGTAAGTTCTCACGTACACACACTGCATACGTACATACATACTTACATACATACGTAAACTGCTGTATTCATATTTTACCCGCTGAATCGTGGTGACTACCTCCATAAAGAAAACTTCCACACCATTGATTACTTCAAACATGTATAGCACATCAAACCCTAGAATTTAGGGCTCTCTTCTCCTGTCCTTTTACTCCATCTATTCAGCACTCTCAATATTACTCCCTTTCTACCTATGTGCACTTCGAAATTATATATACATCAAGTTCACTAACCAATCATCTTCTGTTCTATGCGCATGACCAAGTTATCTCAGAATATATATAATATATATACTATATATATATGTGTGTGTGTGTGTGTGTGTGTGTATGTGTGTATGTATATATATATATATATATATATATATATATATATATATCATATTTATATATTTATATATATATATATATATATATATATATATATATATATATATATATATATATATATATATATATATATATTTACCGCTGTATATGATGGCACTGTCCATAGATTTCCAGAGTATTTAGATTCCATTTCCGCTAATGGAATAGGTTTTTTTTGTGACAAAAATTCTAACTTTACTCTCCCATATGGTATAAATTGTCACAGAAGAATTAATGCAAACCTGTGTTTATGATGTCTATAAAAATCGCTTGATATTCTGTGCATAATTATTAGGCAGTAAAATATATATATATATATATATATATATATATATATATATATAATATATATATATATATATATTCTGCATGTATGTATGTATGTATGTATGTATGTATACACACATACGAAAGTAATGTCTTTATTTACTCGTTGGTTCATTAACAATTATTGTTAATGAACCAACTAGTAAATAAAGACATTATTTTCGTAGCAGTTACCAGAACACATTAGAGCATGAAGTGTTTTGTAGTTGGTCTCGCCATATTTAGGGAAGAATCACCCTTAATCTGATTTACGATGACTCTAACCAGAATGATTCCTGGAATCATTTTCAGATACATTTTGAGGTAGCGAATGCCCTACTGTTAGTTTCTATGTAAACTATTATTTACTTTGTCGTAACACAGAATCCGTCAGCATATGGAAGAATTTTAAATACTTAATGGAAACAAAAACAGAATAACAGTTTATGAGTGTCCAACTTTCAAACTCGGTGGTTTTAGGGTAGTTTGATGCAAAAATTGGGGAAATTTTTGTTGGGAAGGGGGGGTGGCTGGAAGGTGTTTTTGGAGGGCATTGCAGAGAAGAGGAGAGGAAGGCGTGGGATGTTGGTTCGTTGCTTTGATGGAAGAGTTATTTTAGAGTGAGATTTTATATATATATATTAGGGCTTGTGCCTTGTATGATAAGGCGCCCTATGAGGTAATGTTAGACTAGCGATAATCTATACGCTAAGTCGGTTGGTATTGCACTTCCATCTTCAATGGAGTGTCTGGGGTTTTGTAGATCACTTACGAAGTCGGTATTATCTTTACGACGATGTGTTGAACTCATGGTTTCGGTGAGGTTCTTGTAGAAACACATAAAGTATAAAAATAGATATAATTTTCTTCTGAAGTTTTACATGGTGAAGATCAGGTATGATTGTACAAGTCTTCTAATAACGATAGCTTGATCGCTTCTGCCAATGATGATGGCTAATCCTATTCCTCTACATGATAAAGCTTAGGTAAAGAGGTACAGGTCTTCTAATGACGATAGCTAACTCTCTTCTGCCCGTCTACCATCTCTGTTACAAGTTATGAAGGAACAGACAGTGTTCGAACATATGAACATACTATCAGATGACATAGTTTCATACGAACACACAATCGAATGAGACACGCTACAGATCACGTAGGCCGTTTGAATAATAGGTCGGGGTAGTTGTCTCAAGCAGGGAGCTTGGACTAATGTTTATAAACAATTGAATGACTACAGGTGACGGCATGTTATCTTAGCTTACATACTTATTGTATACGTCATCTTTAGCGTCTCTAGTCTGATCCACTTCCTGCAAGCAATCTGGTTGACCTCTTTAGTTTTAGAACTTTTATATATATGGACTAACATTCCATAGTTTTTATTATGTAAACACTTACATTAGCTCGGTCAGCTACCAAAACCAACTACTGAATATTACTCAAACTTGACTTGCATTTGACTTATAGGAGTGTGATACAGACACTATGTGAATATATATATATAGTAAATAAAAATTCATGGTGTACATGAATTGATTCAAGTAATAAAATATAAAACAATGATATTTTTTTGGTAAAATAATAGTGATCACGGATATATAAGATACAGTTTTTCACTTCATCTCATCAAGATACTTATGCTACAGAAAATACTAATGTACTCTGATAATTGCATAGAATGAAGATTAACATGATAAAAATCATATTTTAACTGATAAAAATATCATATATGAATTGATAAAATTATTAATGTTTATGCTGATTGATTCGTTGATTTCTGATTCATTAATCAATATACTAACTCATATATAACTGCAGATATTGGTAAGATGAAAGGTAACAGATTGATTATAGGCTACCTGATTTGTTTATACATATGCATATGGATTCATATAATTATGATTAATATATGTCACTTTAAATAGATTCCTATTGCGTACACGCAAAAATATATTTAGATTCTGTTATTTATGATCATTTATATAAGATTCCTATTGCGTACACGCAAAGATATATTTCGACTCTGTTATTTATGATCAATTATATATAGGATACATGATAACTTTATATATATATAGGATACATGACATTCATATATATAGGATACATGACCGAGGTTATACTACTTCACTTTTAACTAGCTTTCTCGAACAACTTTGTTTTGTCCATTACACAGTTCCCAGACAACCACCTATAGCCAATTGAAACGGCCTTTTTCAATGGTTAAAACAAGGGGAAAATTTGCCTAGGGCGGGTTACCAACGTTCTATTTTTGCGCTCATTACTTTATTCTCTGACATCCTAAGCTACACGATTACGTTCGCGATGAATAAAAAAAACATCCCCAGCACGAGTCCTTCGCCAGCAAAGTAGAGTTGAATATCCTTCGGGTCGTAATTGTCGGAAGTATGTCCCTTTTTGTAGTCGAATTCCGAACAGCCGCTGGAGCATTCCGCATTAAAACGAGATTAACGACGAGATACGGTGTCGGTCGAAGAAGTCCAGGAAATTCCTTTCACATTGTAGGCGGTTGTTACTTGACTGTAGTCGTCCGCTGCGACGAACGTTTTTTTGAAGTTGCGATGTGAAACTCTCGTACTGCAGGATACTGTAACCAGGTTCCATTAATCAGCCTGCAAGTGAAATTATACTTGTCACAAGGGCAAAGTAAATTCAGACGACATCCAATACAGGGGAGGGGAGAGAGCCATTTAGACCAGACTTAACCCACATGAATTCGCTGATATTTCGGAATTCAAAAGAGTCCGCTGTACAAACTTTTTTATCCATGGCATTAACAATGATGAACCTATCCAGGTCTATGATGACTTGTAAAAATATCCAGAATTATAAAAAATAAATAGATATCATTACGAATCTCAAAGAAAATTCGATATTACTGGTAGTAAGTTACTAGACAAAGAAGTGGAAAACGGAGCTAATTGTAAGATTGCCAGGCAACATAAGAGTCAAAGAGAAGATTAATCATGATTCTATGTGCCCTAACAAAAGTTTCATATTCAATTTTCTCGTGCGCATCCTCTGAGGTTAACTTTTAAAACATTATTAATAGGTAGGAGATGCAACGAAAAAAAACCCACTATGTAACTAATTTCTATATAAACTTTGGGTTTTTCAAGAAAATGTGACATTTTCCCATGAATGTTTTACTTGAATTGTAATAGGCTAATGTTGCAAGTAAATGAATCCATATCCATATCGTGATACTTCTAAATGTCTATGAGGTTCAGAAAAAATTAATTCATTTTGTGTTATAGAAATTCTATTTGCTTATATTTGCTTATATTGCTTATATTGTTCATTAATTGTAAAATGATTACAAGTCCTTAACTTAATTGCCATTACACACACGGATAAGAATATGTTATGGTGGCCATGTCATGTGACCTATGAACCACATGTGAAGTCAAAAAAAAAAATGAGCTAAGCAATTCCTTTCTCCAGTCAATCTGCTTTTGCAAGCAGAGACGACACACAGATGAAGCCTGTGTAAGCAGATTATTGAGGTTAAAAGGAACAAATGCTGATACGGCAATGATGACGTCGTCACTTTGGCAGGAGATTGCTCTCAGCCAGCTAAGAGTTACGTTACTTGCTGTAAGAGATACGACTTTAGTATTTTCAAATGATATTTTAGTGTTTTAATTCTCCACCCGCATGAGAAGAATGTCTGAAAAAAAAAAAACACCAAGTACCAAAATTGAACAATATATTAGTTTCATGTTGGCATTATGTTAAATAAATATTCCTTATTCAAACTATATGAAAAAGGTTTCCATACAAATTCTATTATATATTATACAGCCCTATATAAGATTCATATAGGATTATTCCATAGATAACATTTTCACTTCTAGACTTCCTGACTTTAAAATCTCTTTTATTTTTTATATTTTTTATTTTATTTTATTATTTTAGTAGTTTATTTATTTATTATTTATTTAATTTTTTTTTTTTCATTGACTACGAATATAAAATCACCGGGGGACAGACAATATGTCAGTAGATTTTGGATATGTGTTTGAACTTTTAGCTTATTTGTCATTACTAAAGCGTTAAGTTAGAGTTCAAATCTTTACGCATATATATTTGGATATTTAATTATCTATGGTTACGTTTTGCTTATTGATTTTATCGTGATTCCTTTTTTATTATAATTTGTAACCCTTCCGACTTCTTACGGAGTGTATTAATATTGACTCCACTTGTATCCATATTTATTTTATTTTTTTATATTTATTTATTTATATTTTTTTATATATATATTTGATAAATTAATGGTTGGCTTGAATATGTGGAAAAGTGTTCTAGCGGCGTACCGTATAAGGCTACTTGCGGCATCAATTCTATAGATACAAGATATAAATGATAAAGGTATTTAAAACCGCGAGAACCGCTATAATCCGGTCGGATCCAATATCACGAGTTGTAACTCGTAAGACATTGACACTTCCTATTTAATTATCCGTTATTCTACCAAACCGATTGACTCTGGGTGATAAAATATATTATTGGTTTTCTTAATGGAAAGGAATTCACACTTTCCACGAGTTTAAGGAGATTATTATTGATTTACACCACCCGAGTCACAGATTATTATGTGTTGAATTCCATATTACTGATTTAGCACTCATAAATATTCCTAACGCACTCAATTGCGGTGTTTGTTTTTAGTGCTATTAATTCTATAAACGTGTCAAGGAACTATTAAACACTAAGAAGTGTTTATTCTCTGTCAGACTCGTAATTCTGTTAATAATTCTACGTATATTCTTTCAAGGATTGATTGGCACAGGATAGGCCCTAAACTGACAGGTGTCTTAGTGTATCCCTTGTTTTCATTTTTTCATGACACATGTTACAATTAGTTATGTGCTTTTTATATCTGTAAGCATTGTAGGCCAGTAAAATAGTGATTTGGCTTTCTGTGACATACTATGGAACCCTGGATGACGGAATGCAACCAGTTTATGACGATTGGTATGAAAGAGATTATTATTACCTGGTCGTTAGTCATCTGCTGTGTTCTTCGGGTTTTCCTCGTCACGGACCTACATATAATACTACATTTGATTACATTATTCTGATACACATACCTTAAGTATACTTTTGCTTTAGGGTTTCTGCTCGAAGTGTGTATTGTTTTTGCTTAGCCGCTGACCCTGTTTCCGTTTCGAAGTGTTTATTGTTTGGTGTTTATTGCTGCTGACTCTGTTTCCGTTCGAAGTGTTTATTGTTTGGGTTATGTCTGTTGACGCTTGCTTTGTTCAGTTTGTAACAGTTCTGCGCTCCGACCCAGATATTCAATGCTCGCGATCTCTTGGGTTAAGGAATTTTCTGTTTAGATACGGTTTTAACAATAGGTACGGAGTTTTCTATATTTTTTAGTCTAATTAATGGTTCTTTGCTGTATGGTGCGGGATTGCGGGATAAATGCGTCAGCTATGATATTTGCTTTCCCAGGTAGATATTTTATCTTGGCTCCAAAGACCTGAATGATCATTTGTCACCGAGTTCCTTTGGACTGTGATTAAAGCCTTTGAAAAACTCGGTAAAGGACTCATGTTCAGTAAGGACTTTATCAGGATAGCCATAGATTATGAACTTAAAATGTACTGTGAGTTAAAGATACCTAGCCCTTCCTTGCTTATTACTGCAATATTTACTTTCAGAGGGCTTTAGTTTACGTGAATAAAAAGCTATAGGAAAGAACTGTTTTATCATATTGCTGAAGTAGTATCCCTCTTACCCCTTGGTCTGAGGCGTCTGTTGCAATAAAAAAAAAATTCCTTATTTAAATCAGGGATTTTTAAGTTAGGTAAGCTGCATTATTCCGCTTTTAAGATATCGAACGCCTGTTGATGCTTTTCAGACCATAATAAATCTACGCTCTTCTTCGTAAGATCTGTTAAAGGAGCTGTCATGATTGAAGAGTTACATATTTACATACGATTGTAATACCCACTACAGCGCAAAAGTGCTGTATCCCCCTTTTACGTTAATAAGTACCGGAAAGTTATGAATAGCCGACACCTTACCATGGACTACTTTTAAGACCTTGACCAGACACATAAAACCTAGATAAACATGTTCGGTTTTTAAAAACTCACATTTTAGAATATTTACTCTGAGATTATTTGTCTTTGTCTCTGTAGCACTAGCTCTACTTTATGTGAATGTACTTCTAAGGTATTAGAAAAGATTACAAGATCATCCATATAGGCATGTAGGTTATCCCCTAAAAGTCTCCAAACACTATATTGTAATTGGGGCGCAACGTAAGCCGGAGGCATACGTAAAAAATTATGATAATGTCCCCTGGGTGTGCTGAAAACGGTGTATGAAGTACAATCACTTAGGTAATGGTATCTGGTAAAAGCATTTAATTGTAAGTCCAAGTTGGTGAAAAAAAAATTTATTCTAACCTAACAGAGATAAGATGTCGTCGGTAACATCGCACTGGAAACTATCGGAAGTCGTTTCCTTGTTTTAAGCGACAGTAATCTGCGCAGATACGCGAAATCCGATCTTTTATGGCATGACATTTGAGGGAAAAATTATATGGGCTTATTTGATTTCCTAATGACTCCTATTACTAACATTTTTTCAACTTCGTCATTTATCTCTATTTTGAAATTTCAGTGAGATTCTATACGAAGGTACGTATATAGCTTTATGTTTGTCCTTAGACCGTATTTTGTTTTCAATGACATCCGTTTTCTCCCAGAGATCACTCGCTAGTGGAGAAACTTCCTGGTATTCAGGTAGAAGATAAAAAAAAAAATCTGCTGAATCACCTCTGCTTGAATGACTTTATTGATATTACTTTAGATAGAATATAAGAGAGATTCATCCACGACTGATTGGGCGGGATTAAAAATTAGCAACAATAAAAAATGCGATATTTATAACTTCCGTATCCACGATTTGTATACTTTTAGGGCTTTGTTCGCGGAAATCGTTATATTTCAGAGTGTCGGGAAGGATTAAAAATTTCATTTCCCAGCAAAGTCTTTTTACACGCACTAAGACATTCGAGGGTGCATACTTCTCGAGATTTTTGCGTGCAAAGTACGACTGCGGTTGTGGGAGAATTCTGTTGGGTCATTTGAACAATGTTACGATTTATGAGACAAATGTATAGTTCCTTTATATAAGTTATTATTTGATTAACTGTCTCATTTTGGGGTTTGTTCCCAAAACGGATTTAATATGTTTGAAGGTTTATGGAGGATTTTCTTTGATAAACACGCCTTATTTTGCAGGAGATGTAAGATAATATTTTGTATACCCCTAGATGGATCTTACAATTACACTACATACAGAGCAACGTTTTTTATACATATAGAGGTATCTGTAAACGCTCGCTTATCCGGACTTCTCATTAGGGAAGTTCGAACAACAGACGGTGAGTCCGTAAATACAAGATATTACGTGTATTAAAGAAATAAAACAAGATATTCTAATTTTTACGGCGCGTACAGTTGGGCTTAATCCACCAGTATTTATTATAACTTAATGTATTAAAATTAAAACGAAAACCTGCTCTGATTACTTATACGGTCGTGTGTTTCATAGGAAAAATCCCCGCTTTTTTAATTCAAAAAGATATTGGTATGAACCAACATCGCTTTTCCCCCACTCTGCTAGAGTCGCTTATTGTGTGGAATTTGCTATGCTTTGAACACTTCGGCAGTTTTCGACTGACCTTGACCGCTTGACTAGGTGACACAGTAAACCCGAGTTTGCTTGTTTGATTCTGAAAGGCTACTGTTTCTATTTCTTTTTGTAATAATTAGGATCCTTCTCTTTATTACCATGGCAACGTATTGTGTGTTTTTAGCATTATGTTGCTGGTTACGTATAAAGCAATGAATGACGAACTATTAGGTGAACTGAGCGATTACTAATAAGACAAGTTATCACTACTGCATTCAATATTAACTGTTTGTACTTCATTCTTTGCTAAAATTTGAAATAGTGAGGGATCCTGGTCAGCGCGTTTAGCCTGATGAAAGTTTTTTACAGACATTATTCCTTGCAATCCAGCCATATTTTTAAAGTTAAGTTGAGTCATTGAGGTTCGATATTTTATATAACTCAAAAAACTCAAGGCTAAAACTGCGATCGGGACTTTGCAAAGGAGCATTTATTGTCATGACCCGAAATAGTGTTACCTCTAATTTATATAGATTTGTACGGGTGTTCCATTGTGTTTCGTGTGTTTTCTAATCACTACGGTGCTTAACCGACCTATCCATGCATCTGTATAAAATACAGACGTCCACTGCGTAAACGCATATTCACTGTTTAATATGATTTGTTACGTAAGGGATTAATAATCACCCAAAATGATAAAATTAACATAGTATATGATTATGATATTTCAGTAGAACTTCTGGAAACAGACACTCAAAGATAAAAACTCGCAGTAGCGAAATCTCAATGATGTTGATAATTTCTGTAAAAAAGTAAGATTAAGAATGTCTGTAACTTCAGCCACAGGAATAACGAAATTCGACCTGAAACAAAGGAAAACACTCAAAGTTACTCCAAATGAATAAAAATTGTACTTAGCTTGCTTTTTTGTGGGGAAGTCACGGTGTTCCGATAACGACACACGGCTTAGGTCCTTCTCTATTTAGCGGACGACCTGTTTGGCTTCAGTTTTCCCCCGTGCGCGTTGTTTCGATGATTCGAGCCCTTAAAATCCGATGCTGCAGACGCGTTCGGTTTGTTTCTTGCAGTGCCGGAAACGCTCACTAACGATGTTTTCTTGAATGATTCTAATGAGAGACGAAGCTTCCGTTGTTGTTTTCTGAAGTCGCTCACTGATACTATGTTGCTTGAAGAATCTGCTGCTTCCGTCGTCGTTGACTTCTTATGATACATGATTTATTATTCTGGTTTTTCCTTCGTAGGACGTTGTAGAGTTCTTCTGTACGCTGCCACCAATTATTAGGCTTGTGCCTTGTATGATAAGGCGCCCTATGAGGTAATGTTAGACTAGCGATAATCTATACGCTAAGTCGGTTGGTATTGCACTTCCATCTTCAATGGAGTGTCTGGGGTTTGTAGATCACTTACGAAGTCGGTATTATCTTTACGACGATGTGTTGAACTCATGGTTCGGTGAGGTTCTTGTAGAAAACACTAAGTATAAAAATAGATATAATTTCTTCTGAAGTTTTACATGGTGAAGATCAGGTATGATTGTACAAGTCTTCTAATAACGATAGCTTGATCGCTTCTGCCAATGATGATGGCTAATCCTATTCCTCTACATGATAAAGCTTAGGTAAAGAGGTACAGGTCTTCTAATGACGATAGCTAACTCTCTTCTGCCGTCTACCATCTCTGTTACAAGTTATGAAGGAACAGACAGTAGTTTCGAACATAGTTACATACTAACAGATGACTAGGTTTCATACGAACACACAATCGAATGAGACACGCTACAGATCACGTAGGCCGTTTGAATAATAGGTCGGGGTAGTTGTCTCAAGCAGGGAGCTTGGACTAATGTTTATAAACAATTGAATGACTACAGGTGACGGCATGTTATCTTAGCTTACATACTTATTGTATACGTCATCTTTAGCGTCTCTAGTCTGATCACATTCCTGCAAGCAATCTGTTGACCTCTTTAGTTTTAGACTTTTATATATATGGACTAACATTCCATATTTTTATTATGTAAACACTTACATATATATATATATATATATATATATATAATATATATATAAATATATATATATATATATATATATATTATTACACACATGGTGTAACACGAGTTTATGCAAATATTTCGGGAAATGAAGGAAAAGGTCATTCTAAGCAGATAATGTTCTATAAACATATGTATTTTAAGGCTTTGTTTATCGGTGAGGCAAATTTTTTAAATAACCGAAATAACTGCTTTTCCTTATCGCTGCTCTTGGCCAACATGATGTACGCGATGTCTGAGTAATACGGGATTGGTGGCATGGACGGGTTTGATGAAGTGCAGTCCCTTCAATTAGTAAATCACTTGTGACCAGACTTCAATGCAGCCTAATTTTAGTGATTAGTTTAACTTACCAAGGTAGTAGTGTCAGTGTCACGGAATTGTTGAATCAGGAGTTGGGACTAGTCCTATGATGAATAAGTGATAATGACAGTATTCATGATTGTCAAGGGAATGCAGATAGGGGGTTTACTACACTTTGAAGAACGTCAGCTTTTTTACTTCTTTCGATTATTCCATGAATATATATGTACTACCTTTTTCAGGTAAGACTGAAGAAAGTGAATTTTCCATAATGTTCTTATTCTTTTTCAACTGACTGAGACGAAAGCATTTTCTAGAGTTTTTACTTTCCACTGGTGTATGAGGAATACTTCTGATGGAGAACGAGAGATTTTTGAAAATGTTTTGGCTTTCTTTTCTTTCCTTTATTGGATTCCAGTAAATACCATTCAAGGTGAGGGAGGTTTCAATGATACTTACATTTTTCCCCTTTGTTCAGTATCTAAAGAATGCGTTTGATTTGGAAGTATTTTATTCACATTGCCTGCCAAGTAGTCGATTTCATTTTTTTTCTTTTTTTATAACTGAGTTCATTGTTGCAAAACCCATAAATAAACATCATATCTGCATATTACACATTACTGGAATCGGAAGGCATTGTCTCCAGTTTCTTGCCCACAAAATAAATAAGGAATCTGACACTTGTAACCTGAACACGTCCTTGGCAGAAAAGCGAGGCTGTTTGGAGTAACAAGTGAAGTGACCAAGAAATGACCATCCCCCTTCCCATAGCCGTGCGTACTCCAACACCCCATACTCGCCATCTTACTTTGGCATTTAATGATGATGATTATTTTAGAAATGCACCTCACCGACAAAGGAAGCCTTAAAATGCATATGTTTATGGAACATTTTCTGCTCAAAATTACTTTTTCTTTCAGTCCCCAAAATATTTGCATAAACTCGTGTTACACCCTGTATACCAAACTCATCGTCATGGAAGACAGGGTTATTAAGACTTGCATATTCAAGTGTGCTCAAGGTGCTTGTGTTTCGGTTCCTTTGTAGATGCTTAAAGTGACTTTTAAAGCCGTGAAGTTTGTTTGTGTCTTGCGCCTTATTTGAAGCCCCACCATTTTACCGAGGAGTCTCATTTTTTGTGAAGGAATGCTATCATCTTAATGGAGGCAGTAGCATCGCCAAATTCTGTGAACAAAGGATGAATGAGGCTTCCAGGATTTCTAAAAGTGTAAGCAGAAAAGGTCTCTCGTCTTCAGTGTGTCTAGTGTGAGTTTTATAGGTAGCTGATGATGATGCAGTATTTATTTTGTGATATGAAAGTCGCTTAGGAGACACAGACAAACACAAACAAGAAAATAAATTGCGGGTGAAATTTATAATGGAAATGATAAGAGAAAACTCTTCATTCTCTGTAGTAAAATGCATTTCAGGTGGGTTACTTCCTTTTGGTTGCTAATAATAATAATAATAATAATGATGATAATAATAAAATAATAATTAATAATAATAATAATAATAATAATAATAATAATAATAATAATAATAATAATAATAATAATAATAATAATAATAATAATAATAATTTTTAGTATTATTATTTCGGGTCTGTCTCGGTCATCCTATTCGACTGGGTGGTTTTTATATTGTGGGGTTCTGGGTTGGAACCTGCCTACTTAATAGTCTTTCACTTTTCTCACTATATGCGCTGTTTCTAATAGCACGCTCCTCTGCATGTGTCCTGGAGCTACTTTGGCATCTAGTTTTTCCAGGTTCCTTTTCATGGATCTTGGGATCGTGCCTAGTGTTCCTATGATTATGGGTACTCACTGGCATATCCCACATCTTTCTTATTTTTATGATCAGGTCATGATCGGTTTTTTTCTCTTTCTTCCTCATGGGGGTGATGTTATTTCCATTTATTGTTCTTTGGACATATCTGTTTCATAAGGCCTGAGTTTGTGCCGCTGTTACCATTCCTGTTTCCTCCTTTAGTTCTCCCCTTTGTAGCCATTGTCGTGTTTCATTGCTGGCCAGTTCTTTAGTCTGTCATTATTATTATTATTATTGCACTCATAACGTAAAAAAATGAGTAATATAAGAATGGTAAGGCAGAAGGTTCGGATATTAGGAACATTACTTATATTTCTGAAGCTTTGGTATTCGATATTCTTATAGAAAGGGGGGGGGGGGGGCGGGGGGGGGGGCTGGTGGACAAAAGAAAACCGCTTCAAACTGGGCGGGAGCAAGCCAAAACGTGGAACGAGGAGCCTGTTACCAGTCGACGATTGGTGTTATAACAGAAGTTACCTACAGACATTGTTCATTCTTGTAGAACATGCCAAAAAGTCATTGACATGCTAGACATACTTCCACAAATGGAATTCCTTTAATTAACGAAAGAGATAGCAAAGCCAAGGGGACGAGGTTTATTAATGTATGCGTGAAATTAGCCAATATAGATCTATAATTTATCAAGCGAATTATTAGCAGATAAATAGCGCGTAAATAAACAGTTTTGTAAATAAAGCTAAGGCCCATTATGCTTCGAAATATTAACTGTCTTAAATTTACACTACCATTGGCTGTAATATCGTACAGGAGAATTTTGATAGGAAAGGAATTATTAACTATAGTAGGACATTGGGTACTTCAAGTGTAATTGGATTTCGACAACGTACACCGTTAACTTAAGCACAGGTAGTTGACAAGGTCTGTTGAAGGGGATCAAACAAGAAAATTCCAGCACTCCACACTGTCATTACCACTGTTGAGAAAATGAAACTACACCCAAACAAATTGCATTAAAAAAAAAAAACGGTTCCTGTTGACGCCCAGAAAGAAAAGTAAAACACCAACAATCCTAACACGAAATAATAAAGGCACACGTTACATGATACCCTCTTCGCACTTGCACAGCAAGGCTGCCGAATAGTACTTGGCCCTCTCGTCTCGGTCACTGTAATAGATATTTACTTTTATATTAATATGATAAAGGAAATCTTCGTCGAAAGTAGCACCAATGTTAAATTCTACTAAAATGTTTTTGATTCCTATGAGATTTGGAGAGCTCCACTAACTAAATTCTTTATCCCAAGTTCAACTCAATCCCCATTGATTACACTAGTTCGGTAATACGTCAGACTGCATTTTTGTTTTAATGGAATCACATAGAATAAAAAAGAATATTTACATCGTCATTCTGTAATATCTTCTCTGAGGCAACAATCACGGTATTCATTCAAGACCAGTCAAACTAAGGTCAGAGAACCCTACCGCTTGAGACAAGAGACAGACATGACAGGTGTCGGACTTTCTGGAAATAAAGGGAGCAGTCACCCAGAAACCGTGTTAGCAGTTGTCTCAAACTTGTGGAAGTCAAGAGCACAATATCCATCACATGAGTTCCGAAGTTTCGTAGATAGCTTATGGTTAACCAAATAAGGTAGCTTTGAAATCAGTTTGGACAAGTCTGGACTCATGTTCAAGTTGGGAGTTCTCTTGGATGTTATTAGTAGATTTGGAACTTAGTTATAAGTGCAAAATTATTTCTTTGTGTTCACGGTTTATCTGAAAACTGACATATAATTATTGGAACCTGCAATAATGATAATGTATTCAACATGCTCCTTATTGGATTTTTTCCACTTAACTGAAGTTGATTCGATTGGTTCCCAAACTTTTTTCTGTCATTTCCCCAATGCACCCAGTTCAACCATCCAGATTTCCCCCTTGATGTGTATGAGGGAAAGAGTAGTTAAAACACACTGTGACTATTTACTAATTTATTTTTCAAATGTACAAATGTACTGCTAAACATATAGTTACAGAGTAAAGTGGATAGAGAGCGGTTAGTAACAAATGAAAGGACATGAGAAAATCCATCTGAGATTTTTTAGTTAGTAGGTAGTGTAATTATTTCCCCCTGGTAGCTTCAAATTTCCCCTGGGGGGAAATTTCCACCAGTTTGGGAACCACTGCGATAAACTATAGAGAGTTTAAAGGGAAAAGTATCTCGTCAATGAAGAAACATTAGAGAAACCCGTTTGGATCCTTTTCATCCAGCCGTCTATGATGTCATCTTCATGATAGAGGTCTTTCAGATTATGTATCCTGAACACCTAAGGACTAGTTGAATGATGCGGATACTCTCTCTCTCTCTCTCTCTCTCTCTCTCTCTCTCTCTCTCTCTCTCTCTCTCTCTCTTCTTATGAAGTCCGTGGTAGGACTGGTGAAGGCATCCATGTCAGAGGTTTAGACGTTAATGAAATTTCGAGTGTTAGCAGTAGGTTCGATACACTTTAGAATCTTCTCGCCAACAAATATATATATTTTTTTTCATTCAGTATTCATAGTTTTGGGTGTTGAATAATTTCTTTGTTTGGAAACAGGATTTGATTCCCAAACAGGATTTGATACGATTTTAGACAAGGAAGCTTGAGTATTATGATTAGCATTGGTCGCAACCTTATGCCGTCAGACTTCTTGGAATCGTATATGTAAGGAATTCCCCTTTCTTTGTTAAGTACACAAACATCTCTTAAGATTTAAGGATGATAATGCAGGTGATGATAATGAATGAAAGGCTAAAGAAGCAATGAATATTATAAATGTTTACCCTTGTAACGAGCGATCATGTTCTGAATGACTGATAGTTTATATTTGTCATACTTGAATGACTGATAGTTTATATTTCTCATACTCCAAACAAGAACAATAAAGGTAAATACGTACACTTATTAGAGTTTTATTGCAACCTAAACTCCGTCGTCCTTATGATAAAGGTTTCGTCTGGCACAGAAGTGGTTTTTTCTACTCTCGAATGGAATAAACATCTATAGCGGTTTTAAACTCATACAAAAATATCTCTCTCTCTCTGTATTAGGACTAGGAAGGTATAGGTTTGCCGTTATTTGATACAAAGGATACTGGTTCGGTTATGTGATAATATCTTGGCCTAGTTGATATGACCATTTCAGACTGGTCTTAGTTAAAAGAGAGAATACTGAAAACAATATTCTCTCTTATTTCCTTTCATGTGTCTTCTTTTATTCGCATTGCCGTAAAATGTTAACATTTCTAGTAAAAGGAAGTCCGAGCTTAAAAATGGGAAAAAAATTGTATTTTTTACCAATTATAGTCAGAGTCACGCATGTGTCGACTTACAGGGAGTGGATTCGATCATAGAAGGCTCTGGCATCTAATAGTTCGTAAAAAATAGCATTCATATATATCACGTGCAAAGAGTGGCTTAACAGATCTTTCATACTATCTCGGAGGAAAGCACTCTGGGAAAAGAAGCTTGGTCAGTGATAGTGTGTGCATGTAATTCGAAGCATCTTGTGGGCAACTTCAGATCCAATCGAGGGATTCTCATTTGGTTGCCAGTTATATGTGTGTGTATATACACGCACACGCATACATACACACCCGTGGAAACCAGATTTTCACGCCTGACAGGTGCGAGGGGATAGGGCCATATAAGAGTACTCATTTATGTAGGAGATCAAGTACAATGCTTACAAATAAGTTTATAGTTGTAAGTAGACTTACCTTTTTTCCGCCCGTTTCAACTACCTTCCTTGAGAATTATACACTACATATTTCTTTTGAATATATACATATATACATATTATATATACAATGTTTTTGTATGCATACTTATTGTTCGGATAATGAGAGTTGGGCACCGTTAGTTACAATATGCAATGATACCGGACTGGGAAAAACGACTGTCAAGAAGCATTTTCAGTACGGTAATAAGTTCATCAGAGAAAAAAAAAACGAAATAAAATAAAACTGAAGTTTCTTGCACCAATAAAGTAATGAAATGGAATTCAGCAAGATTTGCTTGTAATTTATTTTTAAGCTGAGACTCGTTTATATTGGCGCTTGTGGAAATGATTAAAAGCTTTAGAATAAAATGCTTCTTAATCTGTGGTGTAGACCTTTCGATTTCTAATACTTGTATCTCATGAGGCTGAAACCTTTCCCCTAATTAAGCGTCAAGTTACATTTAGCTAAGTTCTGATTGCATTGAATTAGTCATCCTTCATTTCTAAGTTTAACTTCCTTCGTTACCTCCAACTTTGCATCTTCTTCTTTTATCTGATTTTTTTTGTAATTTCATTAAGTGTCCTTTCCCGTCACTATGACTTGTCAGTACGATTCGAGTACCGTAGAACATTCTCCTTCATCTAGACACCAATTTGACAATTTCGAGTTTATTTGAACGTTCTGGCTAAATGATATTATACAAAGGAACTAATTGAAAATGAAAAGTCTTTAATAGTTGTCATAGTACAATCGGTATCTGAAGTTGATATGCTTAACAAGATTTTACGAGCTGTTTTGTCCCATTTGTTGTGAATGGGTGAGTTCCTCGCTGGGCGCGCGGTTTTCGCGCTCGGCTGTCAATCCGGTGGTCCGAAGTTTGAATCCCGGCTCGGCCAACGCGGAATCAGAGGAATTTATTTCTGGTGATTGATATTCATTTCTTGATATATTGTGGTTCGGATCCCACAATAAGCTGTAGGTCCCGTTGCCAAGTGACCAATTGATTCCTAGCCACGTAAAAAAATATCTAATCCTCCGAGCCAGCCCTAGGAGAGCTGTTCATCAGCTCAGTGGTCTGGTAAAACTAAGATATACTTAACTTTTGTGAATGGGTGAGAATTGTATGTACTTCAGTGTTGTATTAACCAGTAGTTGTACTAAGTACTGGTTGTTTCCATCGATGACTAGAGTCTAACAGTGACTGTAGTGTATATTATTAATATTTTTAAAGTAATCTCAGGATATTTAGTGCCGGGTTCATCCACACATCTAATATATCACGAGTTATGAGATTCGTGTGTGGCATTAATTCTCTTGGAAGATAAATGGCCAACCCAGTGTCTCTGATGAACGTTTGCCTCACGTCTTCATTTTCCCTTATTTCGGAATCGTGATATTGTGGACTTTTCCCTCACTCGTAATCAGTAGAGAATTTAGATCCCACCCATTTTAGTTGTTATCCCCATTTTTCGTGAATTCCCTACTTACGCCGCTTTGCACAACAGTCATAGTGACAATACACACTAGATTACAGGTATCTTCCTTACAAATATGTTAATACTTCAATTGTAGTGTATAATCATTTGACTTCAGAAACTAAAGCATATTAAGGTTTAAGGGAATAGATGGAACTTAATATCAGGAGTTAGTATATTAGACCTGTTAATTAAACATTTAACCAACACGATGTATTGTAATGAAGGAAGTATTGTCATATATGTTTTGTAGTTATCTGATTTTTTTAGAGAGACAAGTAGAGTGGTGTTGTAGTAACTGTGGTAATTGAGAGCCACTGAAAGAAAGGAGAATTATTGAAAGTCGAAAGTAGTTGATTTGGAGTTTCGTTTGGTTTTGGATAATTTTATTTATAGGTAAAACATTTTTCCTTTCCCATTTTTCATGTTTTTGAGTTTTGGATGCAAAAGGACATAGAGGTATCCATCCCACTGAGCCCTGAATTTTAAAAGATGCCCACTGGTCGCAATGATAAAAAATAAAACTAATTCTCTGGGAAAGAATTTCACTTTGAAAAGACAGCCATTTAAGTGCCACAGAGCCTTAGTCACTGGTGAGATATACCGGTATGATGCATTTGCGCAACGGTAAGATAGACCAGTATATTTTATTAAAGTTTGTAAAGTTATATAGGCGACCAATGCTGAGTCTCGGTGGAATCTGGGAAAGAGTTTTTGGTCTTCAAAGCAAGATGATTAAAATCTCGAAAAGTATTAAATGGAAATGTGATGCTCATTTCCAGAATGTAGGAAGTTCGTTTGAAGCACGACCCGAAATCCCGGATTACGAAAGAAACAAGCAGAGCAAGTAGTTGGACCAGATGCAAAACGAGACGTAGGAAATGATCGCAAGTTGAAAAGGACTTGCATCCACGTCGAGTTCGGCAGAACCTACGTAATATTAAAATAGAAAAAATACTAATTCATATTTTTCTAAGAAGTAATGCCTCTATGTTAGGCTTACTGGGTCCCAGAAGGAATTCCCTCTACACCTCGTACGTTGTTTACACGGTCACGGAAATATTTAGACGTAGTTTTCCTAAGACATAACGGCACTTTCGCATCTCAAAAAAGATATATATATATATATATATATATATATATATATATATATATATATATATATATATATATATATATTTCAATTAGAACTAATTGCATTGGTAGACGGCGCCTGATCCCAAGTATCCATTCACGCGAGAAAGGACATGAACAGCCCAAGGCTTCCAGATGGGATGGTGCAGACGCCTATGGAACCTCAGACCACCAAAAGCTGTATCGACCCTCCCTCTCCGCGCTGCTACTCTACTGTGTCAGAACATGCGGCCTTAGGCCGCAACTGCACACACACACACTAATGGGAGTGGCTCTGTTTTGCGTCGCAGCATTCACCCTTCCTGAGTGGGTGGTCATGATGAAATTATTTTTAAAAATTCAAACCAAAACTGTTTGAATTACAAAACCAATGCATTAAAAACTTCATAGATATAGCAAGGTGTCGTTTTCACATCACACATTCTAGAATCGCGAAATGTCCCTTAATAAATCGGTTTTTAAAAACAGCTGACAGAAATGAAAATGAAATTACGGTATAATTTAACGCCTTTCAATTATCCTTTTATGAAAATGTAATGCTCAAAATCCGGAATAACGTTAGACATTTTACTTCAACTTTATTTTGCCTCTTTGTGGTTTACCAAGCTGTATTGAAGACATTTTGCATTGAAATTAATCGCAACAAGCAGCGTCAGAATCCGATTTGAACGTTATACAAATGACTTCATCGAAAGCAGGTGAGTGTATTGGGAAATCCAAATGAGACTCCAGTCGCAGTGAAGGATGAAGGAGGAATTGGCATGACGACGGCGAATTAAGCTTACATGTAAAGGACATGAATTGAGAGCTAGTTTTGGCTTTTAAACTGGATTAATTTTTCTTAACTGACATGCTAAAAGTGAAACGACAAACTACGAGCGCCTCAGTGGCGTGATCGGCATGGTTTTGACCTGCCACCTCGGTGGTCGCGAGTTCAATTCTCGGGCATTCCATTGAGGTGTTAGAGATGTGTACTACTGGTGATAGAAGTTCACTCTCGACGTGGTTCGGAAGTCACGTAAAACCGTTGGCTCTGTTGCTGAATAACCACTAGTTCCATGCAACGTAAAAACACTACAAACAAACGATAAACTACGAACGGTCATACGCAGGAAAAAGGTTTTTAATATTTTTGTTAGGCATGAATGAAAAGAGAAGAAAACAAGATTGAGGTACATCTAGAATTAGGTGTTGATCATTGAGCTTCATCAGATCAGGAGAAGGGGACTAACGTCACGAAACCATAAAGTCTGGCTAGTACATTTCATATCAAATGAATCCCTCGATCAATGGAATTGAACAGATTCCTTTTTAAAATTGGAGAATGATAGTGAACTGCAAAATTAAGAGATATGAATATAAAAGAAATATTTTGTTAATTTCATCATGACCACCCACTCTGGAAAGGTGAATGCTGCTAGGCAAAGCAGAGCCACTCCCATTAGTGTATGTAGTTGTGGCCTATGGCAGCATGTCGTGACATATTAGACAAAGTAGACAAGTATCATGAATAACCCAAATTCTTGGTGCTGGAATGATACGTACGACCACACCTCTCTTGAGGAGAGAGAGAGAGAGAGAGAGAGAGAGAGAGAGAGAGAGAGAGAGAGAGAGAGAGAGAGAGAGAGAGAGCGCAAGTAACAGTCAGATAACAGAGAAAGATTTGTTTGCTATTTATTCGTTTCCAGGTGAGTGGGCAGGACACAAGGTTTTTAGTTAAAAGATGAACGTGACTGCGTTGCCTTTGGTGAAGTCGGGGTTGATGGTGTAGTTTATTTTGTACTTATTTCATTCTCTCTCTGTTCTGCAACTAAAAAAAGGGAAATATGATTTTTAAGGTGACATCGATTGTGAATGGGGAAAGACAAAATATTTCTGGAAAAGAAAGGTATCAAATCGGGTTAGACCTTAGTTTTGTATTTATTTTCTTTTTATTTTACTGCGGACTAAAGACCCTTCTCAGGGAGCGATAAGAAATACATAGGGATTATTTACTTTGATCATTTCTTAACATTTTAAAAGATTGATCTTATCATAATAAATCTTAGCGGTTAATTGCATAAGTTGGTTATACTACCTAAATCCAGAATTTTTAAATATACTATTTCTGAAGGTTAAATATATTTCAGAACAGGAACATGCACTTAGACTAGAAGTGCTTGATTGTAACATTAATCAGTAAGTAATAAATGGTAAACTAGGCCAAAGACAGAATACAAAGAGAAATCAATGCGCACTTTGCAGCAAAATATAAAAATAGACGTGAAAAAATAATAAATTCATGTAAGAGAAAGTTTTAAGCTAATGTCATAAGGAGAGAATTACCGTTTTTGCTGCCAGCAACTTTGAGTCATGAACTTTTAAAAGGAAACGGTGAAATATACTGCGTGGTGTAAAATGAAGACGAACCTTTTCACACCCACCTCAGATAAAAGTTGGTGAGCCGTTTCCCCGATTTTATGTTCAAGGGGGGAGGGATGGAAAGAGTCAAAGTGATGAGACATAAAACGGGTTTAGTGTTTGAATTTCTTCAAGCAATATTGATGCATCTGGAAGATCTTTCCTCGAACTGTTTACCTGCGTTGAATGCATCCATATTATTGGGGAAGCCAAGTGAAATTTTTGTACTCTTACCTACTCTTTGGTGTGTAAATAGAATAGATGGCAGCTAGGTGTACGTTTGTTGACTAGCAAAAAGAACTTGGCGCACTGCAGAATGCTAAACGATTCCTCTAATAAGGGGTGGCTACAAAGAGAAATAATAAAAAGGATACCTTTGCATCAATTCTCTTAACGGCTGAATTAAAATTGAACCCATGTGCAGAAAACGTCCTCAGCATGAGCTGGCAAACATTCCTGCCCATACCTTGCACGGTTCACTTACTGGAAATTGGAGTACTTTTTCCATGCCATCTGCAAAAACCTTTCTAGCCCTTTTCTTTCCTACATTTTGTTCTGATTGTATGGTTTTCTCCAGTCAATCATTTCCCTTGCTCTTCACATGACCAACCTATCCTGAAAAATTCTGATCCGTCTTATTATATTCCCCTTATTCTCTTCTGCATTTCCATTTTGATTCCAAAAGGCACATTGTGAACTTACTACTCTGCTTCACTTATTCTGCAACTCGCCTCTTTTATGTAGTTATTTTTTTCCATTCTACCACCAATTGATGTTTACAGTTTTTTTTGCACATAGTACGTTGCTGACTTAATTGCTTCATCAGTTCTGTGACTCTTGACGCACTTCTCTTTTCATCCTGCCATTGTTAGCTACATTTCCCAAAAAAATCACAATTCCAGTACTTGTGCTTTTGCACTATATAATCAATAATAGCTCCACCTTACTGTTTAGTATTTAACCTTGCTTTCATTCATTTACAATTTCATCCAACAACCTCCAGTCAGTCCTGTATCAGAGTTGCATATTATTGCCCCCTCGCTCTGTACATCCCCCACCCCTTTTTTATTATTATTATTCCACAACTTTGCTTATGTATATACCCTGTATGTCCTCTTGACATCTGACTTCATCCACAGAAATATTAAATATGTGATGACTTAATTTTTCATTGTAGCAACAGTTTTTATTTCTTTTACTGTCAAATATTCCATAAGTGTTGCTTAACTCTTCATCCTCACACCTCCTTCCCCTTCTGTGCCTAAACCGTTATTGTTCATCATTGATCTGTCATCTCATATTTCATGTTTTATAATGATGAACTTGCCGTACACTTGGCCCAGTATACTAGGTATGTTATACCCTACAGTAGTTATCTATGCAATGTTTAGCCTTAAACAAAGAAACCGGAATGCTTGTGACCCATTACTTTGGAACCTTCCTCACAATCAGATGACTTTCACACCCTGGAAAATCACTTGCACCACCAAAACCCAGCATCTCGCAAAACTTTTCTGTCTAACGTTGACCTTGTACTTCTGTTGTTATCAACCCATCCCTCCTTTTGACAAGTATTTTCCTTTTATTCTTTCCATCCATGGATATTTTATTAGTGTTAACCTCAGTATGTAGAGTGGGGTACTTACCACATTGTACTTTCGATTTTTATCTCCCTACTTCATTTTTTATGGAAGTTCGTTTTTCTTTTGTCAAGTCTTTATTGTCCCATGTCTCATCAAATACCCAAGGTTTCCGTCTGTATAATTCTTACCCATGTACTTATTTTTCATGTACTACCTTTTATAGGCAGCCCTGATGTTAATTTCGATATAGTCCTGTTGCTGATCAGATATATTTTCTAAAAAAGCAAATTGTCTTTGACTTTCAAGCATGAAAACCTCAGTGTCTCCGGGGGCTCCAAACATCCACCAGCATTCCTTTTCTATCTATTTAATGGCTGTGAGATCAGTTTAGATTTTCATGAGTGCCAATTACGAAATGTCCAAGGAAATCCAAGGAAATTTATGGATGTCCTTTTGCAGGAAAAGGCATTTGCAATTTCGAGATCACTTGCGCCACAGAAAGTAGTAAATCACATCCCTCATTCGCTTGCAGTCCCTTCCAGGCATTTTTTCCCTTTATCTTCATTGTCCCTACTAGCGTTTGCTTTCATCTTATAAACCATTCTCATATGCCTTTCTGGTATTTTATCCGTAATATTCTATTACATAAAAATAATCTTTTCTTGTTCAATGTATGATCTCATGAGGCACTGTTTTAATTTAAGTCGTACATGCAGCCAGGGTCATTTCTACATTTGCTGATAACATCATGCCTAATGCTCGCTCTATCAGTTGCGCAAAATATGATTTTTTTTCGAGATTTTAGTTGGAGGAAAAAAGGATAATTATTTATTGAAGTAACCAAGAGCCTTAAGTAAGATAGTCTACACGAACGATTTAGAATGCCATATGCATTGGTTTATTTTCTAGCTAAAGCCACAGGACGTGTATAAAGGGAATGACAGAATGCTAAAGTACTTTCGTGTATCTTTATAGCACGAACACGTGTAGTATACACGGAAGAACTTGACACACTAACGCTTCCTCTTAAACTTCATATGGCTCTAACTTACACACGCACACACACATTGTATATATATATATATATATGTATATATATATAAAAATACATATGTTTTATGTATACATATATGTATATATTATGTGTGTATATATATATATATATATATATATATATATATATATATATATATATATATATATATATATATATACATACACACACAAGCACACATACACAGACACACACACACACACACACACACACACACACATATATATATATATATATATATATGATATATATATATACACGATATATACGTATGTATGTGTATATATATATATATAAAATATAAAGTTACCGCACAGCAGCCAGACACTTGATCTTTCATAATAGATAAAATACGAATGAGTACTCTAAATGCATAATGATCCCTTAAAAAGTTTATTAAGCCTGTGCAAAATTAGACTAAGTTTACCAACACAAGTGTGAGGTATTCATATGGGCTTAAGTTAATTAAATTTAGGGCATCACTCCAACAAACGACTTCATCTCCCTTGTCTGAACTCACTTCAAGAAAATTGAAGGAGCAGCACAATCTATCACTGTGACACAAATTTTCTCCTATCAATGGTGGTCAATAAATAACTGTTATAAAATTCTGAAATTCAAAATTTAAAAGTGGAATTCACCATTTTAATAAAATTTATTATTTCTTGAAAACAACAGAAAAATTTAAATCTTGAATTAAATTATTAAACAAAAAATCAGTTAATTAAGAAATGAAATTAACCAAGTAAAATTCAAACTTTTAATACTTAAGATTTGAAAAGAACATGCAAGTAAATGAAAATAATCACAAGTGGTAAAGTATGAAATTAAATCAAATAGGAAAGTTAAGCAAACAAATTGTGAATGCAGAAACATGAAATAACAAAATGTGTAAATGTATCAAATTTACCACCAGATGTGAAAAATTAAGAAATTGTAAACAAATGAATTAAACAAACAAAATTGAAATGTGAAAAATGAAATAAATTCTCCAAGTACCTTAAATAATTTAAGTGCACTTAAAAACTGTATCTTTTTACAATACCTCTTCACAAGCTGCAGCTTCCAAATTTCACCAAAACAATTGTTAAGCCTGTTACTTTTAGAAGTTAACAATCTCTCGATCGAATCGAATTACAAGAATTCTCTTTGGATTTCAAAAGCGCAAACTAAATGGCGTCATTATAAGGTGAAACATTTTTTGATGCTGAGATATCTGTAATCTTATCATTAAATCAGTTTTCAAGTTTATAAATTCCCTTTAATAGAGAGAGAGAGAATTTTATGGTTATTAGTAATTCTGTTAGATAGAACCACATGGCTATTGTACCATGTTTCGTAAAGTTACGTCAGCCGCTTCAAGAAGCTACCTAAGTCGATTACATCGCTGTTGTATCCTGGCCTCAGAGTTAAGTATTTCTACAGACCACTGAGCTGATTAGCGGCTCTCCTAGGGCTGTCCCGAAGGATTAGATCTCAAGAATAAAGAATTCTTTTAAATTGAAAGCAAACGATAAATGACGTCATGGAATGTTCTTGAAAGAAGTTAGTGACAATACTGACTGAAAATGCTTGATGATATATCTGACGGAATCGTTTTCGGGCCAGGATGCTCCTCAGACGAGTGGTTTACGTGCTCAACTACCGAGGAGTTTATTTCTGGTGATTAGAAATTCCTTTATATAATGTGGTTCTGATCCCATAATAAGCTGTAGGTCCCGTTGCTAGGTAACCAGTTGGGTGCTAGCCACGTAAAAATATCTAATCCTTCGGGCCAGCCCTAGGAGAGCTGCTAATCAGCTTAGTGATGTGGTTAAACTGAGACATACTTAACTTTGGAGCCAGGATACAACAATGATGTAATCGACTTGGGTAGCTTCTTGAAGCGGTTGACGAAACTTTACGAAACATGGTACAATTGCCATGTGGTTCTGGACAGAGACAATGGCGAATCATACGGGTTCAGTACTGCACGTGGTTACTGGTATAAAGCTCTCTCAAGTGATGACAGGTTACTAAAACCAGTCTAAGAGCTCAGCCTTGCTTCTCTATGTGAAGACAGGTATCACATCCGCTTCGGAACGGAGGTCTCTCTTCTTACATACGTTATTCTATAGTAACCTACATTATTTGAACATGAAATATTTACGTAGTATTTACGACACTACAATAACAATACCTGGGAGAATTTACAAGACAATATTATTAATACTATGTATATATATATATTATATATCTAATATATATATATATATATATATATATAATGATATATATATATATATATGTGTAGTATATATATATATATATATATATATATATATATATATATATATGTGTGTATATATATATATATATATATATATATATATATATCTATATATATATATATTATATTACAGAGAGAAAGAGAAGAGCGAACATATACTCACGTCGTTTAGCATGGGATCAAAGCTTTGTTGACCTTTCTCTCTCAACAAAAATCAAAGGTAGTGTTTGGGTTGTTGCAAAGCTCATACATAATTGAATTACAAAAGTGTGCTGAACACAGGTGTAACATTGCAGAGTGGTGTATCATTTCGTTATTTAGTTCTTTGTAGTTTCGAAGTGCTTATCCACACATATATCTAATAGTATACGTACATAAATATGAAAATAGTATTATATATTATATATATATATATATATATATATATATTATATACATATATATATATATATATATATATATATATATATAATATATATATAATCATATATATATATATAAAGAAGCTTTTCAGAAGTAAAAGCTGAATGTTAATTTAGATAGAATTCGGATGTTAAATAGAGGACGAGTGAATACTGAAAACTAAGGATATATGAAATTACTTGCAGCACTCTGATGTTTCGTGTGGTAAACCTGGAGGTTTTTGTAGAGGAAATTCAGCGAATTTCGTAATTAGCGTTAAAGAACAGTTGCTGTATGGTCTTTTCGTAGAACTAGCGCAAACCATTCAGCTCCGACCACATATCGCTGAGGTGTTAGTTAACGGTTTGAAGTGATCAGTGTCAGCGGTAATAACATGTTAATTATGTTCGCCCCAAGCACAGGAATTGAGAGCATGTTTATGTTTATTCGCAAAATGGCCTCTTAATGGCTGGCTATTCAGACAAGCACTGAAGGGGCTGCAACCTTGTCTAAAGATATCCTCTGTCAGTGTCAAGATTAAAATAACTAATTGTAATGTCATATATCTGCTGTGATAAGGTTTTGCTACAGGTTATTGTATTAAAATGCGTTTTCTTCTTTTACTAAGATTCCGGCCTGACACGATCTGAAGTACCGAGGCCGTCATCTGTGGTTCACTGTTCTTCTGTCAGAAAGTTATCAAAATTCTCTGAAGAATGAATATCATCATGACAGGTGTGTCGCAGTGAGTTGAATAGATGTTTGACAGAGAAAATTTATCCTACAATGTATATATAGTTCAATGTATGTACAGCTTTTGTTTCCCGTAGGGGGTAGTGCCGTTTCTGCATCCCATGCGGTGAACCATAAGCATAACTTATTACGGTTCTTTCAGTGTCCGTTCGGCCCCCACCTGCAGCCCCTTTCATATCATTCCTTCTGCTCTAACTTCGTTCGTCTTCTCTTTCTTCTGTCTAACTTTCCACTCCATCTCCTATTAGTTGATTCATAGTGTAACTGCGAGGTTTCCCTCATGTTGCACCTTTCAAACATGTTTACTGTAAATTTTCGTCCCAGCGCTGAATGGCCTCATTTTCCCATGGCTTGCCCTTTTGCCTAAATTCTGTATTCTATTCTATCCTATCCAGTATTTATTTACTGGTATTTTTCCCTTTGAAGACATAGTCTGTGGGAAATAGACTGACACTTCAGACTTGCCATCGTCGAGACCAGAGCCAGCCTCATTTACCATAGGCCCCTCCCTAAGCGTCCAGAATAAAAGTACAGTGGTTCATAGCATTGGGGCGGTTCGAAACGCTTCTCGGGTAGGAACCTGTCACCTCGCCCTTTTATATATATTTTATATATATATATATATATATATATATATATATATAATATATATATAATGTGTATATATATATATATATATATATATATATATATATATATATATATATATATATATATATATATATATATATATATAGTCATCTGGCATGTATGGTAGGATATATGAGTTGTAAATATAATTAATACTGCAAGATTCTAACAAATGATAGAGACATAATAATAATTGTATAGTTAGAGACCTTTTTTTCATAATTTATGAATAGCAAAGATCATATAAAATTCTAGTAGATTTTAGAAAAACCTTTTTAAGAATTTCGTGAATGTACTCTTGTTGGGCTTCGGTGAGGAACTTCTCGAATGCTTTCGATTGAGGAAAGCTTGATGAAACTCCGGTATCGCTACGGGAAATTCAATTTCCGTTTTATTAACGGCTCTGCGTTGTTTGTGAGCAAAGTGAGAATCATTCGTTGGGGATATATTGACATGATTTAAATTAAGGAGTATGCCAATTTAAATTAAGGAGTGTGAAAAACGGCAGTCTCGATTAGTGGAAACAATGAAAAATTGTTCTCTGCTGAAGAAGGCCGAGAAGAATCTTGACGTTGCTCCACTGGAGGTTTTAGTAATGTAATAGGCTGAGAAGATGCCGTTCTGGCTGCTTTTGAGGAAAGCCGTCGTTGTATACTAATGGGGAGTAGCTCTGATTAAAAGTTGGCCCCAGGGCTAACAACCTTGAAGAGAAGTGCAAATTGAACTCAGGAATAACCAGGAAAATGAATGTAAGAAGGAACATTCGTTTGAAGACGAAAGTATTTCCCCAACCGACCCATGAAAAATCGACGGCCGTTTGCTTGGCGATAAAGTGGCGCTCCCGTATTGATGCTCGTAATCTGTATTTATAGGAAAATGGAATTCCTTTTTGAACGCAGACGACGTCAATTCTTAATCTTGTTTGAAATTCAGCTAATGAGCGTAAACTGATGAGCATGTTTACCCAGCCAGATTCTTTGATTCCAGTGCCTTTGGGGTTAATTGAGTTTCAGGCAACTTAACTCTTTCATGGAGTATAATCTTTCATGGAGTATAATAATAATTATGTTCAATTATGCAATTATGTGCGTATGATTTTTGTACAGTGCAATTTATAAATGAATTTAGACATTCGCTTCTAATTGTCGGAGGTTCTCAGTGTATTTTAATAGATTCACCGTTGCTATGATGCTTTTTATTTCTTGTGGGAGCGTGATGTGATACGTGTTTTTTATGTCAATATTTGCCTCATTATGTCCTGTTGCAAACTAGGTCTCATGTTCACCTGCATTTTCATATGTTGATACGCATGTGTGTATGATGTGGGTTTTTTGCTCATTGTGTTTATATACATAATAAATATATACGTATAACTGCATTTGTGTGGAATTCAACGAAATGCTAACTGGCTTTTTTTTTTTTATATGAAACATGGGCAGCATTTGATATTCATTCGGCTCTCATCATTATATTACTTTTCCAGTCGAGTTGTTTATATGAAAATGGAACTTACTCAGGATAGCCTAGTTTTCCTGTAATAAATGGTACTCAAGAGGCTTATTTCTAACTATTTCTTTCTCGTCAAGAATACTATCAAATCGGTATTAAATGTTGCTCGACATTCATAAATAAATATTTAGTTTTGGAGTTCAGGTTTCAGACTCATAAGCTATTAAATATGTACTTGAGAGCTCCCTGTTGCATATAGTGATGTCAGTGTGTATTGTGACGCCAGTTTACAGTATTAAGGAATTAATAATTCGCGATTTATATGCTTTGTAATTAATAAATCGCGATTTATATGCTTTGTATTCTCTTGTTATGTAAGACTTTTATGGACCTTGTATTTGAGGCAATGCGGTGCAGCAAATCGCAAATCATTTACATATTGTATCTTTAGGGTAAAGTATTTCCATTTAAATATTTTAATTTTCCAAAATCTAAAAGTTCAAGCATAAAAAAGCTATTGTCATTTCCTAAACGTTTTAAAGCATTCAAAGCACAATGAGCGAAACAAATTAAAGTTTGTTGGTAAAGAGAGAAAGATATTTCTTGAAGGCATTTTTTTTCATTGTAATGCCAAGCTACTTGTACGGATAATTAAACTATGTAATATGTCGTGATTCTAGTGTTATTCGGAGTTTGCACAAGGCTCTGTGTTTCTTTTAATGTCCCTATGGAAATCGTTATTTTTTATAGTTTTGTGTAAAAAGTAAAAGAAATATTGTGATGGGTTTGTCTGTCCGTTCGCACTTTTTCTTTCCGCCCTCAGATCTTTAAAACTGAGGCTAGAGGGCTACAAATTGATATTTTATATTTTATTTAAGGGTCAATTTAGCTGTGGTTAATGTTTCATGGGTTGCGACTCATACAGCATTATACCGAGACCACGGAAAGGTAGGTGTATTTTTGGTGGCCTCGATTATACTCTGTACAGAAAACTCGATTGCTTCGGCGCACTTTTAACTTGTTATTGCTTGTCGTCGTTTATTGAGATTCTCAGGAGTTAATGTGTCTTTAGGGAGAAACGGTTGTGACAAACTTAGCTTGCCCCCTTGCAAAGAGTCATCTCTTCTCCCCTGAGTCATCATTTTATGGAGGACTTCCCAGCCCCCCCCCCCCCCCCCCCCCCCCCCCCCCCCCCCCCCCTCTCTCTCTCTCTCTCTCTCTCTCTCTCTCTCTCTCTCTCTCTCTCCAATCTCAGGATTGCGGTTTTTGATTCCCCTTTGCTGCCGTCTGGATCTATTCACTTCCACTGAACCAACAAAATTTGGTTGATGGGGATAACACTTGCTTTCGTATGTCCTGGTTCGCTTTTGCTTCTACCTTGTTCACTTCCCCATCAAAAGTCATGGCGAAGGGAGGCTCTGCACAGACTAACGTGTCTGGAAAAGAAATAGAACGAACTGCATTAATGTGACAGTTCGTTCGCCTTCCCTCGGTAACGTCTGTGTTTGTGGTCGTTTTTCTTAATGGATCATCACAATAGAAGTTCTCTCTCGACGTGGTTCGAAAGTCACGTAAAGCCGTTGGTTCCGTTGCTGAAAAACCACTTGTTCCATGCAACGTAAAAACACCATACAAACAAACAAAGAAACAAACAAACAATAGCTTTCAGTCATTTCAAAATACAATCTCTATGCAGCTGACATGTCGTATGAGAATACATCCACAGTTGCAGAGACGAAGTCAAAAGAAGTGAAATGAACACGACGAAAAAGTCACCCGCACAATATTCCAGGGATCAGTCGAGATCTGGTCGTCCCTGGTGCAGATCTCGAGGGAGTGGAAATGTCGTGTCAGGCTAAGTACTCTACACACAGCTCTCCAACGAACCCGAAAAATCAATAGCTAGTACAGATCTCCAGTGAGCAGAAGTGGGTTGTGGAGAATGTCATTTTAAGTATGTATCCAATTTACTTTGGTTGGATCAATTAAAAGGATATCTGATAAGGATGAGTCATAGATTTTGAAGTAGTTTAAACAAGGCAAATTAAGTTTTGTAAAGGACTAATATATTAGATTTACTGAAATTAAATCACAGTATTTTTTTTTCAAAACAGTCTTCATAAAATTGCATTATTGTAAAACGTATTATAGGAGTTAAACAATTTGTTTAAAAAGTTCTTATTTTTAATCAGAATACTTAATATAAGGTTTAGTAGTTTCATTATTTTTAAAAGTTTGTGGCTTTAGGTAAATTACTAACAGAACAAGAACTTACCTCTTCCTTATACACGCGAACAAAATCAGCCATATTTAAAGAAAAGTTTACGTGAAGATTGAAAGTCAGGAGCTCAGATCCCTTTAGCTGTGGAAGTTATATATATATATATATATATATATATATATATATATATATATATATATATATATATATATATATATATATATATATTAGAATTTAATATTTACACAAACCTCACATACATCTATATATATAATAAAGATATATGCCACGGAGGAAAATAAATAACGGAGTATCCGCGAGACCTTTCGACGTTTAAACGTCCTTTACTAAACAGAAACTGACATACACGAGGAAAAAGACAATTCAAGAAGATTCGTATAACTGACAGATAGGGATTATAAAGAGATTAATACCTAGAATCTGACACACCTGGAAGATGAGTAACCTTCCCAAACAAGCATAAACAATGGGTGCAATTAAAAGTTTATGACAATTATCTCAGATACAAGGACAAGACAATTAAAGGATTATAGGTGACAGCTATTCAGAACTTTGGTAAACAAAACTATATTCACAATACATATTCACAATACATGTTAGACATACATTACAACGAAGATAACTCTAAGGCAACTAATTTTTATTTAAGTCTGTAATGATATCTTTGAGGTCATTCTTAAACATGTTACAAATACAAGGGTCTAAATGAAAAAGGCCACGACTAACATTGAAATTACAATGAAAAGTAAGTTTTATTAAAGCAGATTCTAAAAGATTTCGTGATAAGACATCTCTTGACCTTGCAATAACTGAACTACCAACCCAATTTATTCGGTGGTTGTTTTCACTTAAGTGAATGAATATTGCATTAGATGCTTACCCAGTTTTTACAGAATATTTATGCTGGCTTAGCCTTACTTATAGGCCCTTGCTAGACTGTCCGAGATAAAATGAGGGACAATCCATAAATGGAATTTTATATATTATGTTGTTGCTTTCTCTGGGGCCATTTTTTATTAACATTCCTTTTAGTCTGTTATTATGAGAAAAAAACAAGGTTGACATTAAAAGCTTTTAACAATGATTTAATGGTTTCAAATCCGTTAAAATAAGGCAAACTGAGAATGTTCTTAGAATTTCATTTCTGCGTGTTACACTATAAAACTTTTTGTGGGCTTTATTATAACATATATCTAATATATGTGAAGGATAGCATAAATCTTTCCCTATTTTTCTTATGTATTCAATTTCTTGATCCAAATATTGTGGACTGACAATGCGCAATGCTTGTAAAAAGAGAAGAAAAAAATTGATATTTTTATGTTAAAGATAAAACAGAACTACTAGGCAAATTGTCAGTCAAATCTCCTTCACTACCTTACTTGTACGGTTTAGTCAAAACGCACAAAGAAAATAACCCTATGCAGCCTATTATCAGTAGTGTTGGTTCAATTTCATATAAACTTTGGAATTATATCACTGAAGATCTTGTCCCCGTAACTTGGAACCATCTCCGATTCTCATATATATAATTCTCTAGATTTAGTTGATAAATTAAACAAAATTGCTCTTTGCCCTACTGATGGATTCGTTTGTTTTGATTATGTTCTCTTTTTACTAAAGTCCCTATAGACTCTATTTTAGAATATCTTAGTAATGAACTAACTCCGTATGAATTACTTCTGCATACAAGTCACATTATTTCACTCACGAGTTTGTGCATTTGTGATTGTAAGTTTATATTCAATGGTGAATTTTATCAACAAATATTTGGCATGGCAATGGGAAATCCTTTATCACCACTACTCTCAAACTTGTACATGGAATTCTTTGAAAACGCTACTTACATAATATCATTTATATTCCTGCAAAGTGGTATCGTTATGTTGATGATATTTTAGCTGTTCTGCCTGTCGGTATTGATGTAAATGATTTACTCTCTAAATTAAATAACCAGGTACCATCGATTAAGTTTACTCTAGAATTAGAAAAAGACAATTCCCTCCCTTTCCTAGATGTTTTGATACATAGAGAACCATTTCATTATAAATTCAGTATTTATAGGAAACCGACCAACAACTTAACTTATGTTCATTTCTTCTCAGGCCACCATCTTAACATAAAAATATCAATTTTTTCTTCGATGTTTTTACGAGCATTGCGCATTGTCAGTCCACAATATTTGGATCAAGAAATTAAATACATAAGAAAAATAGGGAAAGATTTATGCTATCCTTCACATATATTAGATATTTGTTATAATAAAGCCCACAAAAAGTTTTATAGTGTAACACACAAAGAAGATTTTAAGAACATTCTCAGTTTGCCTTATTTTAACGGATTTGAAACCATTAAATCATTGTTAAAAGCTTTTAATGTCAACCTTGTTTTTTCCTATAATAACACACTAAAAGGAATGTTAATAAAAAATGGCCCCAGAGAAAGCAACAACATAATATTTAAATTCCATGTATGGATTGTCCCTCATTTTATCTCGGACAGTCTAGCAAGGGCCTAGAAGTAAGGCTAAACCAGCATAAATATTCTGTAAAAACTGGGTAAACATCTAATGCAATATTCATTCACTTAAGTGAAAACAACCACCGAATAAATTGGGTTGGTAGTTCAGTTATTGCAAGGTCAAGAGATGTCTTATCACGAAATCTTTTAGAATCTGCTTTAATAAAACTTACTTTTCATTGTAATTTCAATGTTAGTCGTGGCCTTTTTCATTTAGACCCTTGTATTTGTAACATATTTAAGAATGACCTCAAAGATATCATTACAGACTTAAATAAAAATTAGTTGCCTTAGAGTTATCTTCGTTGTAATGTATGTCTAACATGTATTGTGAATATGTATTGTGAATATGGTTTTGTTTCCCAAAGTTCTGAATAGCTGTCACCTATAATCCTTTAATTGTCTTGTCCTTGTATCTGAGATGATTGTTTTAAACTTTTAATTGCACCCATTGTTTATGCTTGTTTGGGAAGGTTACTCATCTTCCAGGTGTGTCGGATTCTAGGTACTAATCTCTTTTTAAATCCCTATCTGTCAGTTATATGAATCTTCTTGTATTGTCTTTTTCCTCATGTATGTCAGTTTCTGCTTAGTAAAGGACGTTTAAACGTCGAAAGGTCTCGTGGATACTCTGTCGTTTATTTTCCTTCGTGGCATATATCTTTATTTTATGGATTTATCACGTTCCTAACTTTCGTGATAGATATATATATATATATATATATATATATATATATATAGATATATATATATATATATATATATATAAATATAGATATATATATATATATATATATATATATATATATATATATATATATATATATATATAGTATATATATATATATATATATATATATATATATATATTTATATATATATATATATATATATATATATATATATATCATATTTATATATATATATAATATATATATATATACTATACATACTATACATACACTACATACATACATACATATACATACATATATATATATATATATATATATATATATATATATATATATATATATATATATGTATGTATGTATACGTGTGTGTATACAATGTTTGTGTGTTTCTCCTATTATTTTCAATAAGACGGGATGGGTTACTTATCAGATTCTTTAATTGATAAAGTACTACATTACTTCCTCAGTTACCAGTGCATGTGTGTGTGTGCCTAAGAACTAAAAGATTAATTTTAAAATAACGCTTTCTAGACCTCCCCCCCCTTAAAAAGTCATAATACATAGAGCATCTATATTGAGCATATACTCACAGACACACAAACATATATGAGTCTGTAATTACTTGAGACCTAGTTTAAGCATATAAATTCCCACAGCTGAAATTTCCATTGCATCGATCGCCAAGATACCGAAATACGTTAATGTGGATTTGTTACTTGGAATCATATCAATGAACGTACTTTTTAGAAAATTCTGTAGAAGGATTAATAGAAAGACGAAGAGGATAGGGTTAAGGGTTTGGTAGTATTAACAGAGAGAGAGAGAGAGAGAGAGGAAATGTGTGTTTGAACACTTGGCTCGAGTCCACGGATCAATCTAGGAAGTAGAACTTGTGGAAGTCTCTCTCTCTCTCTCTCTCTCTCTCTCTCTCTCTCTCTCTCTCTCTCTCTCTCTCTCCATTCAGGAGGAAGGCTTCGTCACCAAAGGGGAAAGACTTAAGAAAAAATATCTTCTCGAATGAAAAGGGGAGATTATTTTGTTTTCTGTTCCTCTCATTAGACAATCACACACACCTTTTCTCTACATCTTTTGTTATTTTTTTTTTTAGTTTATGTTGGGATATTGTTCAGTTGCTCGCTCTCTGGAAAATGTTTGCCGGTATATGTGAGCGCTTGTGTTTTTATGTATAGAGTTGATAACATATACCAAAATAAAAAAGGAAAAAAAGCACAAACAGTGTAACAGGAAATCGCAATACTCTAAGGTGTTTATATATACATATATAATATATATACTTATATTTATTTATGTTTGTGTGTGTGTGTGTGTGTATATATATATATATATATATATATATATATATATATATATATATATATATATATATATATATATATATATATATTATAGAGTATTGTGATGATTTCCTATAGCATTTTTTGTGCTTTTTTCTTTTTTATGTGTTATTAAGTCTATACATAAAAACACAAGCGCTCATGTACACACACCTGGGTTCAAACTCAGAATAGTACAGGTTGACGTGGTCATGTTGTGTTAAAAACCATATTTTCCTATGTGGATGTAAGCAGTGACTTACATACCTGATAGTTAGTTCACTGTAGTGGTTGGCATCGGAGATTTAGAGTGAATTTGCCTAAACATCAGCCCAGATTACTAGCTGAGAATCGGAGGGATAACACCTTTTGGAGAGATCGAGAGATCTCGTTAAATATCCAAAGGTATCTCGACATGGTCTTGACCGGATTGGCATAGGTAGACATTGTCAAAATGATTGACACATGGTAGGAACATTTTACGCTCTGTATTCCATTATGAAAACATTGTTAACATGAATATACTTATGGTTAAAAAAAACTGTTGGCATTTTGAAAGAGTAAATGCGTCTTTTCAGATGGAAAGTGATTGTGCTATTAATTAAGCTTGTATTTTGAGGGCACCTGGCGTGGGTCGTATTTAAGTGGAAAATAACTGTTATGCCGTGTTGCTGTCATTCTTTGAGGGCTTAAACTTTCCTTAAAAGATGTACATTTCACATTATTTTTTTCCAAAAAAATAGATCGCGTTTATACTCTCCTAAGCTGACATTCATATTCATATCTAACTTTCTCTGATAAAATTACACATTTTGCATAGTTCTTATTCTAACAGCAAAAATTGCCCTCAGATCCTCCGCTTTTCAGGTCTCATATCCAGTTTGACCAACAGGACTTTTCCACTTGAGTTGTGTGTGATTTGATATACGAAAGCATTTTGTTAATAAGAGAGTTCTATATGAGAGTTTTTATGTGAACTATTGTTCTGAATTGTCCTCTTAACACGAAAGTTTTGAAACATTTAGAATATCTTTCAAGTTGACAGTATCAGAAAGTTTTCGTATTAGGTCTGTTGTTAAAGCTGTAAAAGATTTTATTTTCTCTTTTCAGTTCATCGTCAAATACAGTATCAGGATATTTTCGTTTTTATTCTATATTCATAATCTCATATATTTCATCATCAGTATATTCAAGGCTCTTAAAACATCGATGTGAGTACTAGTTTTTAACTATTGTTGTGTGTCGGAACAAAATGTATACATACGAAAGTATTAGTGGGTTTCTTGTAGGTAGAATTTAAACTCATTCCATTTATGGGTGATGTAATTAAAAAGGGTAATTGGAAATAATTTTCCCTCTACAAGATGAATTGTCACTGGCGCCAGTTCACTTAACTTGTCTGTCACAGAAATGTTTGCATTTCCGTTTTCCAGGCAAAGATATATTCAATCGTTATGTCTTCAAAAGATTTCACGCTGTCTGGGTGTCCTTTGGTATGTGAAATCTGCACAGGAATATCCATCTTTTGACGATAAATGCAGCATTAAGTAAGATATTACTGAATATGTCCTATCGATATATGAGTGCTTCGCTGAATCAAGATGGTGCCATTAAAATCAATCATGGTGTTTGATTACACTCAGTTTTAATGGACGTTGTATTTTGTAGTGCCTTTTTAGGAACTCTTTGTCGATAGAGGCGATTTCACAATGAAATATATTTTAACTCTTAACAAGAATGGTTCTATTACAAAAGTAACAATTTCATTTTATATGTAAACAATGAACAGACTATTCAATTTATGACAAAGACAAATTACTGCTGATTAAGAAGTCTATCAGGTGAATGAAACAGAATGAGATACATTTTTGTATTGTTGTAGACCTGGTTGAACTAAATTCCTTTAAGAAACCAAATTTCATAACGCCAGGCCATATATATCCATTTACTATATGTAAGGCACGCAGAAGTGTTCATAAGGTTTTCCATGTAGTTGATTTTGGACGAGAACACTTTTGACTGCGTAGGGTGACTTCTTGTCGTGCTGGAGAGGTGACTAAAAAACAACAGTCACATGTTAAAAGCGATGTGCGATATCATCGTCATTGACGTGTAACATAAGTTACTAGGAAAGCTTTCCATGTCGCAGACAGGCAAGGCAAAGTGACTGACTTGTGGACGAAATTATTTTCCCCGTAGCATCGTATCATGGTTGTCAAATCTCTGTAATTAAAGATACGGATACCTTAGATCGGGAGAGGCAATGGTAAATCTCAATTACTATTGTCTGGATGGATTAGACGTCATATTAATTTCAAGTGTAGTAAGTGATCTTCTGTTCAAACTACCCATATTATATAATGGAGATAACTATTAAGTGCTGAATATTTGCCAGAGATTATGTGAATAGTTATTTGAAAACTGTTATGCTGTCTTTTAAGTGTTGCATAGTGAGACGTGTTCAACCAAACTGACTTGGTTCATAATCCGGCATGTTTTAGTAATCGATAGCTTTTAATTATCTTTCAAGTAGTGGCTGATTTGATTTTGCCTAACTTGAACTTAATAAATGAGATAATTGTCTGTTTACAGATGTATATATTTTTATGTATTCATGCGTATGGGTAATTGAGTTTATTTGTATCTTTGTACCTATATTGACTTCATTGAAATCTAAATAAGCATTGTGTATGACTGTTGATAACCGACAGTGAGAGAGTGAAAACGATTAACTGTCTCGAAATACAAGAGTATTTAGATGAACTTTTTGGTAAACTAGATATGTGTTCATTCATCTCGTGAGTTATATCCTGTTTTATTATAAGAAAACAATTGCCCCATACGGCTTTTCTAATTGTATGCAAACTTCATTATAGTTGTATTGCAGCTACTTCCCTTCAATTGTAAAGTAAATAAAACATCGTCTCTCTCTCTCTCTCTCTCTCTCTCTCTCTCTCTCTCTCTCTCTCTCTCTCTCTCTCTCTCTCTCAGTCTTATCGTTTTACAGCGAACAATGGAAACAGGTGAATTATGACTTTGTCGCGTCTTGTCCCTAGTTTGTTATTCTTTAGAAGAGAAACATTGGCACTGCGGCAGTTTCGCTCGGTGCTCTGGGTAATAAAATTCTGGAGCTGCAGTTGAATGTCACTGATGCTGAGAAAACTTGTGCCACATCGAGAAAGTATTTTGTTTGTCTGGCAAGAATATTTAGAAGTGAGAAGTAGTAGTAATAGTAGTAGTCTTATGGGTTCCCCCTTATGTCCGTATAATATCTGCTGTATATGTGGCTAAAAAAATCGAAATTCAGTTTCTAATCATTCGCTTTCCATGCTATAGAAACTCTCGTCGAAAATTTAAGAAGTGGATATCAAAAATAGTTTTTATTTCTTTCGCATAAAACATTTTAGTGTTTATGTTTTTATATTAAGTTTCTATTGTAATGATAATAACCTTTCATATCAAAATGTCAGGTAAAATTTTCCAAGGAACCTTATGTTTAGTTCCTTTGGCCTATTTTTATATCATTGACTTAATAACTGGTGGTATCAAAGTGTGAACTTTTTGGGGAGTTTTAATAGAGCAAGAGTAGCTAAGTTTAAGCAGAGGGTGTGTGTGAGTCAAGTGCTGAGCATGACAGCTTTATTGGAACATTGAGATGATAATGAAAAATGTGACATACACTCACGTCAAGAACGTTTATATCAGCGACAGATATCCAACTTGAAGATGAGTAAGAAAGGATCCATTGGGAAGGTCTGGTGTGTTGCAAAAGTAGGTTGCAGACATGGGTGTGTTGACAGAGTGAATTTGTACTGTCTTTATGGACTGAATAATGAGAGACGTCACGGAAAGAACCACATATACAACAATAGGAGGAGCTAGAGGGAAGTTATTGTAAAGAGACTGTGGAATGATGGATGTTTGCATGGAAGACTGCGCACTGGTGAAGTATTTTGGAAAACGTGGGAGCTGAAGGTAAATATTAACATGTGTGAAATGAAGAGGGCTAAAAAAAGCTTAGAACCTAGAGTAAATGATCGTGAATGTGAGAAGGGAGAAAAGTTTTGAGAAAAGATGATGCTCGTTAGGTAGTTTCCCTAAAGGTTCACAAGAGAAGACGATTTTTTGCGCAAGGTAAAATTGGAATTTATAAAGCAATATTTATAAAAGGATTTTTGAGTACGCACAGCTTAATGGAAATAATTGTGCGGGTGTTGAATGGTAATGAATTAGCCCTCTGGCAATATGAGGGCTATAAATCCTCGTAAATATGAAAGGGGCCGTAATTAAAGCTCTCATAAACATCTGCTGTTATTTATTTCATCTAGATTAAGCAGCTGTTTTTTAATCATACTTCCTTTTGGCTGTTGTTACCTTTGTTTTATTTTTTTTAATAGTTTCCTCTAATTATTTTCCACACTTTTTTTTCCATGGAAGCTTTTTCACAGGAGAAGCTAAATGTGACATTTTAGTTGTTGCATGACATCTTGCCTGTATTTCACGTAATGATGATGATAATTGAATAAAGCTTTCAGTAATTTCGTAGAAATTTATGTTCTTGTGCACTTTACTTAATTCACTCTGCACCTTGCTTGATTGATATTTTTATAAGTAAATCTTGATATTTTAATTCAGATGAGTATGTTACACTTACATATGCGTATGGTACACTTACAATATATAGGATATTTTCATTAGTACCAAGAACAGTTACGTTTTATGCACGCGTTTTGACGTTTCCCTTCTTTTTATCTTTATTCTTCAAACTACGTACTATATCTCTTAAAATGTTTGTGTTTGTTTGCGAATATGGCTTTACACTTGCAGATGGTGTTTTTCCGAGATAACTTTAATATATATGTAGGTTCCTAGAACCTTTGACGTGGACCCTTTATGAATATCCAATGCGTCTTTTGGGAATGGCCAAAACGCGTGTAGTTTATATTTCCGAAAAGACCGGAGTGTTTTTCAAAGTAGAGTAGTCCCTGGCCATTTGTCTGGATATAGAAATTGACTTTTTTTTTTCAATTTGATGAATATAGAGGACGGTGAAAAATATTTATATTCATGGGTCATTTTAATTGATGTTTGTTTGCTTGACAAAAGACTGTAGTCACTGCCCTAAGCTTGACCGTCCTTAATTGATATTTTGCTTGTTAGTTATTTCATAAATGTCGAGTGTTAATCTCTCTCTCTCTCTCTCTCTCTCTCTCTCTCTCTCTCTCTCTCTCTCTCTCTCTCTCTCTGTAGGTGTGTAAACTCGAAGCTTTAAACAAATATGTATTCATATAGTTTTGTAAACAAGGTCATGGAGATGCAGATTGTCTCTAAAAGTATTATAGACTCGGCGGTTTCAAATATGTGAAATTGAATAAATTTATAACTTTTATATGTATTTGAATGTCAGCTTAAATGATTCAGCAACAACCGTTGCGGTATGTTTAGAATCTGGTTAGTTCTTAAACTGTCACTGCAAAGCCTGAAATCCAAATGAAGAACAGGTGAAGAAATTCTTTCTGCATGGCGAGATTTGAACCCACATCCGGAATATCAGAACTGGGTAACGTTATTCGCCTGACCACGAAGGATTGTTAGTGTATGGCCGCTCATGTATGTGGACGTGTATCTTTTGAAATCATTTAAATTTACTACAGCTGGAATAGACCCACCCTCACCATCATAAAACTAAGTGTTAAATCGTTTATTGCTTTGTAGTCTGCAATATGCTTTTAGAATCTACTGGTCACTATTGCAATAGATGCTGATGTGGTAGTATTAAGCCCTACTCTTAGAACAGTGATACCCAAGGTTATGCAGTAGAAGAGGTTGCCTAGACCAGAATTTGGTTTTTTTAGTTGAGCTAGTTTTTACTAAAGTTTAACTAACCTTTATAGAACTTTTAGGATTTTGAACTGAAAGAGTGGCTGTATTATTGTGTACACAATAGGTAAAGAATCATATTTCAATTTGCAGTAAAGTAATAGATTACAGTTTAGAAGAGATATATAATTGAGTGTGGGGGAGAAATGTTGATGTTTTGTTACTTGCAGAAACCGCGTTGAAATGGCAGGATTCAGAGAAATGGTCGAGATAGATACGTTGGTGAAGTAGGGAGGAATAGAAGCTTTTTTATGCTATAGAGATTTGATTATTGTTTTTTGTGGTTGAAACTAAGAGCCAATGGAAGGACAATACTAACGGAACCCATGTACCATGTACTACAGCACGAAAATCGTTGATTCTGCAATTAAGGGTTTC
>NC_061102.1:39212478-39214978 GCF_015104395.2 Macrobrachium nipponense | reverse complement strand
GTTCTTCTTGATTTTGTCAATCAACGTCACTTTTGGTCTATTGGCACGTTTCACCCTATCTGATCTGATACCATAGTCCCAGAGGATCTTTGCCTGGTCATTTTCTATCACTCCCTCAGATTGGTGTTCGTCCCACTTATTACTGCTAGTGCGTCTTGCACAGGCTCCAGTGGAGGTCTTTTGCTACTGAAGCATGCCTCTTTTTGTTCGGTTCCGTGCAAATGCTGGACAATCGCTTGCTATGTGGTTTATGGTCACGTTTTTCATATTACACTTCCTGCATAGGGGTGAGATGTTATTTACATCTGAATTTTTCGAACATATCTGGTCCTTACGGCCTGGTCTTGTACCACTTTTCTTCCATTCCTTCTCTTCCATCTAGAATTCTCCCCTTTGTAGCATCGCCATGTTTCATTGCTGGCCAGTTCTTTAGTCTGTCTCATGTACTGCCCATGGTTTGGTTTGTTGTGCCATTCCTCCTTTCCTGTTTGTAATTTTCTTGTCTTTGTATATTTCTGGATCTTCATCTTCTTTTATCAGCTGTTCTTCCCATGCGCTCCTTAGCCACTAGTTTTCAAATGTTGCTCTAGTGCTCCGCTCTCGATGTTGATGCAGTCCTCTATGCTTAGCAGTCCTATCCCTCCTTCCTTTCGTGTTATGTAGCGTGTATCTGTATTTGCTCTTGGGTGCTTTGTTTATTGTCATGTATTTGCTCTTGGGTGCTTTGTGTATTGTCATGTGTTTCCAAGTTTTTCTGGTCTATGCTGCGGAGTTCAGCCTTCGTCCATTCCACTACTCCTGTGCTGCATCTGATTATGGGTACTCCCCATGTGTTTATAGCTTTCTTCATATTTTCAGCGTTGAGTTTTGACTTGAGTATCACTTTAAGTTTCTGCTTTTATTCTTTTCTGATCATGTCCTTCATCTCTTCGTGTTTTATATTTTCTTCTATTATTCCCAGGTATTTGTATCCTGTCTCAGCTACTTGCTTAATGCTATTCCCATCTGCTACCCTTATCCCTTCAGTCCTTGTAACTTTTCCTTTTTATTATTATTATTATTATTATTATTATTATTATTATTATTATTATTATTATTTTTGCTCTATCACAGTCCTCTAATTCGACTGGGTGGTATTTATAGTGTGAGGTTCTGGGTTACATCCTGCTTCCTTAGGAGTCCATCACTTTTCTTACTATTTGCGCCGTTTCTAGGATCACACTCTTCTGCATGAGTCCTGGAGCTACTTCAGCCTCTAGTTTTTCCAGATTCCTTTTCAGGGATCTTGGGATCATGCCTAGTGTTCCCATGATTATGGGTACAATTTCCGCTGGCATATCCCATATCCTTCTTATTTCTATTTTCAGGTCTTGATACTTATCCATTTTTTCCCTCTCTTTCTCTTCAATTCTGGTGTCCCATGGTACTGCGACATCAATGAGTGATACTTTCTTCTTGATTTTGTCAATCAACGTCACGTCTGGTCTATTTACACGTATCACCCTATCTGTTCTGATACCAATAGTCCCAGAGGATCTTTGCCTGATCGTTTTTCTAATCACTCCTCAGGTTGGTGTTAGTACCACTTATTACTGCAAGGTAGCTGGTGTTTTTTGCACAGGCTCCAGTGGAGGGCTTTTGCTACTGAATCATGCCTCTTTTTGTACTGGTTCTGTGCAAGTGCCGGACATTCGCTTGCTATGTGGTTTATGGTTTCATTTTTCGTATTGCACCTCCTACATATGGGAGAGATGTTATTTCCATCTATCGTTCTTTGGACATCTCTGGTTCTTAGGGCCTGATCTTGTGCCGCTGTTATCATTCGTTCAGTTTCCTTCTTGAGCTCTCCCCTATGTAGCCATTGCCATGTGTCATCGCTGGCTAGTTCTTTAGTCTGTCTCATGTAATGTCCGTGCATTGGTTTGTTATGCCATTCCTCTGTTCTGCCTGTCTTTCTCCTGTCTCTGTATATTTCTGGGTCTTCGTCTACTTTTATCAGTCCTTCTTCCCATGCACTCTTGAGCCACTCGTCTTCACTGGTCTTCATATATTGCCCCAGTGCTCTTTTCTCGATGTTGACGCAGTCCTCTATGCTTAGCAGTCCCGTCCCTCCTTCCTTTCGTGTTATGTATAGTGTGTCCGTATTATTATTATTATTATTATTATTATTATTATTATTATTATTATTATTATTATTGTTGTTGTTGTAGTTGTTGTTGTTGTTGTTGTTGTTGTTGTTGTTACTACTACTACTACTACTACTACTACTACTACTACTACTACTACTACTACTACTACAATGTAAGTTTCAATCCACGATTGAAGAGAAGAATGCTATAAGCCCCAGGGTCCTTAGGGAAAGCAACCCAGTTAGGAAAAAGAAATTGAGAATGAAAGAATGAACTGTAAAAGAGGAATAATAATGAAAGGATGGATAAAGAAATAAATTGAATCAAAGAAGAGCCCTTAAACAATGAGACGGGAATCATGTCGACCTCCC
>NC_061102.1:39182478-39207478 GCF_015104395.2 Macrobrachium nipponense | reverse complement strand
TAACTTTCTTTTATGAATTTAAATTCAATGATCACATAACCGTGATTCATATACATGCATTAAGCTACAAATGTTCTGTAATATCCAATTCACTCTACCTCGGAATTTTTTTATTTTCATATATGCTGGTCTTTTTCACCGGATATTAATGTACATTATAGTCTCCATTGCCTCGAAATTTTTTTAAATTTTTTGGCTTGGTGGGGGGTTGGGGTTGTTGGGAACGGTAGGCTTATCACTAAAGCCTATATCCTGGCAGGATACGAACTAACACGAGATAATTCAGCGAGAAGTGACCAACGTTCCATGTTATAAAGCACCAGGAAATAGAGGAGTAAGAGGCCGCTTTGGCGATATATATATTTCTCTATGCAAATGACCTAGTTCTACTCATTAAATCAGGGGAGGGATTACAAAAGATTATAGATTTGAATAGAGACAGCAGAAATGTAGGACTGAAAATGAATATGAGTAAAACTAAGATAATCTTTAATGAAAATGCAGAGACAACAAATAAGAGTTATGGACGGACCTCTAGAGATTGTTGATGAATATACGTATTTAGGACAGACAGTAAGTGTTTCCCCAGGACATGAGACCGAAATTAAAAGAAGGATAAGCATGGGATGGAGAGCATTTGGTAAACAAAATGAGATTATGAAAAGTAAAATTCCACTTTCTCTAAAAAGAAAAGTATTTAATCAGATGGTCCTACCAGTATCAACTTAAGCATTGGAAACTTGGAGCCTTACTAAAGCCTTAGAACATAAGGTAGTTACAACTCCAAGACCCATGGAAAGAATAATGATGGGAATAACACTAAGAGACAGAAAAAGAGCAACATATGAGAGAAAACTAAACTAGAGGATGATCTAACAAGTAAGAAAAAAAAATGGGTGCGGGCAGGACATATAATGAGAATGGCAGATAATAGATGGACGAAAAGAATAGCAGAATGGGTCCCTAGAGATTGCAAACGAAGCAGGGGAAGGAAGAGAAGACAATGGATTGAAGAGCTAAGGAGTTTGTGGGTATATAATGGCATAGAAAGACCATAAACAGAAGGGAGGACATGTCTGAGGCCTGTGTCCTGCAGTGGACTTGCAACGGCTGATGATGATACAAATATATATATATATATATATATATATATATATATATATATATATATATATATATATATATAGACACACACACTCAAATCAAATAGGATGGCAGACAGGAATATGCTGGATTAGTCATAAGATTACGTGTTTATTACCAACGTTTCGTAATCCTTGACTACATCATCAGGGATTCTAGAATTAAACAAACAGAAAAGCATTGATGATAAAAACTACAGAAAAAACACAAAGGCAAAGCTACAACATAAAAAACGACAATCGACTTAAAAAAGGGGAATTTTATTCAAAGGCACCAATGAACAGGTAAAAGACATAAATTAATTACAACAAATAGACCATGTGAAAGAAGAGTAAATATTTTTATATAATTAAGATTTGTATTTTGAAACTAAAAATTTAAAATAATATTGAGAAAATAAAAAAATTATTATTACGACATGTACGTATAGTGGAACAGCCGAAGTCCGAGTATTCATTATCGGAACAAGCTGTTTTATCATCACCGAATCGAGTATTGGTAGTTCCAGTTGGCTTGAAGTTCGTCCAGTTATGGAGAAATCTCTTCTTGCAATGGGAATTTTACCAAATTTCGTGTGACTTCTAATATTGGAGAGTTTTACACCCTTGGAAAATCTTACCCCCATGAGAATCCATTCGTAATTTTAGAAGCCTGCGAGTTGATCCTATATAAATCGCCAAGTTACATTTGGTGCCCGAATACTAAAGGCATGTCCACACTAATGGGCATGCCTGTCGGGCACTTCCAGCTGTTTAAATTTTCTCTCGCTTCTCAAGCAGTGTTACCAGACAATCGCAACGTTTTGGCTCCATACTCGGTCGGTCAGTATAGTGGAATGGGTTATGGGAACAGGGTCTGCCCGTCGGGCAGTGCCCACTAGTGTAGACAAGGCCTTATACACAACTCTGGAGGCCATCATATTACTTAAATGACCCTTGAATTTAAAACCCACTAACGATTGGTTCTATTATTAGATTTAAGGATCAGCTTGGCATTACGATGTCCTCCGGAGTAGCGTCTAAGGATTCGTGGTCCCAAGTGTAACTTGGGGATTTATGTGGAATCCATTTTGAGGCTCCTAAAAGTACAAACTAATTCTCATAGTGGGGTAAGTTTTCGTGCAGGTGTAAAAATCTCCAGCCTCGAACACTCCAACTAGAAATCACACGAAATTTGGTAAAACTACCATTGAAAGCAGACATTTCTGCATAGTTGGAAGAACCTCAAGCCATCTGGAACTATCAATACTCGAGATGTTAATGATAAAACGGCTATTACGCTATACCTGTATTTATAGTAATGCTTTCGGTGTTTTGTTTTTCTTTTGAAACCTCATTTTCTGTATTTGTGTCCTACCGACAGGTTGGCTCCATTCCATTAACCGTTTTTGTTTATTTATTTATTTTCTTAATATGATTTTAAATTTTTAGTGTTTGAAATTATAAATCTTAAACATTTAAATATTTTTACTTGTCTTTCATGAACTCTGTGTGTTAATTAATTTCTGAGTGTTTTTTGTCTGTTCCTCGGTGTCCTTTGTGTATAATTTCCCTTTTTATGTCGATTGTCCTTTTTCATGTCCTAACTTTGTCTTTGTGTATTTCATCTGTAGTTTTCATTGTAAGTTTTTTTTTTTTTTTGAAACGATGGGAATAAATATGTAATCTAATGACTACTCAAAAGTATTTCTGTCTGCCCTCCTGTTTGTTGTCTGTATTCGGACATACATTATGTATGTATGTATGTATGTTTGTATACATATATACATACATATATATATGCATATACATACGCGTAGCTCTCTCTTCACTCTCTCTTCCTTCTCTCCTCTCTCTCTCTCTCTATATATATATTATATATTATAGTATATTAATTAAATATTTATATATATATAATAATATAATATATATATATATATATATATATATATATATATTATATTATTTTATATATAATAAATATATTATATGTGACTATATTATATTATATGTTATATATGTATATATATTATGTATAATATGATATATATATTATATATATAAGATATATGTATATATATATATATTATATATATATATATATATATATATATATTAATATTATATATATATATATATATGACCGGAAGCTAAGGTGTTGGGTAATGAAGTGTAGTTGTAGGATGCAAATGAAAGAAGGCAGATGGGAGCTGTAAAGATGAATTACTTTACATAATACTTTTAGTAGAGGAAGAACTCAAATGGCGAGAAAATTGCAGGTTCTTTAGGATCGATAGAGGGTTAGGGCTGATGAAAGGATGAATGAGCGTGCTTTGAGATTGGTTGGTCAAGCGAAAATTTAGGGTAGTAAGTTGGCTAGAAAGAATATACAATACAGAAGTTCTGGGAGGAAGGAGGAGAGTAAGACGTAGTGATAGGTAGACGTGAATTAAGTTTTGGAAATGAGTCTTCAACATCCAGAAATCGAGTGATTGCAGGTAAGAAAAGGGGATATGTTGCAGTGTATATAGGGCTGGGTGACAAGCTGCTGGTGAGCTTTCTGTATAAAAGCATACAGTTGCTAGTGTTGGGGAAGTGTTCTGCACAGGGACTTACTTCACTAAGTTATCTTGATTGTGAATGTTGTCCATTCTCAGAAAACACCTTTTGTTTGTAGAAATGGCTTTATATATTTGTGTATGTATGTATATGCACACATCTTTTATTTATTTACACACATGTGTGTGTGTGTGTGCGCGCGCGTGCCTGTGCGCACATGCATGTATGCATGTTATCCAGTGAAACTACACCACTCATGTCGTTAATGTACTTTCACTTTAACAAATGTCAACACATCTCCGTTGACAACACACATTACACATACAAATATCACATTATACATACAAATATAGATATATGGTAAATAGATATATATGTATGTATGAATTTATACATAGAATTGGAATGACAAGAGGAGAATCACTGTTGAATCGCAATAACAATGGTATGGTTCTACTGACAATTACACGAAAACAATGAAAATTACAGCCATAATTCCAGCAAGAATGCGTGACCGTTGAGTAGTATGGAAAAGAGAAAAACTACGTTTACGTTGAGGCGATCAATAACTCTACGCCCTTGCCATTTAGGAAATACTATAACTGCACTTTGTCTGCTTGTGTTCTTACCCTACAGGAATGCAAAATCTCTTGACCGAGGAAAGATGTTCAAATTCCCGAGGCCTTTTTATCAAATTTTGTACGAGTACATTTTAAGGCGACTCATCAACGTTCTCTCTCAATATATATATATATATATATATATATATATATATATATATATATATATATATATATATATATGGTGTGTATGTTTGTTTGTTTACTTAGTGATATAAAATTTCATTATTGATATATTTACCTTTTCCCGTAGACATATCAAAGGTGTGTTTGTGAAAACATTAGTGGAGTTGATGCCCAAATTCTTTACACATGCAAAGTTCCCATTAACATTTTCTTGGAGTGTAATGTTTTCAGAGACGAATTAATACTGTGGTAAAACAGTTCTAGGAAAAAGACACGTATGTTCCAGGGGAAAGTCAGGAAAATGGCTTAATTTGCATACATAAATATTACTGATTACTTCATGCCGATATGAAATTTCTAAGCTCAAATATTAAAGGATGAAGACGGCAGTGGCAATTACAAGTGGGTAAGCAAGTAGATCATACACGTCGATGACTGAAATGTGTGAAGGGCAATAAATTAAATGTCCTTTCCAGGTTCGACATAAAGATAAAAATCTTGCCTTGAAGATTCCTTATTTTGGTTCAAGGGCTGTCTTTCCATTTTCTTGTTAGGTGTGGTAAACATTTATAATAAATGTGCCCCCTCTATCTTAGAACTAGGCAAGGACAACTTGAACCTAGTAGAGGTTCAGGAGAACATGTAGGTTTTGTGTGTTAATCCAAATTCCCATATTTGCCTTCAAGATGTGGTCGTTATAATGTGGTCATTTTAAAGATTGGTATTATTTATTAATATGAATTTCTGTAGAAATGATCTAGACTCGTCGGTTTTGGTGAAGTGCTAAGTTAAGGAAATAGAAGGAAGTCTCCTTCTTTACCTATCTCCTCCTCATCCGTATTTTCAGTAGATCAAGTTTGGTGTTGATGGCCGCATAAAAGTTCTTGGTACTTGACCACTGCATCATCCATTCCACCTTCACGAGTTGCTCTCAGTATGCACAGGAAAACCTGCTCCTACAGACAAGTGAGCACACGATGTCTCCTCGGATGGACTAATAAGTCTCTGAGACATCCTAATCCTTGTAACTCCTTATAACTCCTTGTATGGTAGGATGGCTGATGGAAATTTGAAAACAGATAATGTTGAAGAGGCTGTTAGAAAATAAATATTAACCAAACAGTGGAAGCATTAACACGGAAATTAGGCCATCACAAAAATTTCTTTTCAGAAGTATAATTTCTGAATAAAGATATCCTCTTAATGAAGGAAACTTTCCTGCAAACATGGAGTAAAGATCACTTCTTTGTTTACGTAATGAGTTGTGAGAAGTTTCTGAGAGATGGAAAAACAAAAATTGGCTTTTGCCTCATTGTCGAAGCCTGTTTCCCCAGCAAAACACGATGCTGTTAGGCTAAAGTTTTAGAGGGAACCTTGAAATCTTTCCTTGGGAGACGGAAAAGAAGTTTCGTCGGTAGTAAAATGTTGATGAAAATGGCCTTGTAAATATAAAAAAAAAGTTTACTCTCTTCATTATTTTTATATTGATTATCGCGTGTAGAGAGAGTTTTAATATGGATAAGCTTTACGGTAAAACTTTATTATTATTATTATTATTATTATTATTATTATTATTATTATTATTATTATTATTATTATATTATTTAGAATATGAATCCTATTCATATGGAACAAGCCCACAACACCATTGACTTGAAGTTCAAGCTTCCAAAGAATATGGTGTTCATGAAACCCCCGTCATACCAAACTCGTTCTCACAACGTCCCGAAAATTTTTGCCAAACGGACTCTGTTCGAACGGAGTGGACGTAGTAGCAACCTTTTACGATCTGTTTACGAACTTCGTGGACGGACTAGAACCAACGGGAAGGGTGCTCCAGAATTAGGAGGAGTGACAACGCACTTAAAACGAGATGGACGCACTGCATACGTGAAATTTTGGCCTATTTTTACACGTTCTACCCCGACCGCAACGCGTTTTACTGTTTTTAGGACCGGGTAAGACGGTCTAAGAACTAGTTTGGTGTGACGGGGGCTTTAGGAAGAGCTAAGTGGAGGTAAAAGGAAATGCATTAAGAAGAGATTCCACTTATAAAAAAAGATTATTAATAGTATTAGGGTAATAATGCATTGCATCTTCACTTCAACTTCCGAAGTTCTACTTGCACCACATCCTCTGTGAGGCTGTTGTACACTCCAACACAGTGTGAGGAATAAAGAACCTCTGGAACTAAGAAGTTCGACAGTGAAGCACATATGCTACTTGCTTCTTTTGTAGGAAGCCCACTAAAATTTGGAAAGAATTGAAAGTTTTTATTTAAGCTTCCGGAGAGTATATTCTCTCCCTCTTTCTGAAAGAGGGAGAGAATGTACTCTCCGAAAGCTTAAATAAAAACTTTCCATTTTTTCCAAATTTTAGTGGGCTTCCTACAACATAATATTCTAGTACACGGATACTTTGCTATATGCTACTTACTGGTGGGGCTGTTCGTCGAATCTAGTTAATCTCGGCGGTATAGGGGTCAGGGATCAATTGTGATTCGGAAAGACCTCTGTTGAAATACAACTTATGAAAAAGTGACAAACAAAAGACCATCCGTCGATGGTCCTATAGTAGATTCACATCAACCGTGCATTTGATGTCTAGGCCAGTTCCTTGCGACGCTCCTGATTGGCTGTTGATAAGCCAATCGCAGGGCTGGAAACTCTCTCGAGAGAGAGTTCACATAGGCCGGATGTATGTTCCACCTCTCCTGAAAGAAGTATACCTTAGGAGAGGTGGAACATAGATCCTACCCATGTGCTCTCTCGAGAGACTGAGAGTTTCCCGCCCTGTGAGTGGCTTATCAATAGCCAATCAGGAGCGTCGTAAGGGACTGGCCTAGACATCAAATGCACGGTTGATGTGAATCTACTAGTCATAACTGCTGCTAACAAGAAATAGAAACTTGCCACTATAAACTCTAAGAGATAATTAGAGACCAAGTCAAAACTAACTTTTTGCTCTGGGAGTGTTTCGTCTTTCCCTGGTTCCTACTATGCATTCTTTGGTGTATGTGTATAGGCAGGAGTTTATGCGATAAATATATTTATTAGAAATCACTAAAACCATTTCTTTGAAAGAAAATTACTTGAAATAAAGTAACACTTTTTTTGTTACTTTAGTCCGTATTTTTTTATATTAATTAGTCATTTGGTAGAGAATTATCTAAGTATTGGGATTTAATTTCACGTAATTTTCTTGATTTATCAGGCACAAAGGGATGACTGATTGGTTAGCTGCAGGATTATTTGGCCTTACAACACCACAGTCAGTGATACCGGAAATTTTTTTTGAATATTTCCTTGTAAGGGAAAATATGTACTAACATTTGATATATAATTACAAAAATATGGAAGGGTAACGAATTAAAGAACCTACAGTGTACTAGCTACTTCATCACTATAACATATATCAGGATTTTTTATCTATGTTGGGTTGAAATAACGAATTTTTAAAACATTTTCGCTCATAATTTTCTATTTCCTTGAGGTTGGGGAGGAAAATAACGAGCGCAAAGAAATTCAATCTTCTCCCGAGATTTACGTTGTTCAACCTGATGAGGGTTGAAGTAACCCTACCTCCCAGCGTCGTGTTTTAAATCACTCGTTTAACTCATTAATGAAAGTGTCAACAGAATCTTGCGAAACGCTGATTCTCCCTCTTGGTTCCTTTATCCTCCATTTTCTGCCGAAAGAAGGAAGGGGGCAAAATCATCCTCGACTGGCGGTGCTGGAAGAAAATGGTTTGGTAATCCGACGCCTATTCTAGGGTACGTGATAGCAGAGTGAAATGTCCAATTAGGCGGGAGGCCAATGACCCCGTCTTCATTATGACTCCCGCCGTCTCATCTGTACCCTTTGTGTTGGATATCATTCCTTACTCCTTTCTTTATTGTTTGGTTCTTGCGTGCCCCTTCACACTTTTGGATGTTATGATTACCTTTTGTCAAGGAACATAGATGTGTTAATAGTTTTCATTGTTCATCTCATACTAGGTTTACAATAGACATTTGATTTTATGGTCAAAACTCTTTTCGTATTACCATGATTTTTCATCACTCACTGTATGAATAAACTATAGTATTTTGCTTTGAAAAGATATTTGTTTTCTTATAAATGAAATAGCGCAGAATCCCCAATTTTCCATTGTTTGCCTTTCTCTTGACCAGAAAACCTTGTTAAAGTTGTTGTTTACAGAGGCCGTTGTAGGGCATTTGGATTCCAAACAAGAAATTTGCATTCGCACACTGTAGGGGAGTCATGTTTTCATGTTTTTATGTATGATTTATTATTGTTATTATTAGTATTATTACAGAGAAGGAAATGCTTAGCTATGCATATGTACGTAATATATTTAAAGATAAATCAGTACAAAATCAAAAGAAAGTAAAAGAATCTACTACGTCATCATTATCAACAATAGCGTTACTAATACTGACTGATGATGATATTTGTATCGGTTAAGTGTTGTAACAATAATAGCTAAAAATACTCATAGTAGCACGAGTCTTGAATTGGAGAAACAAATCCAGTTGTGTAGTGTATGTACTACATAGTATATTTAAAGATAAATTTGTAGAGAAAGCTTTCTTGAAACTGTCAGAGTCCCCTTTCCAATCTCTTGAAAGGGCGAATCGAACAGTTTCAAGAAAGCTTCCTCTACAAATTTATCTTTAAATATACTATGTAGTACATACACTACACAACTGGATTTGTTTCTCCAATTCAAGACTCGTGCTGCTATGAGTATTTTTTAAGTATTATTATTGTTACAATACTTAACTGAGACAAATATAATCATCAGTCAGTATTAGTAACGCTATTGTTGATAATGTTGATATAGTAGATTCTTTTACTTTCTTTTGATTTTGTTGATTTATTTTAATTAGAAGTTGATTCTTGGGAATATTGAAATGTCAAATAAGAATGAGCATGGAATTCGTGGAATTTTAGTAGACTTATGTTTATTTATTCTAAAGAGGAGTGTGTATGTATGTATGTATGTATGTGTGTGCGTGTGTGTGCCTACATGTATTTATAAGATATGGGTGTGTCGAATGATCAATTTATATGAAATCAAACGGTAACCGTTCAATAGTAATCACCCAAAGTTAAGGGAAGATAGGGTTCGCAGCGTATTGTTTACGCCAAATGGAAAATCGATGCTGCTAAAGCAGAATGAAAATGTTCCAAACAATTGCTTAAACGTAAAATTTGGTAGTAATTAAAGGAGAAGAAGAAAATTCACTTGAATATGAACAAGTCATAAGTAGATCCAAATGCTCTCTTTGAAAATGCAAGATGATTTATCACCATAGAGCAGAGGTGAGCAACCTGTTGCTCGCGAGCACCCTTTTGCTCTCTGATGGTCTGACAGTGCTCTTTAGGGATATGCAGCATGTTTTATAATCAAGCATTAATACATAGATAAAAATTTTTTAAACTGTGAGGGTGCTGGCAGACAAAAATGCCCAACATCTAACATACCACCGAAAACAAAAGTAGAATTATTTTTCGGTTACTCTCAAATGACCGTTGAGTGCTTGCGCGCGCCCACACACATTTTGTGTGTGTGTGTGTGTGTGTTATATATATATATATATATATATATATATATATATATATATATATATATTATATATATTATATAGTATTTTCTGTACAATTTGTATTTTACTTATAGTTTTTGTTTGAATATCATTGGATTTCTAATAGTCTGTTTAGCCAAATAAAATTATAACTACGTTGGCTATATGTTTTTCTATAATTCGTTTTCATGCGGCATAAACTTACTGTATTTATTCTGAGGAAATGGATAGAGATTTGCCATCAGTAGGTCTCGTAAGAAAAAAAAAAAGAAACTTATAAAAGAAAGATGTTCCTCCTTTACATTTACAAGCTTTCGTCAACAAAATATAACATCTGATATCAGAATTTATATTAATCCTAAAATCTTAATGTTCGGTACTTAAAGGTTTAGTTGCAATATAATGGCAATATAAACTATTATTTTACTATTTAAAAAAGATTACGAAAATAGAATGTTTGTTCTCCCGTCCTGAAAAGCAAACAATAGGTTGCTCTTGATGCTTAAAAGGTTGCCCGCCTAAATTTGCCATAAGTTATCGAATAAGTGTGGTTTCAATGAATATCCTCCCAGGAAACTTCTCTTCCATGTCATTTATTTGTTCTTAAAGTAACGTGTGATTCATGCAAATACTGAAGAATTTGAATCGCTTTCCGCTTGTCCAGTGTGTGCCGTGTCCAGGCTCCTCACTCCCCTCAACAGGGGTGCATTCATTTCCTCTTGGTGAAAGACTCACCTGGGACAAGATGGATTGCAACATTTATCAATATAAGGCCTGTACTTTCATACTGTCTTGATTTTAACGGTAGCAGTGCTGGTGTTATTGTAGCGCAGTGAAAATTTTTTTTCTTTCTTTATATCTGCATATAAAACTGGATCGTCATTCTAGTTTGAATGAAACCGGTCTTCTGTGATCAGTGGCAGAGTGGAAATAGTACTTCGGTCGAGGTAAGTTAAAAACAAAGAAAAATTCTATTTCATTCTCTGCTTCACACTCGTTTAGAGGTATCAAAACACAGCCACACCCAATAAATATTTTATATGTGTTGGTGTGTATGATGTTAACACTAAAACCCCACGTGAGGCAGGTAGAAAGGAAAAAACCAATTCTTCAAATTTCCCCAAACAAGGTAGCATTTCCCTAGATTTTCCTGTATATTCGCCAATGACGACCTTGAGTCTGAATAAGGGAAAATGAAAAGCGCCCTTCTTTCTCCCTGTTTCGTGACCTGGATCCTGCAAAAGAGATCCAAAACTTATTCGCCCTCAATAAGAAGGAAGGGAATCCATTTCAGTTTTGTACAAATACATCCGAAATATATAGTGTACTTTAATTCAGTCCAGCCGCGATTATCCAGCAGAAAATTGTGAGCCGCACTTAGGGCCCCTATAAAATTTATGGTAAAACAGACGAAAATCCATTTGAGGGAGTTTTAGATCGTCAGGCGGAGATGAATGTTTGCGGTGATGTTAGAGGTTTAATGGTGGATGTGTAGACTTTGAGGGAATTGTCGATTGTTGAATGACTACTTAACTTAATCCTCTCGAGATATTTCATAATTTTGAATTGAGTGATGAGAAATTCGGTGAATTTTAGGATATGTTAGTATATTTTTGTAGAATAAAATAGCATATTTTTGGAAATGAAACAAGTCGATTCTTGAATGGTGTAAAGTGATGTTGAGACTGGTGAAAAAGGTATTTTGAATGATTGTAGGAGGACGAGGTTGCAGTAAGTGATAGTGTTAACAAGGTTAAGACTTCATAGTTATTTGGGGGACTGGAAGTAAGGAATGAGAGAAGAAATGAGTTCACATGTAAGCCATGTGAGTGAGACCGGGTACGTAACAGGAGTTTAGCAATTCGTAACTTGTCTTTTTTGGGTTTTCCTGGAACCATAGCGGATATGTGAAAATCGGAATAACAGTTGAAAAGCTTCAGCCTAGATTTAGGTGTTATAGCATTAATGGTTACTTCTCAAGTAAACCCTTGTAGGGAAACTGATTGTTTATGGAGTTTTTAATTACATTATCCTCTCAAATGGGTTTTGTATCCTATGTCCCTTTGGGCATCTAATGTTACTGTAGTCATTTTTTAATTTTAAATACCAGCTGATTAGTGATTTATTATTTTGAAGTTCATTTGCAACAAAAATATAAAACGAAAGTTTGCTTCTCCATTTTCCCGTTGACAAGAGTTTTTAAAAATTTAGAAAACAATACTAATATCATTTCTAATAATTGTATTTCGTGTCTAAAATGTTTTCGCTGTTTCTGTGTTTAGTTCTGGTGTTTGCATATCCTGAAACTTTTTGCATTTTGATTTGAAATTTTTTTATTGGAAATCGAAGGGTGGCGTCAGAAATTATGTAAACGTGACGAGTATCTCGGTACTACTACTACTACTACTACTACTACTACTCTTGGTACTAGTTTATCCAACCGTTCAAAATAATCGGTAAAGTAAGAGATTGTCGAGATGAAAAATACCAACCCTAATGAGGTTACTTACTGCCCCAAAGCTTGGAGCAAGGTGTCTTCATTCTGGTGATTGTATACTTCAATCCAGAATGAAGAAAGGTTGCTCTTGTATTTTATGTAATATACATGATCAATAAAAAGCAATGTCATTAAAGCTTTTCAAAGGTTTCTTGTAGCGGGCATTCCATTGAGGGGTGAGAGATGTGTATTTCTGGTGATAGAAGTTCTCTCTCGACGTGGTTCGGAAGTCACGTAAAGCTGTTGGTCCCAATGCTGAATAACCACTGGTTCCATGCAACGTAAAACACCATACTGACAAACAAACAAACTTACGAAAAAAATTATTTTCATGAGCACTGCAATAACTTCTCATATATTCTACTTTTGACCTCATATTCATTGTTGTGTTTGTAAACAAATGAAATTACATGTCATTAATCCCATGTACTGTGAAAATTACTTGAAAATCGTCGACTGTTAAAGGGGAAATAACTTACAGTTTAGATTTTTTTTTTTTTGCAGAAATATTTAGAAATTGAATTTGCAAACTATAACTATTGTTATCAGTAGAGTATTTCTTAAAGATATTTTAAACTAAGGATTTTATTTTTCATTGAACTCAAATATAATTTATCTCTCAGGAGTAGATAAGGACTACGGTTTTCAAGTTAATTTTCCAATATTTTCTGCACACTACATGGTAGTCTTTTCATCCTCATTACATCATTATCTAAGTCCATTTGGTAAAAATTGGCCATTTCCTCTCTGAAATACATCCACATTTACCAGCTCCTGTATATTATTAGATTTTTTCGGCTCACCTGCCCATTTTTTTTAACATTGGGCATTTTTTCTGAATTTCTTTGTAATTACTTCCGAAATGATGCACTCTTAGGAACACTTACTCATGATTACAACTTTTATCTCGATGTTTTGGATTGTTTTATGCGGTGATTCTTAGCCACAATCAGCGCTTATAGTCTTGATCTTTAAGAGATGCAGTAGCAGAGCCTGATTGTAGTTGTCTAAATCACATTCGACATCCTTTTAAAAGATCTCTCTCAAAAGTTCGTTATTTCTAAAGCACACCCAAATGACGTATTCTGTTTGAAAAAAGTTGCAAATAGTTTATACTTGCAAACTATTACCCATAATATGCACAGTATATAACTCTGATGTCTCTATTTAAACATTAGTTTCATACGGCTACGACGACGTCAACTGGTTAAATACACTATTTGAAACCTTATGAATTGTGACTCTTCATATGACATTGTTTATTATTTATGCAGTTCATTAAAAGCAAGCTCCATCTTGTCGGATAGACTTCTTAGACATTTGATTTTAGCATTTAAGTCAGCTTTTGACCCAGTTAGTATCTTTTTCACTAAGACAAAAGTATCTGAATTAAGTAAAGTTAAGCAGCATGATTAGGTCTGATCAGTATTTGGATGGACAATCATCAATGAAAGCATGTCCCCTTCATACATATGTGAGGTCACAGGTAATAATGCTAGCATGTTCATCTCAAATTCCATAATTTAGAAGGCATCGAAGCGGTAAAAGACTATTTTCTCTTAAGAAAATAATATTCATACACGTAGGCACAAGGAAGTTAAAAAAAGCAACAGTATCAAACCCTTTCATCTGAGCAGTAGAAAAATGCTTGAGGTAAAGCTGCAAGGCTTACAAAATACGTACGAATAACATGGGAACTGGTATTGAAATAGCCGGTGTCAAAACTTGAAATAACACGAAAAAGGAAAACCAAAAAGGATTTAGAGTGAAAAATTAATCCACAAATAAAAGAACAGTGAAAAGTGCTGGGAACAGTATCATGAAATAAATGTCGGGAACAGACTGCGGACCGTAAGTAATCTGGCAGTAATAAACTTGAGATTATCTGTGGGGAAAAAATTAGACATCGGGAACAATGTTAAGTAATATTTGCTAAAATAATGGGCCTTAGGGAATAACATAAAATGCTTAATAGATTATTATTGACTTAATAGTTATTTGATTTCATAAGGAATGCAGTCAAATGAAACGTGAATAACTAAGTTGTTTCAGTAATGTCAAGTAATACGCACAAAATAAATCTGAGAGGAAACAACAAGAAGCACAGGAAGCAGATTCTGATAACAAACGGTAAAATGGTAAAATGTAAGCGTGGGGGACAGGAAGTGCAAGAGATAAACGCTAGAAATAGTGCTAGAGGGAACGACAGGAAGTGTTGAGGTTGTCACAGGAATCAGTGTCAAGTACTACTGGGAGCAGTGATAAAAACTGTATGTAATAAAGGCCTAGCAATACAGAGTGAATTTGGAGCAGTAATAAAGACTGTATGTAATAAAGACTGTATGTAATAAAGGCCTGACAGAACAGAGTGAATATTGCCATCTTGTTCAAGTGAGATACATGGTCTTTGAGGGAACAGGGTGAATTACTCAAACCGCTGCGTAGTAGTAGTAGTAGTAGTAATAGTAGTAGTAGACACTAAAGTTTTAATTTTAAGTGAACAGCTGGGCATGATGCGAGTAGTGTTGGGTAATAGTAATATTGTAAGGTAATAATAATTTAAACTTGCTGGTATAATTTGAAGTGATGAGGGCAGTATTAAACGTTAGAATAAATATGTAAGGAACATTGTGAGGCAGTTGGGCCAATGTCAGTAAGTAGCCACTGAAATAAACTTCTTGGCGAACAGTTTTACGTGTGGTGTATAGAAAGAATGTCAGGGAAAGAAGGCTAGAAAATGTCAGAAGGAATGGGTATAAATAGTGTGTTTATTGTCAAGTTAGTAAACGCTGAAATAAAAGTCCCAGGGACCAACATGAAGTTTTAGGCTGGTATCAGAAAAAACATGCTAGGCAAAGGCGATGATGTCTGAGGGGACAGTATCAAGCTTTGTTGACTGTCAGATAATGAAAAATAAAGTAAATATCTCTTTTAAGGAGACAGATGCTTGTAGCAGTTAACAGTACAAATGAGTTGGAACCTCATATAAAGTAGAGAACACGAAATCAGATATGTGAGAGAATAACTTTTAGTGCTGAGAGTAGCGCCATGTACGAAACTAAAATAAATTGTAGAAAATCCAGGAATAAGTGTCGACTGTCGAGTTCTGAACATTTCAAATATTGTCTTGAGTGAAGAACTGCAGGAGCTAAGAGCCAAGTCCATGATGAGCAAGGCCGATATGGAACAAGCCTGTAATACCATTAACTTGTAAATAAAGCTTCCTTGAAGTTGAAATCTTCTGTTGAAGTATTAGTTTACCTGGAGTCCAGTCTCAACTCCCATAATGAGTATTAGTGAATTGCTGAAGCACAGTGGGAATTTCAGGGATCTGAGTCACAGGTTTATTTATCTAAACTTTTGCTACCTTATGAATGGCTTGAAAAATTGTTTCTTCACAACATACTAGAAGTTTGGACAACATATTGTTAAGTAGTTTAAGTTTTTATATGATGGTGATTAAGCAAAATTGGTATACGTATGTTAAGTACGTGTACTCGACAATTTGATTAAGGAAATTGACTGCAGCTGGAATCTCTCTCTCTCTCTCTCTCTCTCTCTCTCTCTCTCTCTCTCTCTCTCTCTCTCTCTCTCTCTCTCTCTCTCTAATAGATTTAGAATTTTATTACGCTAGTCATTCCACATTCCGGAAATTAAAGCGGTTGTTGTAGGATAACTGTGACTTGCAACTTTATACCAATCTTACTTATTTATATTCTCGTATTCACTTATTTGCATCCTGTTGACCGCTACTTAGTGTTGCATATAGTTAGATTATATTGTTAACAACAAATTCAGAAAGATGGAGGGCGGTTAAGGAAACTGAAGTTCTTGCCATTCTCTTATACCATTAAAGGGCAAACAACTTCACATTTACACAGGATGTAAAAAGCAAAGTGGTAAGGCAGAACCATTTTCTTGGAGGACGAACAAACACGAGGTTGGGTCAAGGACATTTTTAGAACCTGCACTCTGTTGAAAAATTGAAAAAAAAAAATCAAGAAATTCAATAAACAACTCGTTGCAAAAGTAAGCAGTGAACCCTGAGAAACTTCAGTGCAATAATGTACTGTGATATAAAGTGTAAACGGCAAAGCATGAAGTGTCAGAATTTGTCATTCATTTCAAGGTGCGCGTAGATAATCAGGGATGATTCATCACCAAGAATTTAATTGATTTTTTTGTAGTCTGGCGTCGGAACGAAAAACATGATCTTCCCCTTATTGAAGTTGCTAGTTGTCTGTGTTTTCATCTTATATTAGCAGTTGATGTATTTTATTTGCTTGTCAGTTAAAGTTAATAAAAAGGCGGAAGTTCCTCGCCGCAGGTGTTATTTTCCTCGCTAGTAAGGATTTTCTTTATTTAAGATGTCATCACCACACCAGAATGATGTGAAAGTAGGGCACCCATATGGCGTGCACTACAACCCCAGTGTCACTCATTTTCTGTGTCCAAACCAACTCTATTTAGCATTTAGCACGCACCACATTCCTCACATTGCATAGAAATGCCCTAATTTTATCTAATTTTGTTTTTCTGAACTTGTTTTCAAAATCCTTCAGATAATCATTGCATTCGACAGAACATATATTTTACAATTCGCGAATCACAACTCATAATCAGTTTTTTATAACTCTGAGGAATATAATTACTTTAAAAGCGTTGTTGAGAGTGGCTGCGCTACAACTGTTTGGTCACGTAAGAAGTAAATAAAGACACCGAGAAAAACGGATCGCGTGTTTGGAATTCTCTCATATATTCTTAGGTGAAAGATGGACTTTCCTTGTATGTCGTGACAACAACTATGAAGATGTGAGCATTTACGCCTATTTTTTCTGTACACGTTTAACATAAAGGAACTGTTTCGGCAAGAAGTTACGCTTTTATTATATACTTTAACTGATAAATTTGAGTGAACAAATGTATTAGTCGGCCGGTAAACATTTTTTTTTTTTTTTTTTTTTTTTTTGTACGTCAAAACGAAGGAATTGTCGAAATTATTTAACTTGGTAAAAGGGGCCAATTCGAAACAATTCCAGTTAAAAGGTGAATTTGATGTGACTTTTTACCTTCGTCACTGTCCAGTGGAGTTGCAGCGGTAAATGAAAGAATATCTATCCGAGTATGTAATCCTCTTTGGATGGCAGTTTGTGATAGGTTCTTCTTGGTTATTCAGTTCGTGGTAAAAACACTCCGTTGAATTACTTTTGTTTTGTATTTTTTATATTTTTTTATATATTAACATTCCGTAAAGAGAAACAAACCGAAATGAGAAAATCATGTTTACTTAGAATTCAGTATGTAGAAAGTAAGTCTAATCGTTTTTGTTCTTCCAAAGACCTCTTGGAAATTAAAAAGCTTAGAAGTCCAATAACATAAAATGGCAAGTACTTCGAGAAGCAAATCTTCAAATCATTAGGTTTGTACTTTCGGCAGAAAACAAAAGACTACCAGTTACCAGCATTTGAAAAAGAGAAATCTTGTAAGATGCAAAATACTTCCAAAGACAAAACTTTAATGCATCATCATTAATTTCGGACATTTGTCAGAACAGAAGTTTATTTGTGGGGGAAAATCAGAACCTAATTAGTTTGACGGTATACTTCAAAATGAAACAACCCCCTGTCAAAATAACTGAACTTGTAAACAAAGCAAAATTCGAATTAATGTTTCTTGCAAATGGTGCAACGTCTTTGGATCGCTTCATTTGTCATTCTCCAATGCAGCTTCACAGTTTCCTATGCAGTTGCAGTTGCTCTACCTTTCAGAAATAAACATTTAGACAACAATTCGTCTTAAAAGGCAAAACGAAATTATTTGCTAATTTATTCGAAATAAGAAAAACTTTATTCAAGAACAAATATAAAGAAGTGACAGTGAATTTGCCAAAAAATATATTTATAAGCGAATGTAAAGCCAGTATGGAACGATTGAAGGAACTGTTCAACTCCTCTGATCTAATAAATTATTTTTATGCACTCGTACATAACCTCAGATTAGAAATGTCAGTTTTTTTAGAACGTATTAGCGATATGACTTTTTTTTTATATACAATTTGAGTATTACTTCATAAATTATTTTCTTTTTGAAACGAAAACCTATGTAAAATTCAATATTGTAAATATTTTATGTTCCATCACGTGAATTATCACTTCAAATTAATTTCCTTTCTAAGTTGTCACATGTCGAGGTTTTTGAATTCAAAGAATTGTTTTCGAAGATTGGATTTGAAATGGAAGTCTGTTTTTCAGCCAGAAGGGCATCTGATTTTTCATTTTTAGTTTTCCGTAAAATAAAACTATTGAAATGGCTTTTTGTCTGTCCGTCCGTCCTCAGATCTTACAAACTGCTGAGGCTGAGACTAGAGGGCTGAAAATTCCTTCCTATCATCAAACATACCAAATTGCAGGCCTATTGCCTATGTAGTTTTTCTCTTATTCAAAGTTAAAGTTACCCATGATCGTGCATCTAGCGCAACCATAGGGGCCGACAACGTAGGCCACCACCGGGCCGTGGCTGAAAGCTTCATACAGCATTATATGCTGTACAGAAAACTCGATTGCACCAAAGGAACTCGGATGCATTTTTTACTCGTTTAAGTTTACATATGATTGATGACACGGAAATGGAAAAAAATATTTGAGTATAGAGTCAAAGTTAGGAGCAAGTTGTAGTGGTCATATTAGGGTAAAAATGCTCATAAAATCGGGAAGTGGTTGAATGAAGAAATCGAAACAGAGGCCCGGTGAAGGAAAACCAGGAAGTATTTGAGTTTCAGTTGTAATGCAGGAGAGAAAGGAATATCGTGGGAAGGAATTGAGGAGGACGGCGAGAAGTGCGGCAACTACTTCACTTATAATAAAGAACCTGTTGATCTGTCGGAAGGGGAAGCAGAGGGAAGGGTTGAGTAGCCGATCAATATCAGAATGACAGATGTAAATACAGAGACACCGGCTGAAGTGAATTTATTTCTGGCTTTGAGGATTTAATAACTGTTGCCAAGAGGAAAGAGTAGCGATAGTCTGATTGAGTGTATGAGGGGAAAGGAGATGGAGTAAGCTGAGACATTTATTGTGGGATAATATTACCCTGTACATCACAGAAGGTGTAAGTAAGAATTTAATTTAGTAAGTAAAGCGATTAACTTAAGAGTTGATTAGGGAAGAACAGGGTGGGATTTAACAAGGTTGACAGTTATGTGAGATGTTTCAAGGTAAAAGTAAAAAGCTCATGTTAAAATTGATGTGGTAGTGCCTTATTAGCTGACGATGTATGATATAAAAGATAGGTTGCTAAGAGCGATTAAAAGTTTTTGTGATGGAATCAAAGCATATGTTATGATATATAGATGAATGAGAAAAAGGTTTCGTACAAAATTGCTTCTGAATCACGGGTGTGTTACACTTCATCGCTGTTCACTATATTTATGGATGGATTGCTGGAAGTCAGAGAAGGGCGGTGAATGTAGGTTCACTTCTGTGAGACCAGAAAATGGGCCACGAACAGTTTTGAATGGTTATTATTGGAGATTAGTGCCTGTGACTGAGAGTGAAAAGAGCAAGAGAAGGGTTATGCTGATAAAGGAAACCAGGAAGATGGAACAGTGACTCTTGATATGGTCTTTGCCTGTCTCCTCGGTGGCCGCGAGTTCGATTCTCGGGAGTTCCATTGACGGGTCATTGATGTGTATTTCTGGTGATAGAAGTTCACTCTCGACGTGGTTCGGAAGTCACATAAAACCGTTTGTCCCGTTGCTGAATAACCACTGGTTCCATGCAACGTAAAAACGACACAAACAAACATACAAATGATATGGATGGATGAAGGCTGCAGATTTGTGAGTAATATAATGGATGACGGTGGGATGAGGGAATGAGTAAGGCAAGAAAGGGAGCTTTGAGAGTAGGAAGAGGGAATAGAAAATGGGAGTTGAGGGATGAGGAAATAGTAAAGGCAGAATTGAAATGATTTGAAAGATCATTCCAAGTCTTGGTGGATGGATAATCGTCTTATTTACTATTACTCGGACGATGAACCCTATTTATACGGAACAAGCCGACTGGGGTCATTGACTTGAAATTCAATCTTCCAAAGGATATGCTGCTCATTAGGACGTAAAAGAAGGTACAGGGAAAGAGATCTCACTTATTAAGGAGAAAAAGTAAATAAATTAATAAATAGATAAAGCTATATTTGAATGCAAGAATAGCATTAGGGCGGAAATGCATTGCATCTTCGGTTGCACTTTTGAAGTTCCAATTGCACGACATCCTCAGGGAGACTCTTCCACGGTCCTTTATGGAAGAGCAGAGAGATTGATAATGTGAAAAAAAAAGCGAATAATAAATAATTAGGGGATGGAAAGGAAGTACAGCAACTTCTTTTGGTTGAATATGCTGTCGTTATTCAGGGAAGTGAAAGAAGAAAGAAGGATTAATTACCAAACTGAACTCCGGCATAAGATGTATTTACAAGGATGCTATTTAAAGGGATTGCAGTCTTGGGTTGATAGAGCGAATATTTTGAGAATTTTCTTTTATATGTAGCAGACATAACAGGCATAAGCTCGAAGTTTTTTTTTTCTTGCATTACTAACACCATTGGGAGTGTAGTTAAGAAGTTGATCAATCAAAATCTAAAGTTAGTGGAACACTAATGAGATGCTCAGGAGCAGTTATGATTGTGTAGGTGACCAGGCTTTACTGTAAAAGGTAAGTCTGGATAATGGAAAAGTCCAAAGGGTTTGATGAGGGGAACTTTTATTCTCTGTATAATTGGGAAGGTGATAGAGTAGGCTGTAAAAATGATTGCGATATAACATTACTTGTATACCTGGAAAGGCGTAAGGTGGAGATTAATAGAGAAGGTTATGCAGCACAGAGATGGTTTAAATGATGGGGAGGAAGACGATGGGTTTAGACAAGGAAGTAAGAGTTCGGGCCACGAGATTCTTGCTGGAAAGTTATGCAAAAGGTATGAAAGTGAATGGAAAAAGAGAGAATATGAGTTATTGTGTAGGAAGGTAGGGGCTTGTGTGTAAAAGATAGGGAAGAAACTTGAATTTTTCATAGAAGTCGAGGTTGGAAGTTATGAAGTGATATTGAAGCCAACTGCACCTATACTCGGTTTTTTCCATCTGTCCTGCCGCCTGTGGTGTTTGTGTATGGTAACACTGCGTCCGGGGCTTTAGATAGTCACATTCAGCTTACATTCAACAATAATAACAATATCCTATTTCGAATATTAACGGTGTAATTTGCATACAGTAAATTATTAAAACGCTTTTCAGTTGCAAAAGTACACCCAAATATCCTTTTATTTACCTAAAATTTACATATAGCGTAACTATTTAAAGCCCGGGAAGCAGTGTTACCATGTGAAAACACCACAGGCCGATGGACAGATGAAAAAAAACAGAGTATAGGGAAGTAAGGTGTGCGAGGGGATTCTGTGCGATACTGATGAGCCTTCTGTTAGTGAGGAAGTTTTCTGTTCCAGGGGTTCATCAACGGTTAGACTCTTTATGAATGAATGTGGCATAGATCATTATCTTGTTTTAAGATTTTTTTGCGGTATTCCTCGTATTAATGTTAATAAAAATGTTTGTTTGGTTGGAATGTTACCATTACAAAATTTTATTAGTCTTTTCCTCAGACATATTTTTTTATCATAGAAATTTATATTAACTTATCGTAGTCTGTGTTGATGATGATAATGATAAAAGGAAAGATAAAAGGAAAGAAGAAAAATAGATAGAGTTGGTTTGCAGAGCTGGAGCAAAAGTATAAGCAACTAAAGTAGTGGTGGCGTTGGCGGGTTGAGGAATGGTCGTCATAGCAATGAATTTCAAGTATTGTTATTAATACACACACACACATATATATATATATAATTAATATATAAATATACATATATGATATATCTATATATATATTATATACATATATCCATATATATATATATATTATAATAATCTTATATTAATATAATATATATTATAATAGTAGACTTCCCTTCGTATTCTTAATTCCCGAGATATGTGTAATTACTTCATAGCATATTCTGTAATTAGTCGTGGCGATATGCATATTATTGCAACGAAGGAATTGCCATTCCACAAGTAAGTCTCTCTGACAAACAAGAAAATGATACGAAGTTAATCGTCTTACCTCTAATTATTTTGTGAGTCTGCTCTTGCTTGAGGGAGGACGAATATTAATAATTCAAAACAGAACTGATGCACAATTAATTTAGTTCTCGTTTCCCTTAATCCTGAATTAAGGGGAAATTCTATGAATTCTACGCTGGGGGCTAGTGGAATATTTTCTTCCTGTCGTACCGAATTTTGAATAGCTAATAGTCTAAAGGTTTTCGCAATTTTCTGTTTCTTTCCTCGTTATTTTATTTATGTTTATTCAGGGATTCAGGATCAAACTTTTACAGGTTTCTATTTATTCAAGAGCATTATTATTATTATTATTATTATTATTATTATTATTCATTTATTCATATTATAATATTAAATCTTCAATATAATAACAGGACATGCTTAAGAGAAGATCAGGTAACTCCTTCTTCTTCATATTTTGTTAACGAAAATGTGTGTGTTTTTATGTCTGGGCAGCTTCTGGAGGACAGAATGACCGATTTAGAGAGAAATAGAGAAAAAATAAAGATTAGTTACGTACAGCTTCAATAAATAAATTACACAAAATTGTAGTAAATAATTAAGCACAGTAGTCAAAAGTTCGCTGAAACATTAACATGATTTAGAAAAGTAAAGCGTTAAGGAAGTAGTTTAAGCTCCTGGACAGATAACTGTTTTGTAGTAAAGGGAATAAAAGACCGCTATAATTACTGGGCTTTACTCCATAATGAATCTCCGCCGCTATGCTAAGCTAAGGTCTCCTCTCTATATCTATGGGTCAGTTGCCCTGATGTGCCTTTTTCAGGTGTTTCTATCAAAGTCATCTTTCTCTTCTAAACCCTTCCCTAATTCCTCCTTCACTTTATCACACCATTTAATCCTTTGCCACCCTCTCAACATTCTACCCTTAACAGGTTCCATCGAGGCCCTCGTCGAAGGAGGATAGCACTGTACTAGGCATTAGTTTAGGTTCATTGGGCATCCCATTGACCCCTAGTCACAACCCCTTTTATTCTAGTTACTATACCTCCTTTCGTATTCTCGGTATTCCATCTGACTTACAATCCCTCCTGACAATTGTTTCAACATTATTCCCAGCGCTGAGTGACCTCACAGCTCTCAGCACTTGACCTTCGGTCTAAAATTTATATTCCACCTAAGCCCTCTCCACTCCCTCCTCACTCATCCGGAACGTATGTCCAAATCATCTCGTTCTCGACTCTTATAGTGTATAATATCAATAATGTTTATCACTCCTGCACTTCTAATTTCTTAATTTTCCTGCCATTAATCAGCGAGGTTCGAAACATTCTGAACTCATGGAATGTTATTGCTGACCGTACGAAAGAGGACAGCGGAAATTCTGTGTTGACTTAAAATTATGCGTCTAAGGTAAATTCGAATAGTTTTTACAACAGTATCTTTTTTTTTTTTTCCATGAAGCTTTCTGTTTGACGAATCTCCATAACCTGCGGTTCCAACATCATAGTTGTCTACGGATTCATTTGCCACATAAGAGACCGTCCTTGAACCAATTTATATTTTGTGACTATTCACTTGTGAAAAACCGTATGTACATTCTTTGCTCCTGGTTAATGTCTTCTCGAATTATTGCGTTTTTTCTTTCTTTTTTCTCACCTCAAGACCTTTTCAGTATAAGTTGATGTCCGTCAAGTCTGTAGATAATTTTTTTTAGGTAGAATTGCTGACCAAATTGTTGCCTCTCGGATAAGGTCGGTGTTGCTGTTCAAAAGAAGAAATATCTCTTGAAATCTCAATCTGCAGTCCCGTACATCCAGAAAATAGGATACAATTTCGTCCCTTGAATATGGAAATTGTGACTTGCGTTTCTTTCCTGGGAAATCCTCTTACCCGTCCAGGAGATCAGTCCCCCCAGAATTGATTGGGTTCTAATTCCATTAGGGAAGATCACACGAACTTTTCAGCGTGATTTGATGGACCGACGGGGAGGCTTGGCTCTGTCAAGAATATTGGGAGATCTTTTTACAGTGTAAATTTAAATTGCTATCAAGTTTTTTGGGGGTGCTCATGTGTCCTGCAGATGGCGAAAGGGTTTCCCTGATTTTATGTCAAGCGGGAGGGTATAGTGTCAGTAACTCTGAAGGAAACCTTTCCAGATATTCAGAATTTATACAATTTTGAAAAAATGTCAAATTTTCCGAATTCTATAGAAGAGAGATGTTGCTTTTTATACATTTTTAGTTTACCTGAGCTTTCAGCTTGAGTGAGGTTGTATTATGTAAGTTTGTTTGCCATCTGTGTATTGACGTGAAAGTGTGTCATCGTGCCAAGAACCGCTAGGTCAGTTTTAACTAAACT
>NC_061102.1:39159978-39177478 GCF_015104395.2 Macrobrachium nipponense | reverse complement strand
TCCTTGCTCCTGATTTGTTCGTGGATGGTTTGTCTTAGTTTCCATACTTGACCGGAAAGAACATCATAACTTGGGGCCTTCCGTAATATTTTTCTGTGTACGATGTAAAATGGCTACTCGTAATTAATAAAATCCTTCTGTGGGCTATTTTAAAATTCTATTTCCCCTTCACAGTATGCTTTAACACAGATAATTAATGTATTCAACTCCTGCCTCTACTTAAACTTAGATTATCTCTCAAGGATTTTATAACCTATCTCCTAGCTTCCCTCAAGGATTTTATAACCTATCTCCTAGCTTCCCTCAAGGGTTTTATAACCTATCTCCTAGCTTCCCTCAAGGGTTTTATAACCTATCTCCTAGCTTCCCTCAAGGGTTTTATAACCTATCTTCTAGCTTCCCTCAAGGATTTTATAACCTATCTCCTAGCTTCCCTCAAGGATTTTATAACCTATCTCCTAGCTTCCCTCAAGGGTTTTATAACCTATCTCCTAGCTTCCCTGAAGGATTTTATAACCTATCTCCTAGCTTCCCTCAAGGATTTTATAACCTATCTCCTAGCTTCCCTCAAGGATTTTATAACCTATCTCCTAGCTTCCCTCAAGGGTTTTATAACCTATCTCCTAGCTTCCCTCAAGGATTTTATAACCTATCTCCTAGCTTCCCTCAAGGATTTTATAACCTATCTCCTAGCTTCCCTCAAGGGTTTTATAACCTATCTCCTAGCTTCCCTCAAGGGTTTTATAACCTATCTTCTAGCTTCCCTCAAGGATTTTATAACCTATCTCCTAGCTTCCCTCAAGGATTTTATAACCTATCTCCTAGCTTCCCTAATATCAATTACACTTCTGAATACATGGCTTCGTCAAGACTATCAGCCTGTTTTCCAGACGTTCTCTCTTTGCCTCGCTCACCATATTGTCTGAACCTGTGTCCTTATCACGTTTTAGGTTTCGTCCTCCACCTTATCCCTGAATAAGATTAGCAAACCAAATGGACTGGAATTGCTTTTGAAAGTAAGACTTTCCGTTAGTCTAGTGCGATCTAGTTTGCTAAATAGACATGTATAGTGGTATGACCATGAAGCATATTAAAAAAATTATGTTGATTTCAATTATGAAAATTCAGCCATAAAAGCTTAGCACTGGGGCGTTTCCGGCCATTCATTGCTTTAGATAGCGAAAAGAGGGAGCTGGGGTGGTTGGACGGCAAAATTGAAGAACGGAAGCAGAATGACGATCAAATAAAAGGCTAAAATTGGATGCAGCCAAGGGCCAAGTGGACGGTGCAAATACCTTTTAGTAATGCCTACAGTGCGCCACAGCACTTACCTATTACGGGAATGATATGTTTATTTGAAAATTAACCTTTATGTGGAAATTTGCAGTCGTGGGAGGACAAGAGTGAGAAATGGTAACATAAGGGAAAATATCAAGTTCCATATTTAGACGATATATTTATGAAATGGAGATCGAGATGGCTAAGTCACTTCATTGGTTCCACTCAGGAGGAAACAATAGTGAAGATCCAGACCTCCTTGGATGAAGCTGCTTATCTGCGAGGCTAGACACTAGTTGAAAGCACTAGAAAGAAAAGTGACATCATATCTTCAGGTCCTTAGTGTTGCGTGGTGCTTGAGTCGATAAATATATGTGTATATATGTAAGTGTGTGTATATATATGTATATGCACATACACACCCACACACATATTATATTATTATATATTATATATATATATATATATATATATATATATATATATAATATATATATATATATATATATATATATATATATAGGGCGCTAACTTCTGTTGATCGGCAGTTCTTTATAGGATGAATAACCTATAAAGCGTTTCATGAAACATGATGGATTTTTCAGGAAACTGATTCAGGAACCTTTCCTTACCGTGGAACTGAACTGGTTTACTTGCGCTTAATTCAGATAACCCCTGAGGTACGGCGTTCATATATGTGTGTGTGCTTGTGGATGTACGTCTAAAATACCTGAAATTCATTTTGATGCCCAGCAAGTTTTTCAGCTAATATACGTGCTTGATAAAGACAGAATAAACATATAAGTTGATGTAATCCATTTTAACGCTTTTCTCGCAGTAAAATATTTTGCCAGCGGTGGTTGAATTGAAAAGTACTATACCAGGTGTACACACCTCTGTATTTCTTGCCACCTGAGCATTAGAGACCGTCAGAAGAACACAAATACTCACAGTATGATCGAAGCCAAGATTGCGAATTATTAAATGTAAATCATTTGTGTGGTGGAAGAGTGAAAGAGGTGGACTCGTATAGGTGTTTGATATCATATGATGGCAGGATCAGAAAAGAGATGATTCTGTGAAAAGGTGAAGTAGGGCGGCAAGATGTGTGCAAAAGATTGTTTCTGGAAGTCAAGGCTAGAATGTAGGAAGACATTTTTGAGCCAAGTCTCCGGTATGGAAGTGAAATAGTGATGTTGAATGTAAATGTAAAAGGAAAGAAAACCGCAAGGGGGGGGGGGGGGGGGGGGGGGGTGGCTGGCAACTTTTCTTTCATATGTGGCATAAAAAGAACTGAAAATGTTGAGGAATTTAGAGATACATACTAGGCTAGGAAGAAGAAAGGAAAGGTGTATCAGAATGTTTTGAGATATGTCGGTCGTGTGCAAAGAATTGAAGATGATAAGTTGTTGAATCCGGGAACTTGGAGAGTGCATTCAAAATAGAGGTGAATTAGGCACCTTGTGTAAAGGTTTGACATTACTTTTTCAGACTTTGTGTCGTTAAGTATGTCTTAGTTTACCAGACCACTGAGCTGACTAACAGCTCTCCTAGGGCTGGCCCGAAGGATTAGATAATTTTACGTGGCTAGGAACCAATTGGTCACTTAGCAACGAGACCTACAGTTCATTGTGGGATCCGAAAGCAACGAGACCTACAGTTTGTTGTGGGACCCGAACCACACTATATCGAGAAATGAATTTCTATCACCAGAAATAAATTCCTCTGATTCCGCGTTGGCCGAGCCGGGAATCGAACTTCGGACCACCGGATTGGCAACCGAGCGCGAAAACCACTCGTCCAGCGAGGAACAGACTATATGTCGTATATGTACCGGTAATGTTACGGCATTATCAGGCATACGACGAAAAAGCATTATACACCTGTAAAGTATGTAGCCTTTGTTTACGAGTATGTGTGTGTGTATGTATATTATATATATATATATATATATATATATATATATATATATATATATATATATATATATATATATATATATATATCAATCAGTCTTTGTGTGCGAGTAGTGTTTCAAAGCCCCAACTGTATATACGTAGTATGGAAGTGAATTTTGTGTGTTAGATAAGGCGCAGCGGAAGGGCGGGTGCTATCCCCTCACCGACAACAGTAGCTTGTTCATGAACGTTGCTGTTAAAGGAGATATTCCTTTAGCCCGGAAATCGAAGCCGCTGCTACTCGAGTAACTTTACAGTAATTGAAGCAGCCTCTGGATCCAGTTTTCTTAATTCCAGCCAAAGGATGTGACCCTCCTTTGGCTTTAGTAGTAACATCTGACATTTTCATTGATCATTATCGAAATTAGGAAATGAAAATGTAAAATGCATTGTTAATGGGAAACAAAAGTTTTATTGAGGAGGAATTATCAGCTGAATAATATGCATTTGAAGTGAAATACGAACTTGTTAAAAACTTGCCTTTACGTGGCTCCATCCACCGGAAACTTAATATCAAGTATGAATTTCCGGTTGAAAAAATATTATTGACGCAGAATATGTATTAAGTAATATGCTATTTTTAATTTTGTGTGTGTGTGTGGGTTTTATTGAAATGAACGGGTAGTGCTTAGGAATAGTTGTTGACTGATGGAATTTAAGTTCAGGAATTGCCTTTAAAGTTAATTATCGGTTGAAATGATGTATTTGAGAGAGATACCCTCTAAGATACATGGAGAGACATTTTTCCAGTTGTCTTATACTCGCAAATACATTATATTCAGTTAATAACTGGTCCTGAATACGACATTTTTCTGTGTCCACAACTGAACCTGGTTACAACTTCTGTCTGTGGAATGTCATTCGCAGCGCCTGAACTTGAATACATTTCAGTCGTTGTAGTATTATTCATAAATACAACATTTATAAAATTGGGTCAAAACTGGGAAGAAGAAGGTAACATTTTCAGAAGGCAATGTCAAATCAGTTTTCGTTCAGACAAGAAAAAAATGATACCCAGCCGATATTCTGCTGAAATTAATTTTTTTTATAAAGAAGTATAATGCCTTTTAGGCATCATCTGATGCAGAAAAGGTGCTATCACGTAGAGAAATCGACTAAAATGGTTCTTATAGACTATAGTTCTGTAGCTCTTTTTTGCCTTTTTTTTCATCATCGCTAATGCGATTATGTGATGTCGCTGTTATTGACCTTTTACTCTTTCTGTACGAAGGATCTTCTTTCATGGGTTTGTTTTGGTTGCTGTGTACTTTCTCTCTCTCTCTCTCTCTCTCTCTCTCTCTCTCTCTCTCTCTCTCTCTCTCTCTCTCTCTCTCTCTCTCTCTCTCTCTCTCTCTTTCTCTCTTACTTATTTTAAATGTAGATGGAGGTGATGGTAATACGTTGAAGTTGGATTAAAATGGACTATTCTATTGACACTTTCAATTGATCTTTTTCCTATTTACATGTGTGGGTGAAAGGGAAGTGAGGTCTTTTGTAAATATTGTCTTGAATCGTAAAATTAGAGATGTTTTCTACAGTATTTCGTCTTCTGTACACACACACACAGAATATATATACTATATATATATATATATATATAATATATATATATATATAATATATATATAGATATATATATATACTATATATATATATATATATATATATATATATATATATATAATAGATATATTATATATCTCTCTCTCTCTCTCTCTCTCTCTCTCTCTCTCTCTCTCTCTCTCTCTCTCTCTCTCTCTCTCTATATATATATATATATATATATATATATATATATATATATATATATATAATAAGTATATATATATATATATATATAATATATATAAGAGAGCGAAAGAGAGATTCGTTAATGTACAAGCAGGTGCAGTGGTAACAAGAAGGCCCTTGTAACAAAAAAGGAACTTGATATATTAATCTTGGTTGAGAAAAATATGTAAGCAAGAGCGAATATCCAAAAGGTTGTTAATTAATAAATACGAGGTCCATTACGTTGCAGCCAAAGCCCTGTATAAGTAATTCTAATCTTCAAAATATAATATAAAAGGTATTATCAGTCCGATCCGGCTTACATGATCGTTTCATGTCATTTGGTTTTTTAATCAAAGCAGCTTTAAGCTCAGGCTTTGAACTGAAACTGAAACATACTACATAGGAATCTGTTATGCATCATAGCTTAGACCGTGGTTGGTGTTGCTTGTTAGGAATGGTGCAGCCTTGATGTCTGTATGTCACCAATCCTTGATGTCTGAATTTTACCGATCCCTGATGTCTGTGTATTTTACCGATCCCTGATGTCTGTGTATTTTACCGATCACTGATGTCTGTATTTTACCGATCCTAGATGTCTGTATTTTACCGATCCTTGATGTCTGTATTTTACCGATCCTTGATGTCTTTATTTTACCAATCCTTGAAGTTCAGTTTTCATGCAAGATAGACTCTCCCTTCAAGTTAGAGTAGACTTTTCAGACGCCGAGCGAGTTATCATTTACATGCCGGTATCGTTGTATTGAAGCATTGATATTTGGATAATGGGAAAGAATTGTGTATTCCTAATGTTCCACTTCTATATCCTTAGTTGAGGTCTTAGTAGAGTTTGTTTTATTTTTGTTTATTTATTTATTTATTGTCCCCTTTCCGAGGGGCTACGAACGAAAACTTGATCTCTTATATAAACCGATTTCCAATTACATTTGCGCCCGTATATTTGAGAAAAAATCCGTGTTGTATATGAAAATGAAGAGCTTGCTAATCCGATGTTCACAGACATATGACAACTACAAAAATGAATGCAGGGTGCCAAGTAGGGCAGTTGTCTGTATTATATGAACTTCTGTACTGTGGTATTTCTAACTCTAAATATTATCAAGAAAAAAATTCTGCTACCCTTATCCCATCCAGCGTGAATTTCATTATTGAAGACAGGTTATTTAATTTTGTAAAGAACGTTTTTGAATCCCCCTAAACTGAACACCAAAATGTCGTGTCATACACAAACCTCATTCATCCTATATTATTACAGGTTCAGTGTATTATTATTCAAATGAAATATTGTTCCACTAGTTCTAACATCTGGAAACTACCATCAAGAGAAAAGAATTAAAGAAGTATACTTCCACTAGTTTGAAGGTACGAAAATTACCATTAAGCAATAAGATAAATACTAGAAATAATAAGATAGATACTAGAAATAAATAGTCCCGCTAGTTTTTAGGTTTTTACTAGAACAGGTAAGGCAATGGAGCCAATGTTTTATGCGTAAACTCAAACATTCAAACATCACTTATAAGCATCAGACTTAACTTTTTTCTTTTTTTTTTTTGAGGAGGGAAGTATTTGTACTACTGACCTGTATAACAAACAAACAAAATACTCAGAAATGTGTATTTTAAGAAGGGCGAAAACTTACAGCAAAGGAACAAGGAGACAAGCTAGTCATTCAAGAATTCTGTACAGATCGGTCCTACACATGTGATGTTTCATTGGATATTTGTGATAAAAATAGAAAGTTTTGTTTTGATTGTAGTATTTTTGGCAGCCCCCGCCCCCCAAAAAAACTCACCACCACCACCATCACCATTGAAAAAATGCAATCTTTATTCGTTCTCTTCGGGCCCGTTTTTCTAAAAATTGACATGAAAATCAGTGACAATGTTACTGATATCATTTTGATTTATTTCCTATACGCATCTGTTTCGTAAAATCAGTCATATTGGTTTTTTTCCATAAATTAAATTTTTCCATTTTATTGCCCAACGTTTTTTGTAAAAATATAATTCTATTGGGAAATGGTGACATTAGAATTTAACGAAAAATTATGGCATTATTTTTTATTTATTTATTTTTTTTTTTGCTCTATCACAGTCCTCCAATTCGACTGGGTGGTATTTATAGTGTGGGGTTCCGGCTTGCATCCTGCCTCCTTAGGAGTCCATCACTTTTCTTACTATGTGTGCCGTTTCTAGGATCACACTCTTCTGCATGAGGCCCGGAGCTACTTCAGCCTCTAGTTTTTCTAGATTCCTTTTCAAGGATCTTGGGATCGTGCCTAGTGCTCCTATGATTATGGGTACGATTTCCCCTGGCATATCCCATATCCTTCTTATTTCTATTTTCAGATCTTGATACTTATCCATTTTTTCCCTCTCTTTCTCTTCAACTCTGGTGTCCCATGGTATTGCGACATCAATGAGTGATACTTTCTTCTTGACTTTGTCAATCAACGTCACGTCTGGTCTGTTTGCACGTATCACCCTATCCGTCCTGATACCATAGTCCAGAGGATCTTTGCCTGATCGTTTTCTATCACTCCCTCAGGTTGGTGCTCGTACCACTTATTACTGCAAGGTAGCTGATGTTTCTTGCACAGGCTCCAGTGGAGGGCTTTTGCCACTGAATCATGCCTCTTTTTGTACTGGTTCTGTGCAAGTGCCGGGCATTCGCTTGCTATGTGGTTTATGGTTTCATTTTTCGTATTGCACTTCCTACATATGGGAGAGATGTTATTTCCATCTATCGTTCTTTGAACATATCTGGTTCTTAGGGCCTGATCTTGTGCCGCTGTTATCATTCCTTCAGTTTCCTTCTTTAGCTCTCCCCTCTGTAGCCATTGCCATGTGTCATCGCTGGCTAGTTCTTTAGTCTGTCTTATGTATTGTTCGTGCATTGGTTTGTTGTGCCAGTCCTCTGTTCTGTTTGTCATTCTCCTTTCTCTGTAATTATTATTATTATTATTATTATTATTATTATTATTATAGTAACATTGTCAATGATAATATGTGCGCTGATTTGTTGTGAATCCAGTATGTTTACTAACAATTTTGTTAGTTTTTATCTTCATTCCCCGTGATTTGCTGAATACGGAATGAAGCTATCTAACGACCAGCAAAAATTTGTTACAGTTGGACTGACAGACATATCTGAAGTTAGCTTTTTGCTCCCGTTTTCGCACACAATTTTTCAATAATTTGAAAAAAAGGGCTATTTTTATGTCCTTAATTTCCACGTGTATTGTGTATTCATAGGATGAAATAAATGTATCCATGTATGATTCATTATGAAACAATTGATCCATTCACTTATATTCATGATAATTATGTCGTATCATGGAATAACAACTTGCGTTTTCGCCCTTTAAAACTTTGGCTATTCTAATAGAGCCTCATTTGGAAATATGATTTGATGTTAGGCAGTTTTATGATCGCATTTTAAAAGACAAGGAGAAAGTTTTTTTTTTTTATTTCTCTGCTCTTACCGGATAAGAGCACTTCATCTCAGACACAAACTGAAGCTTGTTTTGCAGGTAATGGAAAGCCGCATTTGGTTTAGACTAAGTGCATATATGAAATTATTTTACAAATGTATTTTTGTATGACGCTTAAAATATAAAGAATAATATGGTTCATTTTCTGTCGTAAAATACCAGCGTTCAGGTGACCTTTCTTCATATCTGGAAGAGGCGACAAGAAATCTTTTTTTATTATTATTATTAATAAGGTGGAAAATTTTAGAGAAATGAATATACACGTATACACAAGCTAAAAGTAATTTACACAAGCTAAAAGTAATTTTCCTTAGTAAATGATTTCCGTTAAGTAGATTCAAACTTGTAGCGTGAATAACAGCTTCTGGGTTATTGTATATGCCGTAGCAAATGTGTAGGGGAAGTTATTCTTCATTGCATCATGATTTTGCAATTGCCATGTCCCTCTCCCAGCAATGAAAACGACCCCCCCAACACGAAAGTATTCTGTGTACGGTTATTTTAACCGTCACACAAACAGAGTATGAAATGGAGGAATAAATTAAAACAAAGGGGCTCTTAGTTGATAGCCCTTGAGCTCATTCATCTGAAGCGTCTCTGAGCCAGCCACGAGGATTCACAAGTATCCTTTAAGGATTGTGGGCCCCCCCCCCCCCCTCTCTCTCTCTCTCTCTCTCTCTCTCTCTCTCTCTCTCTCTCTCTCTCTCTCTTGACTTTATCCGAGTTTTCCCCAAGGGTTCTATGGCTGGTCGAATACTTCAGAAACGCACTTGGAGTGCTCACTATGGTTGAATAATTGCGCTTCAAGTGAAAGTGTTGGGTTTGTTTGGTGTCAAAGGATTTCTTTATATATATATATTATATATATATATATATATATATATATATATATATATATATATATATATATAATATTTATATATATATATATATTATTCAGGATTTCAGCCAGAACCAAGGCAAAATAACTTACTTTAAAAGGAAATTCAGGCATTTTTTCAGTTGCCCCTCTTCATCAGCCTCTACTGTCTTTGAATACCTCATTGTCCCTTTCGATTGGCTGCCTTTGAATTAATCCCCGAGGTATGCTGCAGGGCCCTGTGATTCAGACTATGGGTGGGGCTTATATTGGAAGGAAAAAGTGGATTTTGAGCAGAGCAGATATTGGAAAGAGAAACCTGGAAACGATGTTATAAAATGAGGAAACCACAGTCGACCGGTCTTACAATTTCTCCAGTGGGAATAGCGATCACACCTCTCCCTCTCCTCTGGGGATCCCCACATATTCAAAACTTCAGCCAGCAATCTGGAAGAAGCCAAGACCAGCGCAGATGCCCAGAAGTAATTTCAAGTGTAGTCAGTTAACGGTTTTGCCTCTTGTCTGTACTTCTTTTCATTTTTCTAAGGTGACTTTTTCCCTATTGGCTCAGCATCGCATTCAACATTTTGGTTACTGTAAAATAGTCCCCCATTGCTACCGTAGAGGCTGTAAAGAATTCCCCTTGTGATGCTAGTAGTAATATTAAATCTCATTGTGATATTACCATGTAGACTATTGTCTGCTGCATTGGGAAGTAACGCTGTTGTTTTATGCTAAGCATCCCCCTTAGTTAATAAAAACAATGAAGTATTCTTTTCTGTGTAAGCTCCCAGTCATTATATAGCCCTGTGAGTGGACTTTGATGTGAAATGATGAGAGAGAACTGTGTTCAACGTTCCCCATGTGTCCATCACCTTAGTACTGATCCTGGAATGCAATCTCTTTGCAGATGCAAATATCTCATCTAGCTGTGAGAGAAACTTGGAACCCCTTGGAAGTGACGCCAGGAACTATTAGGCCATTCTCTGTGCACAAATCATATTTCTGTACCTGGATCATTTTCCAGCCATGTGTCCCGGTTGACCTTCAGTCAACTGCATTCCATTTAATTTCTAGACCGTGAGTCCCTGTCACCCTTAAGGTGTAAATTGCTTGCTTACGTAATTTAGTGTAAATATTCTTCGTTAAAACTAATTCTCTAGACGTATTTTTATAATTTATTCCCTCCATAAATACCAGTCTTAAGCTGTAGAGTTTTCTTATGTTCCTGTTCTCTAAATATATATATGTATGTATATATATATATCTATATATATATATATATTATATATATATATATATATATATATATATATATATATATATATATAATACACACACACACACACACACAAGTAGAGGAAAAGACCCCATATAGACTCCACTTTTCTAGCCCCGCCCCCCGCCCCCCCACCACCCCCCCCAAAGGGGTGGGGCTACCCCCCTCCCCCACCCCTCCTGATTGCTCATGTACGTACGTGGGAGGCCTAAAAAGGGGCGGGGCAACCCCCAAAACCCCCAAAAGGGGTGTGGCCACCCTGACCCCATATAGACTCACTTGTCTGGGGGGTGTGGCCACCCTGACCCCATATAGACTCCACTATTCTGGGGGGCGTGGCCACCCCTGACCCCAAATTGACTCCATTTGTATTATAAGCTCATGTACGTACATGAGCTCATAATTGACTCCATATGTATGATAAGTTCATGTACGTACATGAGCTCATAATTGACTCCATTTGTCTTACAAGCTCATGTACGTACATGAGCTCATATTAGGGGGGCGTGGCCTCCCCTAACCCCAAATCGACTCCACTTTTCTACCCCTGTGACGTCACATAACTATAAGGGAATAAAACCATCTTTTCAACCCTCCACTATTCTGGGGGGCGTGGCCACCCCTGACCCCAAATTGACTCCATTTGTATTATAAGCTCATGTACGTACATGAGCTCATAATTGACTCCCATATGTATGATAATTTCATGTACGTACATGAGCTCATAATTGACTCCATTTGTCTTACAAGCTCATGTACGTACATGAGCTCATATTAGGGGGGCGTGGCCTCCCCTAACCCCAAATTGACTCCACTTTTCTACCCCTGTGACGTCACATAACTATAAGGGAATAAAACCATCCTTTCAACCCTCCACTATTCTGGGGGGCGTGGCCACCCCTGACCCCAAATTGACTCCATTTGTCTTACAAGCTCATGTACGTACATGAGCTCATATTAGGGGGGCGTGGACTCCCCTAACCCCAAATCAACTCCACTTTTCTACCCCTGTGACGTCACATAACTATAAGGGAATAAAAACCAACATTTCAAGCCCTCACCCCAAATTGACTCCACTATTCTACCCTGTGACGTCACGGTAACTCTCCATAAATAAAAACCATTCTTTCAACCCCTGACCCCAAAAAATTGACTCCACTTTTCTACCCCCCTGTGACGTCACGTAACTCTCTGGGAATAAAACCATTCTTTTTCAACCCTGACCCCAAATTGACTCCACCTTTCCTACCCCCTGTGACGTCACGTAACTCTCCGGTAATAAAAACCAACATTTCAACCCCTCACCCCAAATTGACTCCACTATTCTACCACTGTGACGTCACGTAACTCTCTGGGGAATAAAACCATTCTTTCTTTCCCCAACCCCCGACCCCAAATTGACTCCACCTTTCCTACCCCTGTGACGTCACGTAACTCTTCCGTAATAAAAACCAACATTTTCAACCCTCACCCCAAATTGACTCCACTATCTACCCCTGGACGTCACATAATCTCTTGGAATAAAAAAACCAATTCTTTCAACCCCTGACCCCAAATTGACTCCACCTTTCCTACCCCTGTGACGTCACATAACTCTCAGGGAATAAAAAACCAACATTTCAACCCCACCCAAATTGACTCCACTTTTCTACCCCTGTGATGTCACGTAACTCTACGGGAATAAAACTTGACCCCACCCTGACCCCAATAGACTCAGTTCACTGTTTTTTTGTTTTGGACTCTGTCCCCATTAATTGTTTTCAAAGTAACCGGGACGTTTACCTCATCCTCCTCCTATAAAATCTCTAAATTTATATATGCATATTGCGAATATACTCTCTCCCTCCCTCCCTCCCTCCCTCCCTCCTCCCTCCTCCCCTCCCTCCCTCCCTCCCTCTCTCTCTCTCAGCCGTTACATTTTGTTTTATATATATACACACAGCTGCTTAGATATTCAGAGTATCATGATAAAAGGATATTTGGCGACTGACTTCATCCACATGTGATATCTCCCCCAATAACCATATCAGAGTCAATGTTATCTGATGATGAATCACGCACACACACACATATGAAGAAACGAGACCTTATCGCCATATTGGCCCAGCTGACTTCACGCCAACGTGAAATTTTATTTTTCATCATAGAATTTGAGTCATAATCTAGGTGGCGAACACAAGGACAAAGGTACACATTTCAATTTTGTTTATTTATTATACAGAGTTTGAAAGAGGTTGAAAAATCAAATTACAGACGGAATTGTTATTTTATTATTTATAACCAATCCTAAATACAGGGGAATGAATTAATATTCCATACAAATACATACATTAGAAAAAAACTGTACAAACACGAACGCGATAATATGCGCATTCGCTTTTTCAAAACAATACTCAACGAAACATACTACGGCTACTATATATTTTCTAACCTGTCCTTGACATCACACCCCTTAGTATATACCACAAACATCTTCTCCAGCACTTTCCCGACCGTGTATCGAAGACGACGACGTTTCATCTAACACCTCAAAGCTTTTAAATTTAGCTAACAAGTTTTTCATATATAAATCTTCCACACACCTCTCCTCCAACAGGGATAAATTCTTTTCATTATAGCCACGCAGCATATTTTACCAATTTTGCTCATTCATCACTGAATGTAGCTAACACAGGTAAATATTGATTCAACCAAGTCATATTAACCAGTCCGCTCTGACCGATGCCAGCGGGAAAGATAACATATTTGGCATAGTCATACGATGATTTAAATAATTCTTCCTTCAATTTCTTGACCGAAGAAAAAAAGTGATTGAACCTCATCTGTTTGGTATCTCTGCCCAAACGAGCGCGTGATCTTCATCTTTGGAATAAGCCACGCTCTTTGCGCGTATTCATTATCTTCAATGGGGGCACCAATACCGTATTGTGTTAATAAGGTAGCTATGGTGGGTAGATCAACTTCTTCGTCGCATTCCCAAGATGTGATATTTCAGGTCTTTTCACAATGGCGGACCCTTCAATACCCCTATCACGAAGACAGGATATGATGAACCAGTGCGAGAATATCGAAAACTGCCAATTCGGCATATGGATAAGCTCGAATGACGTCCGCCACAACACCGTAATTCCTGCAAAGTCACACAGTTAGTGGCCACTACTAGACACATATTCCTCTTCCTGAACTTATTTTCGGACAAGTTCCCGAAAACTAACTTACAAGAGGAGGCTGATGAAGCCATGGCGAGAGTTCACGTCTTGATGTGACAATCCTTCAAGAGATAATGAACTACGAAAGCCCCGCTACCAAGACCCCTTTATCACAATCACTGATTACAAACCCGTGTTGTGACGAAGCAATCAAGCCTCTCCCAGCAATGATTCAGACTAACATGAATAAACAAGTCCTATCATTCCCTCACCCCAAAGGTCATCCACACATGACTCATTTTATCAAAATCAGTATCCACTCCAGTCATGTTTCTCGCAGACACGAATAAACAAGCCTTATCATTTCCTCACAACAAAGGCCGTCACACACACACACACACACACACTACACACACAACATATGACTCATTATATAAAACTTCCACACATCTTTCCTCCAATGGGGATAAATTCTATCGCTACAAGGCGTGAACTTCATCTTTGGAATACAATACTTCATCGAAACATCATATGTCACACCTGATTATTACTTCCCAACTGTACACCATAAATACAACCGACAAGGGAAAATTGATGTTATTCCTTACCCAAAGTGTATAGAGTAAGTGCAACACACCAAACCCTCCGTCCCTACAAGTATTTCTCTGACCGAAACGTCATTTCCCTCCGTCACTATTCAGTAAGTAGCATATAAAACACTTTCCATTTACTTGAACATAGAGTATAGTAAATATTAAAAACAGCAATAAGATTCATCTGTATATGGAATAGATATTCTTATAAAATAATGTTACCCGTTGAAAGAAGCGGAATATATAAAACAGTCATTATTCCTCCCTTTCAGATATGGGAAATAACTCTAGTAGTGAACTGTCAGCGAAGACGAAGTAGCCACTCAAGTCAGACACCATTACTATTATGATGTTGGAGCCCCAAACTCATTTATTAGGAAGGTGAAAAACGGGTCATGACCATGAAGCAGGAGAAGAAGAAGAAGAAGTAGCAGGAGATGCAACAACTACCACTGGCAGCCCACAACAGTGCAACCCCCGATCAACTTCGCCACCACCCACTACTGAAGGAAACGAGCAACCCGGTGAAGGTATGTAAAAACCGATGGTGTTATATATTATATAATATAGTTCCTGATTCCATAGAAACACGCACTCTTTTTCTCCGTTTCCCTGTTTTTCCGTTGAAATGCATTATGGGCATAGTAAAAAAACACCTATATAATTATTCATAAGGATTTATGACCACAAAATAAAGAGTTTACAAATTCAATACACTAATTGCTGTCAGACCGTCTCAGCACGCATCCCAATATAACTTCCACGTGTATCCTTATTTTAACCTGAATATGCCGAAAAAACGTTTAAGAGGAAACGACTAAGACGTCTTAGCAGATTTAAACACCGACGTTCATGGGCGAATGATCCTCACAGCTCATCCTGAAATAAGTAAAAAAGTTATGTGATTGAAGGTTGTTATGATACATATATAGAATATATCCTTAATAGAATGTAAATGGACGTAATATAAAAATCAAAGAAAAATATGCATTTACCTTAGTTGTTCAAGATGCGGAGACATTCCTTGTACGTAATAGCACGTTTGACCCCCGACCTCCAATGTGAACATTTAAACTTTTTTCAAATATTTAAAATAATATCCCGTTATCCATTATCATTTACCTCCCAAACGACGTGAATGAGAATACATTTTGTATTAAGGATAATACTGCTTTCACACCACGGTGACTCAAGCAGCAATGAACAAAAAACTAACGTAAAGACCGCACTTGTACGATTTATCAGGTTGTATTTGTTTTATTAGGCGATAGAGGTTATCGGGATGCGCATCATATAAATTTATTTGAGAAGTCATTCGAATAAACTTTTGGATTTATACCGTAACTATCAAAAAAGAAGATTATATTTCTAGGTGATTTTTTCCACATAAAAACATACCCAATGACCAACAATATTAATATCAGTAGACGAAGATAATGTATTAGATATAAAAACTAAAGGTTTAATTCTACTTTCTGGCAATGTCAATAATCCTACTTCATCCGAAGCGAACACACCTAAATATTTAACCCGGTCACCGAGTGAACCTTTTAAACTTATTTCAATTTCTTTTGTATCCATTCCATTTAACCCCTAACATCACACTGAATAACCCTATCCGCCATCCCCACCTTTAAAATACCCTTGGTATCCCCAAAAAGTAAAATATGCAAGGGCTAGGCGTAGCCGTACCCAGCCTGATCGATATTCGCAGGTTTGCCGAAATTTCCACTGGCCATGGAATCTTCAACATCTTCCACCACAAAAATTAAAGCAGTAATAGCTCTACCATTTTTTAAAACTATCATAAGTGATCAGATTATCACCGCCACCCCCTATACTTTCTGCGTCTCGTGATATAATTGCATTGATGGTATTAGGGAAACTACATTGAATATTATATACCGTATTCCCATTAACGGTAATATGTATATTATTTAAATCGAAAGATTGAAAAATATAGGACTATTGGTCGCGTAATTACCTGAAAATGTTTCCATATCAATCATGGCAATGTGATTTTTTCAGGTATACAAACTGTTAAAAGGCTAATCAATTAAAATCGAATTTTCATTTTGCCAATAACGTATCTTGTATAAAGTCTTACAAATATATATTGTATAGGATTAACTGCTATCGCCTCATTTAAAAGCCGACATTGCGTTATAATGTGGGGTAACTCTATCGATCCATAATTTAGCCTTTCTACATTGAACACATTTAAAATGTCCGTCTGTGTGGGCGCCCCCCATAAACCAGCTATTATTCGCTAATTCGAGCCTAAGTCTCAAATCAACTGAATCCAGTAAATACATGTCTATAGTCGCTATATCCAAAAGAAGTGGAAAATATGTATGCACGCCCTCGTTTTAATGTCACCCATAACTTTCGTCTCCCACCTGCCGGTTTGACCGAAGGTACCGGCTGTAAATTGCCGAGTTACCCCGTGTGTTACATGATAGTCATCGTATAAAAAATCCCGCCCGACCGGTGGTAGGTAATGTCGAGGGTTTTATCATTTTCAACATTTTTATATATGATTGATAGTTAAATACAGGACAGGATTCCACCAACTTTTCATTCAAGAAAACGGAAGCGGCGATTTAAATAATGTATTACTAATACCATTAACGACGGCCACGTGAACATCATCCGCTAATTGCGCACCGTCCCTATCAATTGAGATATCAATTCTAAAGCTATACTTGACAAATCTAAGAAAGAACCTGCCACCCCATTAATGTTAAATGCAAATTCTATATATTTATCAGATAGAACTTGATTTATGGAAATATTACAAGGTGTAAAATCCAGTCTTCCTTTGAATTAATTGAAGTTTCAATAATTCTCCGTCTATTAACATTCGGGAACAATTCTGATATACCCGCAATATACGATGAAACAGGAACTTGATTACCAGTTCCGGGTATGTTAGGAACTACGCTAGCCATATTTGTGTTTATATAATTTTAGATGAAGGGTATAACGAGTGCGTCACCCGCCGAATGTCAATTGATGAATGAGTTACAAAAGATCGTACACGTCCTTATTATATTTTACTCTAGACTTAACTCGTGTGACCCTTCCTCTTCCTCCG
>NC_061102.1:39142291-39159478 GCF_015104395.2 Macrobrachium nipponense | reverse complement strand
GTCGTCACCACCGTGAAGCCTCTCTTCTCAGGAATGTGTCCAAACACACGTACAAGTCTTTGGAAAAACTGGGTAACGACAGGTACATTGTAAACCATTGCAAAGAGTCTGTTATGGCTGAATCCCGATTTTATATCGTTTCAGTATACTAGACATGGCGAAGGATATGATGTATCGGTTCTATTACGACGTTCTTCGAAAGCAGTATGGACACCGAGTTCAGCTCCTTTATACCGACACTGACAGCTTGATCTTTTCCCTGGTGACTGATAACCTCAAATCGGGACTGAAGGGTGTGCTCAAACCCTACATGGATTGAGTAATTTCCCCAAAATCACGAATTGTATGAATGAGTCACGTAAGGTGGGAACTCGGGTTAGTGAAGGTTGAAACGGGGGCTGAACTCATGAGGGAATTTATCGGCGTTAAACTAAAGTTTATTCGTATCGTGACGGAAAACTAGTCGTAGTAACACCTTGAAAGGTGTACAAAGATGCCGGCAAAAGACCATTCCACATGACCAGTATCGAGCTGTAATCGAAAAGAATGAGATTACTTATACTCGTGTGCACAATTTGCAAAGAGTAGGAGGCACGATGTGTCATACGAGCCAGCGAAAGGTATCTCTCTGTCCTTTAGAGGACAAGAGATATTATGTGACACCTTATAAATCGTTGGCGTATGGACATCCAGACATTGGGGTGGAAGAGGGTATAGCGGAGGAGGAGGGGGAGGGGAGGGGGAGGGGGTGGAGGAGGAGGAGGAGGATCTAGAGAGGGTAGTGGTGGCGCCGGTAGTTGCGGCAATCTCTCCAATTTTAATATTCCCGCTCCTAGCACCTCGAGAATTCCTACTCCTCCTATTCCTCCGACCCTACATCCATCACGTCATTTCCCACGGGTGAAAGGATGTTCAAAACGTCGAAGAGAGAATAGTAAAATATACAATGTTAATTCCTCTCTCTCTTCGACGTCTTTGACTTTTCTCCCGACGGGAAATGGTTTCACCCTCTCCTCCAGTTAAACGGGGCGTATCACACCTTGACCGGGTGTCATAGTTTGTATATTTACTATATATTTTATCTTATATTCTATATTTCTTTTTATATATATTGTATATAATTGTATTTTTATTAAATACCATATACACAGTTAGTTTTTTATATTTTGAATTATTATATTTAATTTTTTATTATAGTTTGCATTTTTACTTTACGTTCTATTTTTATATGTAGGAAAAACCTGTATGTATTTCATTATGGAAATTAAACAAATATTATTGCCGTCAACTTCCATTCACCCTAATTATTATTAAGGCTTGTATATAAAAAGGAGCGCGTAAAGTACACAACTATAGTCTTAAACGCGCTAACATCATGGCCGCGACAGGTCCCTTCCCTGGGGGGCAGTTGTTAGACCCGTTCGCTAATCCCGCTCGTATTATCATCGCGGGTTTAGTAACAGTGGCAAGTCAGTCCTATGTCAAAAATCATTGAACTCTATGAAACGCATTTCCAATACATTTTATATTGCGGGGTATCTGAACACCCCCTCGAAACGCATCCCTCAATAGTCCCAAATTTAAAGTATCCAAAGAAATTTTAAATCCCTTTGATTCACTGAAAATGGGGCAGACGGGGGTTAATAAAGGTCTATTATTCATACTCGTGATTGCTTCCTTGAGGCCAGTGATAATAAATTTGTCACCAACGCCTTCACAGCGGGACGTCATTCATCTATTTCAGTTATATTCATAACGCAGAATATGGTTTTCATTCGGGCAAGTTTAGTAGAAGTATAAGCTTGAATTGCTCACATTATATTCTAATGAAAAATCGTGATTTTAGTCAAATTGAAACTTTAGGTCGGCAGTTATTCGGCCGTCAAAAGCTTCAGCCTTTTCAGACATATATAAGGCCCTATCACGTAACCGCTACGGTTATTTGTTAGTAGACTTCGCTCCGTCAACACCTGAACTGTTACAGCTCCGAACTAATATTCTGGGTGAAACGGAATATCAAATAGCTTACCAATATGGATAAAAAACGGATAAAACTGCTAAAAACTTTGTACGGAGATGCACGGGGTGTGGGTAGTTTCAGCGGGGTGGACTCTTTATTCAGAGTAGCGAAAAAATCTGAATAGCAAATTACTCGTGAAAATGTTAAAGAATTCTTACGTGGGCAAAGTCTTACACACTGCATAAAGTCACTCGAAAAAAATTCCCCTGAAGAAAAAATCATATCACCCAAACCGAGAGTAATAGGGAGCACCGATTTAGCTATATGTCCAAATTAGCTCGGTATAATAATGGGTTTAAATATTTGCTAGTCTTTATTGACGTGTTTTCCAGATATCTTACAAATTGTTCCCTTGAAAAAGAAGGATGGTGTTACTATGCGTCGCGCTTTGAAGAAGGTTATCGAATCTACCGAATTTTGGGAATTTCACGTTTGAATAGCGATGAGGTAGGGAATATTATAACAAACACGTCAGGGAATATCTAGATATAAAAATATATATATAGCGTTTATTCGAGAGAAATAAAATCCTCTATCGCTGAAAGAGTCATAAGGACTATTAAGGGTCGTATATATATAGATATCTCACACATAAGAATACCTTAAAATACATTAACGTCTTTGCGCGACATTGTTCAGAGTTATAATCATACCCCCCATAGAAGTTTGGGTCGCACCCCGCCCAAGAGGTTCACTGCATTAACGGATAGAGATGACATTGACGTCAATTCTCGAGCATGTATAAAAAGGGCTGTTCTCGTTAATCCTCCCGCCATTTCGCTCTTGAATGTTGGAGACGTTGTACGTATTGCCGATGAGCGTCGCAACGCAATTTTTAGGAGGGGATATACAATTCAAATACTCTGGAAATTTTTAAAATCCGAAAAGTGGATACAAGGCAAAATCCGGTCGTATACTTCTTGGAAGATTTAGCGGGTGAAGAAATAAAGGGCGTATTTTATCGTGAAGAATTAATTCGCACTAATCTACCAGAAACGTATGATATCCACTATTCTGGGAAGGAGGAGGAAAGATAATAAAACTCAATATTACGTTCATTGGAAAGGTTATCCGAGTCAATTCAATTCCTGGGTTGATGAGTCTCAAATTGTACGGATATGAACCGTAAGCAACCTTTAATACGTAAAAATAAAAACTTTATTTATTCATCTCTGGTTTATCACCCAGTGAAAGAAGTAAAGTTATTCCCATCTTAAACGGTGGTTTGGTGTCTACTCTCTCGGAAATTTTTAGAAATTTTCTTTGTGGTAATCTAACTCAAGATAAGAAGTTTATTAAACACTTAAGAAATTGTAGACGAGAAATTCATCTTGTGTCCTTGAAAACAACGTCCATATCTAAGAAGAAAAATATACTGAAAAGTCGTAAAGGGGGGACTATTCTATCGGTTTTATTGCCTATTGCTGCGAGTTTGGTGGTAGGGAGTCTTTTTAATTGAAAATGAAGGAGTTTTACGTTATCCCTGCCATTACCTATGAGTGGTTAATGAATAGAAAAGAGGTTTGTGATCGTGATATTAATAACCTAGAGGGTACTGGCAAGTTGGATACGGCAGCTGTTAGTAGTAGTGGACACGTCTCCCTTAATATCCAAAAACAACTATGCCGGCTATATCGCTCACGGGACCTCCTCCTCCTCCTCCTCCTCCCCCTCCTATAGAAAATGTAGGTGCAGTGACTGGAGGGAGGAGGTGGTAAACGCCCCCATTACATTGAAAACAATTAAAGGGGACATGACTCGCAAAAAGAGCAATCCCGATTAACAGGTATTATTCCGATATTTTTTTTAAAGAACCCCAACGAAAGTCATACGTTACGGCTTTTGTTAAGCACTTACAAGATTCTAACACGGTTGAATGAATGAAGAAGGAGATTTAACTCATCCGCTCGCAGGTTATAATATTTTAGATATAGCTCGAGAATTTCAAGGGAATAAAAAAAACCCACGTTGATAATATTTCGAATTATCGCTACTTCATTGAAATGGCGGGGGTTAAAGATTGGATGTTAAGGAATATAGCCATTAAAAAGCAAATCGAAACGTGGCGAAATATGGGGAAAAAGGAGGAGGAGGGGGAAGAGGAGGAGGAGGAGGAGGAGGGGGTGGGAAGGTGAGGGCGGACATGCGAAAAACAAGATTGGCGAGTGTGTGGGTGGCTTATTAACATTTTAGGAACAATGATATCGGAGCTGTTTAGTCACGTGATAGTGATTTTGATAAAATGAGTCATGCGTGGATGACTTGAAGGATTGTCACATCAAGACGTGAACTCTCGCCATGGCTTCATCAACCTCTTCGCACAAGTTAGCGAAAAACTTGTTAGCTAAATTTAAAAGCTTTGAGGTGTTAGATGAAACGTCGTCGTCTTCGATACACGGTCGGGAAAGTGCTGGAGAAGATGTTTGTGGTATATACTAAGGGGTGTGGATGTCCAAGGAACAGGTTAGAAAATATATAGTAGCCGTAGTATGTTTCGTTGAAGTATTGTTTTTGAAAAAGCGAATGCGCATATTATCGCGTTCGTGTTTGTACAGTTTTTTTTTCTAATGTATGTATTTGTATGGAATATTAATTCATTCCCCTGTATTTAGGATTGGTTTAAATAAAAAATAACCATTTCCGCCGGAAATTGATTTTTCAAACCTCTTTCAAACTCTGTATAATAAATAAACAAAATTGAAATGTGTACCTTTGTCCTTGTGTTCGCCACCTAGATTATGACTCAAATTCTATGAAAAATAAAATTTCACGTTGGCGTGAAGTCAGCTGGGCAAATATGGCGATAAGGTCTCGTTTCTTCATATGTGTGTGTGTGTGCGTGATTCATCATCAGATAACATTGACTCTGATATGGTTATTGGGGGAGATATCACATGTGGATGAAGTCAGTCGCCAAATATCCTTTTATCATGATACTCTGAATATCTAAGCAGCTGTGTGTATATATATAAAACAAAATGTAACGGCTGAGAGAGAGAGAGGGAGAGGGAGGGAGGGAGGGAGGGAGGGAGGGAGGGAGGGAGGGAGAGAGAGTATATTCGCAATATGCATAAGATAAATTTAGAGATTTTATAGGAGGAGGATGAGGTAAACGTCCCGGTTACTTTGAAAACAATTAAAGGGGACATGAGTCGCAAAAAACAGTGAACTGAGTCTATTTGGGGTCAGGGTGGGGTCAAGTTTTATTCCCGTAGAGTTACGTGACATCACAGGGGTAGAAAAGTGGAGTCAATTTGGGGTGGGGGTTGAAATGTTGGTTTTTATTCCCTGAGAGTTATGTGACGTCACAGGGGGTAGGAAAGGTGGAGTCAATTTGGGGTCAGGGGTTGAAAGAATGGTTTTATTCCCAGAGAGTTATGTGACGTCACAGGGGTAGAATAGTGGAGTCAATTTGGGGTGAGGGGTTGAAATGTTGGTTTTTATTACCGGAGAGTTACGTGACGTCACAGGGGGTAGGAAAGGTGGAGTCAATTTGGGGTCGGGGGTTGAAAGAATGGTTTTATTCCCAGAGAGTTACGTGACGTCACAGTGGTAGAATAGTGGAGTCAATTTGGGGTGAGGGGTTGAAATGTTGGTTTTTATTACCGGAGAGTTACGTGACGTCACAGGGGGTAGGAAAGGTGGAGTCAATTTGGGGTCAGGGGTTGAAAGAATGGTTTTATTCCCAGAGAGTTACGTGACGTCACAGGGGGTAGGAAAGGTGGAGTCAATTTGGGGTCAGGGGTTTGAAAGAATGGTTTTATTCCCAGAGAGTTACGTGACGTCACAGGGTAGAATAGTGGAGTCAATTTGGGGTGAGGGCTTGAAATGTTGGTTTTTATTCCCTTATAGTTATGTGACGTCACAGGGGTAGAAAAGTGGAGTTGATTTGGGGTTAGGGGAGTCCACGCCCCCCTAATATGAGCTCATGTACGTACATGAGCTTGTAAGACAAATGGAGTCAATTTGGGGTCAGGGGTGGCCACGCCCCCCAGAATAGTGGAGGGTTGAAAGGATGGTTTTATTCCCTTATAGTTATGTGACGTCACAGGGGTAGAAAAGTGGAGTCAATTTGGGGTTAGGGGAGGCCACGCCCCCCTAATATGAGCTCATGTACGTACATGAGCTTGTAAGCAAAATGGGAGTCAATTATGAGCTCATGTACGTACATGAACTTATCATACATATGGAGTCAATTATGAGCTCATGTACGTACATGAGCTTATAATACAAATGGAGTCAATTTGGGGTCAGGGGTGGCCACGCCCCCCAGAATAGTGGGGTTTTGAGGGTTGAAAAGAATGGTTTATTCCCTTATAGTTATGTGACGTCATTTTAGGGGGTAGAAAAGTGGAGTCGATTTGGGGTTAGGGGGAGGCACGCCCCCCTAATATGAGCTCATGTACGGTACATGAGCTTGTAAGACAAATGGAGTCATATGAGCTCATGTTACGTACATGAACTTATTCACATATGGAGTCAATTATGAGCTATGTTTCGTACGTGAGCTTATAATACAAATGGAGTCAATTTGGGGTCAGGGGTGGCCACGCCCCCCAGAATAGTGGAGTCTATATGGGGTCAGGGTGGCCACACCCCCCAGACAAGTGGAGTCTATATGGGGTCAGGGTGGCCACACCCCTTTTGGGGGTTTTGGGGGTTGCCCCGCCCCTTTTTAGGCCTCACGTAGTACATGAGCCCAAATCAGGAGGGGGAGGGGGGTAGCCACGCCCCTTGGGGGGGGTGGGGGGCGGGGGCGGGGCTAGAAAAGTGGAGTCTATGTGGGGTCTTTCCTCTACTCACACACACATATATATATATATATATATATATATATATATATATATATATATCTATATATATATATATATATATATATATAATATATATATATTATATAATATATAATCTTTTATGCAATCATGAATTACTTTTTGAACTCAGGAATCCACGATCTATGGGCTAATTTTTTAAATCAGGGATATTATATCTGTTTTCATGTAAGGTAGGGCTCATATTATTTATTGAGGTCTGGAAATACATTTCAGTGCAAGTTACGTACGTGCAATTCGCAAGAGACTTCAACTGCTGAGTACATGTTCTTATCCGGCGGATTCAACACTTGAAAATAAGAATATTATAATAATTAGATCCCTTTAACGAATATCTAATTTCAAGAGTTTTGAAAATTATTATAATGCTGAGTACCGGTTCTGATTTGTTTCTTATAATTTCAACCTTAGTATCTTGATAGGTAGTTTTCGTTTATTTATTTTTATATGTATACAGATTGAGCATGTGTATTTAACATTTATTTACCTCACTTTAATGAAACTGGAAATTCAAACGTATTACATGCATATATATATGTATATATACATGTGTGTGTTTGTGTATGAATTAAGAAGCATAACAGTGATAAAACTGATTTTGACTCATTTGTTGACTTTAAAATGAAACTGAAGTTAGACAAACATTAGGCCAAAAGATCGATGGGTCAACACAAAATCACGGGGAGGTGAATTGTGTAAACGTTGTTATGTTCTCGACAGATGTGTTATATCTGGTCTGCAATATACAACAGCCTCTCCACTTCGTTCCGTACGTACAACCGCCGAAAAAAACTATGAAATAGATATATTATGCTGGCCAAGTTCTCTCTCTCTCTCTCTCTCTCTCTCTCTCTCTCTCTCATATATATATATATATATATATATATATATATATATATATATATATATATATAGAGAGAGAGAGAGAGAGAGAGAGAGAGAGAGATGAAAATATATTAATTCCTAGGTAGAGCGAATTAGATATTAAAGGACATTTGTAACTTGATACGTGAATATATATACAAATTACATGAAGAATGCATTAAATCTCGGAGAGAAACCTTTATAATTCCTTGCTTAGAGCTGCCTGTGGGTGTGTTTTTGTATTTATTATTGCATTCTGTGGTAATGGTTACAGTAGATTAATAAATTTGGGTAACTTACTATAAGGTTTATGAATACAAGAAGGGAATCCATGTAGTTGAGTTGAATTAAAATTTCTGAAATATGCAGTAGAATATTCATAAATATTGGATGGAGCTTTGGTAGGCTGGCTGATGTTTGAATAGCAGGGATTCGTATAAAGGCATGCCAGAGATAAAAAGAGACTTACAATATGTTAGACTGTTATAAAGGATATATTCATCAAAGAAAGCTTATTTCATAAACGATAAAGGAAATTTTGAATGATATTAGTCGTAGGATGCATTGAATTTCGAGTAATGCCGATTTTCGCTTTTGGACCTAACCATATCGATCAGTAAGTATCGGGTTCGGACGTAGTCTCCAACACACACCAGCAGATAAGCTTGTGGTGAGGCAAGTTACTTGCTTTGCTTATTATTTCGTTTTAAAATCCTGCCCTGATGTAACACTAATGTTGTGACTTGCCTGCAAAAACGCAAGTGAAATCAAAACAAACGTAAATTGTGTGGACCATAGTGTTCTCAAGGTAAAATAATCCACGAAATGTAAATCATGGCTGGTATATGGTGCATTAAGCATTTATGTCAGAAATCTATTTACTTCTTATGCAGTATATAATTTCCGGTGATTTTTTATATATATATCCTGTCGGTTTTTGATAAGTGTTTTAAGTGTAAAATGAACAGGATGCCTCGTAACAGACTAAACTAGAGCAACGTTGTCACAGATGTCATTTTGTGCTGTATTGCAACTCATATAAAATAAGATTAGATGGGGCTGTTGTAAATGATTTGGCCGTTTCCTATAACTGGGAATATACGGTAGTTGTTTAAACCAAAAACTTATTTTTGATTAACTGTATACTTTTATGTGAATTTACCCTAAAGTGTCATGTTAAATACATTACCTAAAACGTCTAGGTTCCCACACATTGCCGTGCCCCCCACAAAGGAAAAAGTTTATCACATCTGACCTTAATAATGATTTCTGAATAAAGGCAAAATGGTTATCACAAATACTATTCGTTTCTATGATGTGATTAAGATATCGAACCCTTCGTCAGACAACCGTGGAGAAGGTGAAGGGAATATGACGTGTTAACAAACGATAGGTACTAATTGGATACGATATCAGTCAGCTCGCAGCTGATCCAGTGAAGGCCTTACTTTCTAATATTCCATTTCCTGAAGATCAGGTACGACCTAATTAGGCCTGTGGCCAATTACCTGCCGCTGGAAAATCTTACATCTCATACGGATGCAGTCGTTGTTCTTACCTCGGCCAGCGTCTGCGAAGGGGAAATTTCCCACGTTATAATGCTGCATTATTTCTCCTTGTTTCATCCTAAAAGTTATGTCACCCTTGGGACAAATATTGCAATAACACAAATCATTCAAAGAACATACCGAACCGTCCATTTCAGGAATATATCTGGTCAAAGTAAGCCATCATTATTTATGTGAAAGACTCGTGTATCCTGCCCCTGATATCTTGACACAGCTCATGAAATTATAGTGTGACTTGTTTCCAAGACCTTGCATTAGGCCATCATACTGACTCCTCCTCGCTATCCCATTATGTAATTATGTGTACGCTACATTAGTTTCTTTCTAATGCTTTTTTTTATGTCAACGTCTGTTTTTACATTGTTTCGTGATCCCAAAATATGCACAAGATGAAATTGTTTATGGATAAAAAAGAAGAACCGACATGAATCAAGTTAACCAACATAGAAACCGTAGCATCGCTATTGTTACGTTATTGTTAATGTTCTCCCACGGTAGGTGAAAATAGTTTAAAACTTTATAATCATATTGTTATGTTGCTTTTATAATTGATTATATATATAGATATATATATATATATATATATATATATATATTTTTTTTATTCATATGCTGATGAATATATCTCTCTGGTGTAGTATATGTAAATTATAATGAATTTTTCCCGGTTGTAAAAGGAATCAAAATAAATCTACGTAACATTTTCACGAAAACCCTCGATAACCCATTTTGATGTAGGTTATGCCTGCCATATTTAATGCTTAAACACACACACCCATATATAATATATATATATATATATATATATATATATATATATATATATATATATATATATATATATATATATATATATATATATATATATATATATATATATATATATATATATATATATATAATGTTTGTATATCCTTATATCTTTATAGGGCATTTAAAATTTAATTCAAACTGGACTACCAAGTGGTTTTAATATATATTAGGGATGTGTATTTTTACTCATTTCGCACCAGTGCCTTATATAAGATATATATATATATATATATATATATATATATATATATATATATATATATATATATCATACTATAATGGGCGTAATGCCTGTCTGTCTGTCATTCAATCACGGCCAAACGGCTGGTCAGATAGGCATGAAACTTGGCAGGGTTATGGTGGTGACCCCTAAGATGGTTTGTAATGGGGTTTCATCCAACCTACCCCCCTCCTTTGTAGGGGGTGGGGGTGAGAAGGGATTCCCTGAAACGGAGCTGTTTCTGGCCGTGAAACGAGGCTAGTTATTCCCGTAGACTTAGTTACTTTACGATTTTTCATACATAATTTCTGTACAACTTCCCCTGAGAAAGTCGCGAATATTTCAGCTCGGACACAATAGAAGATGAAAATTATCATCAATATCCGCAAGATTTTTTGAATAACTTAAATCCATCGGGACTGCCAGTGCACAATATAATGTTGACGAAGTACTGCCCGGTAATGTTGCTTCGGAATTTCGATCCTGCCAATGGACATAATAAAAAGGAAACTAACAAGTTCCTACTTTCTACTCTTTTTTTTTGGAAGACACAGGATCATAAGAGCATCTATCAGTAGCCATAACGCACTGACATATAAGTTGCGTCTTTGCGGTAACATAATGAAAAGAAAGATACTTTATTATTCGTATCACCGTGCAAAGTAATTGACAAAGAAACGAACCAATCAAGATCCCTGTTCCGTTAAATGAAAGTCACCGACAAGAGAGAGAGAGAGAGAGAGAGAGCCATTTAACGACAGTAATGCACTACCATTTTATAATTTTATCTTGCTATCGAAAAATGAGAGAGAGAAAAAGAGAGGAGATAATTTGTGATTTGAGAGCTAAGTAATCCGATAATCCCATCACCGTCTTCGTTACTTGACTTACATTGAGAGAGAGAGAGAAGAGGAGAGAGATAGAGAGAGAGAGAGAGAGAGAGAAGAGAGAGAGAGAATCATTAAAAGAGGGTAAACAATAATGAATACGAACTTCTTTACGTTCATTGATCGTCCCTTCACTTACTTTAAGAGAGAGAGAGAGAGAGAGAAAGAATATTATTAAAAGAGTGAAAACCGCAATGAATAAGAATTTCTCTGCGTTCAGTGATCGTCCCTTGAATTACATTACAGAGAGAGAGAGAGAGAGAGAGAGAGAGAGAGAGAGAGAGAGAGAGAGAGAGAGAGAGACTATTCGTGTAATCGCCCTTATTCTAATATTGCTGAACAAATAGTACATATAAATTTTTCACTTCTGCACCGTATTTTATCACCCATCGTAGATGGGTAAGTTTGCTAGTATGTTTAAGCATTACATATGGCACTCATAATCTAGATGAAATTGGGTTACGTGGGGTTTCGTGAAAATGTTATGGAGGTTTATTTTGACTCCTTTTGCAGCTGGGATTTTTTTTTTAATTAATTCTAATTTACATACTACACGAGAGAGAGATATTGATTGATAGATGTCTACAACATATATAAATCATATACCATATATATATATATTAATATATATATATATATATATATATATAATATATATATGATTGAGAGAGATAAGCTTGTTCATGCACTTTTATTTAGCAGTAAACAATAAATGACAAAAATAATACTAATTCCAGAATGATGACAATTGGGTGTATATTACTTCATCAACATAATAAAAAAAAAGATATAAAAAGTTAAATATAAAGGCAATATAACAATGTGATTATAAAGTTTTTAATCTACTTTTGCTTACCTTGGAAAAACGTTAACAATAAAGTAACAATATTGCTGCACGGTTTCTATATAGGTTAACTAATTCAAGTAGTTCCTTTTTTATTTATACATAAACGATTTCATCAGGTGCATGAACACTATACACACACACACACACACACACACACGCACACCACACACACTCACACACACACGCATATATATATATATATATATATATATATATATATATATATATATATATATATACACATATATACGTGTATTATGCGTTCATGCATTTGTGGTTTACCGTAAATAATGGCAATCGCTAAAAGAACTTGTTAAAGAAAGACGATAGGTAGACAATTCCACCTACTATCGCCTAGCGTAACCCTTACACTTCCATATTAATGAAGGAGAAATGAGCTAAATTTGTAACTATACTCTGTTTTTTTCCATCTGTCCATCCGCCTGTGGTGTTTTGGCATGGTAACACTGCGTCCCGGGCTTTAAATAATTACGCTATGTGTAAGTTTTAGGTAATTAAAAGGATATCTGGGTGTACATTTGCAACTAAAAAGTGTTTTAATAAATTACTGTATGCTAATTACACCGTTAATATTTGAAATAGGATATTATTATAATTGTTTAATGTAATTATCTATGGCCCGGGACGCCGTGTTACCATACGCAAACACCACAGGCGGATGGACAGATGGAAAAAAACCGAGTATAGTCTCAAGAACACTCAGTGAATATGTGTCCAAGTCAGCATAAAACTAGTTCTATCATGTTTAAAAGTTCTGTTAATGAAGCACATGGCCTTCCCTTTTTCATTTTGGGGTCTTCTAAGTTTTCTCTATATTTCTATTTTTCTCTAGTCCACTCGTGTTATTGCTTGATAATTGTTATAATAATATCCTATTGTTTAAAATGTTTGATGGTTTAAAATGTTTGATGGTTCTGTTATCAGTCACTCTCTGTTTAGTTTGATCCAATGTGAACAGCACTGACAAGAGTCCTTATGATGAAGAGGTTTATTTGTTTGTATCCTAATGGAGTGCCTGACTACAACAATATCAATTTGCTGTCGGAAATGGAACATGAAAGCTATCCTTCACCAAGTTGTTATCCACCGATGTCCATTGTGAAACGGAGCTAGCAAATGGAAAAAAATAATTTATCAATAATGTTTGTATTCGAACATTGCAGATATATTTAGGAAATTTTTTTAAGGTATTAAAAAAGGTCTAGTATGATAATTATCACCTTCCAACGTTTAGTTATATTAACCACGAAATAACCTGCCTTGAAGGTTAGTTATCGGTCAGTAGCGTGTTTGGTATAATGTTGGCGTGCCATCTCGCTGGCCGCGAGTTCGATTCTCCGGCATTCTATTGAGGGGTGTGAGAGGTGTATATCTGGTGATAAAAGTTCACTCTCGACGTGGTTCGGAGTTGGCCCCGTTCCCGAATAAACACTGGTTCCAAGCAACGTAAAAATACCATACACAAAAAAAAAAAATAGAAAAAAAAATAAAAAAAATAAAAAAAAAAAACATGTCAAAATCACAATTTACGGAACGGCTTTACCTGGACAAAAACCTTTTTCTCCCTATGTCAACTTCTAAAACCTTTTTACATGATTTTTTGCAGCATCTAATTACGAGTCTTGATTTTAAGGAAATTCAGGTGCATGTATGTCAAGGCGACCCACTTTACAAACGGATTCTGTAGGACGAATGCCCAGGGTTGGTATGGGTGAATTTTGGTGTTCGTCGAATTACTATTTTTTATAGTTATACTTTTCATTAGCTGATCAAGTTTCAAGTTTCGACTGACGTATAAAGTATGTTTTGCGAATTCCTAAAAAATAAAGTAGTTGCTCAGTGTATTTTCTCTGAGATCAAAGAGGCAGTTTGTATTGTATCCCCACGAAAACTTTGTCATCGATTTCACACACACACACACACGCGCGCGCGCGCGCGCGTATACAACTGACCTTAATGTATGGAATAATTGAGGAAACATATAATCAAGAACATCAGAGGCTCATAAAAGTTGTCGCACCAGACCACAGATAGACGGAAACAGATGTATGAATATACCTTCTCACAAAAAGTTCATTTCTTCAAATAGGTAATTTACGAATAAGATATAGTAGCCACTGCATCGATTATCCTTTACAAGGTAGTTGTTAATTACTCCCATCTTCTCTGAACGATTGTATGTACATATAACTTACTTTTAATTATTATAACTGTCAATTGAAGGTACTCGTTCCTTAAATAGGATGGATAATAAGTTGAGCTTGTTTTCTTTTTATGTCGCAGTAAATTCTTATAAGCTTTATAGATGACGTAATTACAGAATGAAAACCGGCGTTTTCTATAATTTTCTTTGGAAACCTGTCAGGGTTAATGGAACCGGGAAGCGCCGAGAACAAGGTTTGACTATGGAATAGGTAAAATAACTATTTACTGCAGTAAATCATATCGTAATACAAGTACAAATACAAGTTTCTCAATGTTTGGTTTCTACGTTTATTTTCAAATAGATTTTTATACACACAAACTTTTCATATATATATATATATATATATATATATATATATATATATATATATATATATATATATATATATATATATGATATAATATATATATATATATACATATATCTAATAAAAGGAGCCCATAAAAACACCAAGATATAGAAAGAAATACTATAATTCAGAGACTGCTGTTTCCCTCTTCAGGTAGATGAATGAGAAAAGTTACAGAAAGGGTGGTATATTATACCAAGAGGTCCATCCACAGGTAAGTCAATTTAGCTCAATGCGCAGATAATCTTCCTTTAATCTTCTTAAGCGTCGGTTGAATGAAAACCTTGTCTATGACATCTGTGTTCCATGCTCCCTTTGAGATATTCATTACCTGCCTCTCTTAATTAAGGCCGATTCCATCATCTGACTCTTGTACCGGCAGTTGCTGCTATAAATTATACATTACAAATTGCAGTTTATACTATGGTTATGTTCATTTATATGGTTGAAAATAGCTGAGTTCTGTTGTCCATGCCTAACTGACCGTTTGTGCTGTATTAATCTCTGGGGAAGTGATTTTCCTGTAAAACCAATGTAAGATTGGTCACAGTCCAGGCTTGGGATTTCGTAAATGCCTGTGTCCTTGGGGGGATGTCTTTTGTTGGACGTTAATCAGGGATCTGGCTAAGGTATTTGGGTAAGTAAATGCAAAAGGGTTAGATTTTCCGAGAGTCTGGGTCACCACACTACTTTAGCTATCATGACATTCCTATCAAGATAGGCATAGCCAGCAACCTATTCTTAAGAGCCTTACAAATTTGTTCTCCAGTTTTCCTGGAAAAAGAAGTTGAACTAATTCGTAAGCAACTTTCGTCTTAAGGTATCTTGACCATATAATTGAGAAAGCAATTCACAAAGCAAACAATTTTTACCGACCCCCTCAAGACTAAGACCAGAGACACACCCAGACTCTCGGAAAATCTAACCCTTTTGCATCTACTTACCCAAATACCTTAGCCAAATCCCTGATTAACGTCCAACAAAAGACATCCCCCAAGGACACAGGCGTTTACGAAATCCCATGCCTGGACTGTGACCAATCTTACATCGGATTTACATGAAAATCACTTCCCCAGAGATTAATACAGCACAAACGGTCAGTTCGGTATGGACAACAGAACTCAGCTACTTTCAACCATATAAATGAACATAACCATAGTATAAAGTGGAATTTGACACATATAATTTATAGCAGCAACTGCCGGTACAAGAGTCAAATGATGGAATCGGCCTTGATTAAAGAGAGGCAGGTAATGAATATCTCAAAGGGAGCATGGGACACAGATGTCATCAACAAGGTTTTCATTCATCCAACGCTTAAGAAGATTAAAGGAAGATTATCAATGGGAGTGACCTAAATTGGCTTACCTCTTGGTATATATACCCACCTTTCTGTACTTTTCACATTCATATACCTGAAGAGGGAGACAGCAGTCTCTGAAATATAGTACTTTTCTCTCTATATTTTGGTGTTTTTATGGGCTCTTTTTATTAGATGGAATTCTGTTGTAACGGAACATTTTTACCAGTCATATATATATATATCTATATATATATATATATATATATATATATATATATATATATATATATATATGAGAGAGAGAGAGAGAGAGAGAGAGAGAGAAGGAGAATAATTTTTAATTTTTAAGTTAAGAAATTCGTTGGCTTATCAACTTCCTTCGGTTAACATATATGATCATACATTGCCATTATTTACGGTAAACACAAATGCATTAACTCTCTCTCTCTCTCTCTCTCTCTCTCTCTCTCTCTCTATATATATATATATATATATATATATATATATATATATATATATATATATATATATATACTATATATGTATCTATATGTATATATCTTTATATATATACATATATATATATATATATATATATATATATATTATATATATATATATATAATATATGTGAGAGTGAGAGATGAAAATATATTAATTCCAAGGTAGAGCGAATTAGATTTTAAAGGACATTTGTAACTTAATGCGTGTATATGTATCACGGTGATGTGATGAAGTTCATATTTATGTATGTGTGTATGTGCAACATATACGCGACGTATAAATATTATAGAAAAAAAAAAGAATGTTAAGAACAGCGTAGAAGTTATGAGAGTACATGTCCCAAAGGGTGACGGACACTTAGAGCACTGAACCTGTGATCATCCCCTTTAAGCAATTTACTCCCGGGAACCCCCTGTACACTGTAGTAGATCCTGACGGGCTTCCGTAATTTCATTATTGATAATAACGCAACGTTAACCTTTTGGGCCTCAGCATGCAACGTAATGCGACGCAATTCATTCCTTTTAAGAGTTTTGCCGTTGCGGTGATTAAATGACCTCCGGCTAATGACCTCTTGTTTGCTTTTTGCACATTTCCTTTGACTTTCCTTTTTTTATTTCTCATATTATTGGTCTATTGTTTGGTTTTCGTCCTTCAGAGGCTTTATATATATATATATATATATATATATATATATATATATATATATATATATATATATATATATATAATGTATATGTATATGTATGTATA
>NC_061102.1:39132291-39137291 GCF_015104395.2 Macrobrachium nipponense | reverse complement strand
CCATTGCCTTTTTTTGCTGTGCTATAATAGCAGCATGTACTTCTGCGCAAATGGGCCACTAATGACGTAGATTTATATCCCGATGTATATTTTTCTGCTGTGGTATACGACCCTATCATTTTATTAGGTTTAAAACCTTTCTGAATCTACAGTTATCCAGTTATCACGCTTTAGTAAAACTAGCAAACTTGATGGGTGATAAAATACGGGTGCAGAAGTGAAAAATTTATATGTACTATTTGTTCAGCAATATTAAAATAAGGGCGATTTTTATACATACCTACTACAGAACCTCTTTGTACACAATATTATCAGTTTGTCCACAACTTGATTTCAAGTTGGCAGAGTCAGTTGCTCTGCTCATCGCCACATACAGTTGGCCATGCGTGAACATGAGTGACGACAGAAACACACCAACACGATCCAAAGTCTGGTCCTGCTACTTGTTTGTAGTGAATGAGAAGGCCAGGTTGATGGGAAACTGCCTGCGCCGTAACTGGAACAGAAACTGGTCGTCCGAAGGCATCAGAGGAATCCGGGGGATGAACAGACGTTTGCCGGTGTGAGGGCCCGTTGCTATCGCTGCTTCGATGACGTCGGAGTTTAGCTTCATAACAGTGTACCTCGTTCCGTTGCAATGTCCATTGGCAGGATCGAAATTCCGAAGCAACATTATCGGGCAGTACTTCTTCAACGTTATTTTGTGCACTGGCAGTCCCGATGGATTTAAATTATTCAAAAATTCTTGCGGATATTGATGATAATTTTCATCTTCTATTGTGTCCGAGCTGAAATATTCGCGACTTTCTCTGGGGAAGTTGTACAGAAATTATGTATGAAAATTCGTAAAGTAACTAAGTCTACGGGAATAACCAGCCTCGTTTCACGGCCAGAAACAGCTCCGTTTCAGGGAATCCCTGCTCACCCCCACCCCCCTACAAAGGAGGGGGTTAGGTTGGATGAAACCCTATTACAAACCATCTTAAGGGTCCCCACCATAACCCTGCCAAGTTTCATGCTCATCTGACCAACCATTTGGCCGTAATTGAATGACAGAAGACAGACAGACAGACAGACAGACAGACAGACATTACACCCATTATAGTATGATATGCACCGAAGTCTTTGTTGACACAGCTGTAAAAGCCTTGATTGACAAGCTTCTAATATTTGATACAGTATTAATTTGAATTCAGTAGTTACTTTTGATGTTTTACATTAAGTGATCCCATCATGATATCGAATGAATTAATAGTTTATCTTTGAAGAATAGAGAATGACCAGATCCTTTGAGAACTATATCTTTAGATGTGATTTAACTCAGATATATTAATCTGAAAGACGATATCAGATGCTGTTTGTCAATTGAATATGTAATTAACCATGGTTTTCTTTGTTAAAATCAGTATTTTATTTGATTAACTCATTCCTCGATACAGAATAATTTAGCGAGATGATATTTTCAGAATGAAGAAAAGTCTTATTATTCTAATTCTGTCTCCACATTAAATTTACTTCAGTGCAATGGCAAAATATCAGGCATATGAAGATCTAAAAATGATTTTGACCTCAAACAGAAAACATCAAATGAGAAGGGCAGTTCGTGCAATATGTTTTAACATATTCTCTTCTACCTCAGTGTGCTTTTTCCATTGATGTCAAACTTTGCTAAACATTGTTGGACGGAGGCTGCAACCTGGGTCTCAAAATATTCCTTAGCTGTATGTTTGACCTTATTGTTGTGACTCCATAGGCAATATTATAGTTTAAGAAGTAGGAAAGCCATAGTTGGCTACTCAAGCCAGTGCCCTCTTCGCTATGTGTACAAGATCGTTGTTCTGCATTTACGGAACTCTTGTTTGTCGTTTTCCTCTATCATCCTGATGCATTTTTAAATGCTGCAATTCTTAAGTATGTTTATTCTATATTACTAGTCTGGCCCTTTTCTGAGTAGACGGCTACTATAGCAGCCTCAGAATCCCATAAGACAGATGCCATCACCAAACCAACAGATCCCACTCATTGAATGCTTTGGGGGTGAAAAACCTAGTGTTTCATTTGTGTTTTGGGTCTTTCATTCAGGTTGAAAACGCCCAACATATTTTTATTCAGGTTGAAAATGCCCAACATATGCCTTAAGTTCTTGATAATTTGTAGACTGACTGGATCATGAGTTAAAAGTGCAGTGACATCTTCAACTCTGGTTATCTTCTGTTTTGATGTATGCGTTCATGGTAGAAAGCTTGTTAATCCCGGGATGTCAGTCAAATTAGTGAACACTGGTTCACTGGTACACAATGGTCGTGGCTGTCTGTTAGTCAGTCATCCGTCTCCAAAACCATTTTTTTGAATAGCATCTACTTGTTTGCTGGTGGTTAATATTTATCGACATCCTAATTTTGAAAATAGTCTGTGCCGCCCATGCTCCTGAACCAACCGTTTGAATTATACTATCCAAGTTGTTGAATAGAAATGGAGTCATCCCAAAGTGTGTTGACTGTGCCTATATGCATATTCTTGAGGTTATATGTTGAGAGTTTCCTTGCAACTAGTAACATTAAAGGGTTATGGCCTTCAGTAAAATAAAGGCAAACTATTAAGTTCCTATGTATATTCTTATAATTGGACGTTGTATGTATATATTCATACCAAAAAGTTCTAGTTTAATAACCTTGGTGATCAAAGCAGAGAACCTTTTCAATTACCCTTTTCCAAAACTTGTTACCTTCAGGGCTGCATGAAATTTTGTAATGTGATCCCTAAAATTTAAAATTTAATTATATAACCATATATACCTAGTACCACTGTCATCTCTAAATGTATATGTGCTGTCTACCCTAGCCACAAACCATCTTTAGTCTGAAACTTCATCTCTTCGAATTCCATTAAAGTAATGCTTACTCATCTGCTATTATATTGCCTTTTGGTTTTATCGTTTGCTGAGATCACTTAAGCTGCAGTGAGGCTATCCATGCTTGCTTTGTGAATGAGGTTATGGTTAAATTTACAGCACTGCCACAATTTCTATTTCTAATTTCTTAACCCTAATGAATATCAAATTTAATGGTACTACTTACTTAGGTTGGAGGTTAATTCTTACGCCAGGCTACATTCAAGAAATTAAGTAATGTTAAGTATATCAGTAAGAAGAAGAATAATGTTTTAATCATTTTATGGGACAAGAATATCCTCTTTTACTTCAGTATTCTTTTTTATAATGCAGATGGTGTTTGAATCTTTTTTCATAGTTCAGTTTCTTGTGCTTAGTCCTGCGCCATAGTACAATATTTCAGGTCAGTTGGTCATTTTTTTTCATAACAGCGCCAAAATTGGTACACCGTTAGGAAAATGTATTCCGAACAATTTTAGAAATGGAGCCAGGCGAGGTTATACCTTGGACAGCTACAGTGGCCATTCTACTAGCGAAATGAGATATATGCTCTTATTTTGTTATTGTCTTTCTACTACGTAGGTCTTTCTACTAGATATAAGTAAGGTTTAAAATTCAGTATACTGACCATGAAAATAACATATCCAACTACTGTGAGCATGTATATTCAATAAAAAAAAGGCCATTATTTGGTTTATAAATGGCTGCTTAATTGAAACTTGCTGAAAAGTACCTATTATTGGAAAACATGAATCAAATGATATTCGTTATATTTAATGGATTTAAGGTCAATAGAACTGTCATTGATTATATACTTTACTCTATTTTGAAGAAAAAAAATTGAATATCATGATTATGACAAAATCAGAAAATGTATTCAAGTTCTTGCACACTTGACTTCAGAGCGGTTACTGTTTAATATCTACTAGCATGTGACTTGGACGCATACACATGGTTCACACATTCAGCAGCATAATACAATAAAGTTATGGATTAAGTAACTTTCTTGGTAACTGCTCATGGTAACTACTGACTTTGTAAAACGTCACAAGTACTGTCTGCAATGATGAGAGTTTCTGAGGTAAAGTGTACTGGCTCTCTCTGGATCAAGAAGTCAACACATTTACAAGCAATGCATCTTTGCATTTGCATGTTCTAAACTAGATTAATATCTCTGTCTCTTGACTACTGGTAGTCTGTGTCTACTAGCATTCTCCTTCACAAGCACACAATCCACTGCATTGCAGATTAGCCTTCTAGCATTTGCATCGGTTTTTACAGCCTTTTTTGCAGCAGCGTGAAACCAGCTGTAGGTAGCTTTTTGAAGCCTCAGGGAGTGTGAACCACAGCAGCTCATATGACCCATCCTTTGTTTCCACCAGCCCCAGGTTGTTGGTGATGGAAACACCGGTTGAGAGACCCTTGAAGACTGATCTCTTCACATGCTGTTCCAAAGCATGGTATGTAGGTGGGATGCATTGGACCGAGTTACTCTTGCGAAAGAATTTCTTTCTGGTCATGTTGACATCCTGTATATGGGCTGGTGCAGTCATAGAGGAGTACCAAAAATCTTTCACTGTAGTTCGTTGTTTCATCCTGGATGTTGACAGGGTGACCAGGGAGTCTTGTCATTCCTGGAAATGAGTTCCATGTGCACCAGGCAGATTTCTTGCCATGCCCCACAAATGCTAATTACAGTGTCACATCCAGTTATGGCGTGAAATACTGGGAGGTCACATGCCTTCTGTGGGCTGAGGGAGGCAGTTATTTCATGTGCAGGGATGTAGCGGTAGTTCTTTGCCCTTCTCAAAGGCAATCCAGAGTTCATCCACACATGGTAGTACCTGGAATACCATCAAAACCAAGACGACGACGTCAGTGTCTACGGTTCCAATTTAAATCCGACTGTGGTCATGTTGTGCAGAATGGGCTACATACAGCATGATGCGAGTGTCTGCCTCTTCATGACTGCATGGGGCAAGTGAGCTTTCATCTTCCTGCCTTTGAAGGCAGATCATTAATTGTATTGTCATGGAAGGACTGCACCAGCACATCTGACAGGAAGATGAAGAGTTCCGTCTGTTTGTGTTGACACATAGGTTACTCTGCC
>NC_061102.1:39077291-39127291 GCF_015104395.2 Macrobrachium nipponense | reverse complement strand
TCGAAAACAAAAACTTCGAAGTGCATTCACTTTGAATGTGTTTTACGTAAGATAAACAAAACATCGAAAAGTTGGTTTCATCCACTTTCTTCGAATACTTGATTGACCAGTAATGCATTATTTTTATATATTTTTGTTCTCTTTTTTCTGTTTTCTATTAATAATAAAATATTAATAACACAAATAATAATTTTAACAATAATAAAAGGGGTAATAAAGACTACTAGTACCAAGAGCATTTATTAAATCATAATAATAATAATAATAATGATAATAATAGTTTTTATTATCAGTTTAATGCCATATACATGGAATACACAAAGAATAGACAATAACATACACAGTCTAGATACATAAGGTAACATGACAAAAAAATTATTAATCGGCTGAGGTAGTATTAAAGATGGTAATCAAAATAATGGTAATAATGCCCAAAAATCGTGGGTGTATTTAAAGGGAGGGAGCTACGATACTTATCAAAAGCACCTTAGTGGCGTGGTCGGTATGTTGTTGGCGTGCCACCTCCGTGGCCGCAAGTTCGATTCTCGGCATTCCATTGAGGTGTGAGAGATGTGTATTTCTGGTGATAGAAGTTCACTCTCGACGTGGTTCGGAAGCCACGTAAAGCCGTTGGTCCCGTTGCTGAATAACCACTGGTTCTATGCAACGTAAAAACACCATACAGACAAACAAAACAAAGGATAACTATCAAGGTTTGACCTCATATTCTTCTCCCAGATCCACCGGTGGAATAAAGCTTAAAGAGTATTTGAAGTTCATGGAAAAGATATTCATAAAGTATTTTTTTTATATAGAGCGAGAGATCAGAAGAAACCTTTTGTCCCAGAAGTGAAAGGAAAATGCAAATATGAGCAGTGGTATGGGCAAGATATCAAAGCTTTTTAGACATTTCCACAGTGTAAATCCAGAACTTTTTTTTTTTATTTGTGGTATAACTGATTACTTTCCAGCACACTCGTAGATCATCCTTAGTTTGTAAGAGGCATGAAGCCCGAAATGCATCTTATATTTATCTAATCATTATCTTATATCATGTGATTCTTGGTAAACTGATCTCAATTCTTCGGAAAAGCAAACGTCGTCCTTCCATACCACGACCCTCTCTCAGAGGTCAGCTTTAATCTACATAGCCCTTTCTAATCTTTTATCTATTCACTGACTTTCAATATATCTAGATGGGCCGACGACCTATTGAATATAACGCTCTCTCTCTCTCACTCTCTCTCTCACACGATGAGAAGTGAAGTTAAAGGGATCGCTCTCTCTCTCTCTCTCTCCTCTCCTCGTCTCTCTCTCTCTCTCTCTCTCCTCTCTCTCTTTCACTTCAAACGCAAGGCCTTCGCCTTTGATAAGCTACAAATTATTTTTACGCCTTAAATATATATATATATATATATATATATATATATATATATATATATACGTATAAATGTTTGTATGAATGTATATACTCGTATATTTATGGCTTTTACGCCCAGTCAAAAGTCAGACCTATCGTTACTTCATTTCAATATCGAATGACCAGCAGTGTGGAGGATGCACAGTTGCGCGCGCGCACACATACGTGTTTGTGTGTGTTTGTGTCTGTGTATATATATATATATATGACTGGTAAAAATGTTCTGTAACAACAGAATTCCATCTCATCGACTCTGGGGTATATGAGATCCCATGCCAGGACTGTGACCAATCTTACATCGGATTTACAGGTAAATCACTTCCCCAGAGATTAATACAACACAAACGGTCAGTTAGGTATGGACAACAGAACTCGGCTATTTTCAACCATATAAATGAACATAACCATAGAATAAACTGGAATATGTCACGTGTAATTTATAGCAGCAACTGCCGGTACAAGAGTCAAATGATGGAATCGGCCTTAATAAAAGAGAAGCAGGTAATGAACATCTCAAAAGGGAATTGGATATCAGATATCGTCGACGCAGTGTTCATTCAACCAACGTTTAAGAAGATTAAAAGGAAGATTATCAGCGGGGGTGACCTAAATTGGCTTACTTGTGGACGAATCTCTTGGTATAAATACCACCTTTTCTGTAAACTTTTCTCATTCATATACCTGAAGAGAGAGACAGCAGTCTCTGAAATATAGTACTTTTCTCTCTACATTTTGGTGTTTTTATGGGCTCCTTTTATTATATATATATATATATATATATACTATATATATATATATATATATATATATATATATATATATGAGAATATATATATTATATAAATTATTATATATATAATATATATATTATATATATATATATAATAATTATATTATTAAATATATAATATTATATAATTTATATATAAGTTATATATTATATTCCTCATTTTCTTAATACATAGGCTCATTTACTCTACCACTCCTGCTGCACCATCATTTCTGCACTTTCCGTGTTCATTACCCCTTCTTATTCTGTATAAATTTACAAATTATGTAGTTAGAATACTATCATACTCTCTTTTACTTCATAAAAATATATGATCAAAACGCTTCAAAATAATATTTCTTCTCATTTAGTAACTCTGTACCACATTCCATCGTAAGTGAACATTGTTTGCCATATTAAACGCTTGTTATACATTGTATACTGTGATGGCATGTCAACAGGATATTTTATTTCAGTTTATTTCACATTTAGCTGCACATTTCACCCCTTCAAAAGGCAAAGCCATTTGAAAGACCTCTTCAAGGTTTGACAGTTCTGCCACTGCTGCTCGGTTCCAAATTTTTTTGTAGAGTTCCTTGTTTCATCTCATATTTTATTTACTTCTTTTTACCATTCGAGCTGCGTCAGATTTACTCAAGATGAAATTATGAGTCTAGGTTTCAACACCTATTGACTATTGATGTTATCCTTTATGAATCGCTTGAGAACTCTTCTGTAGGTCTTTGGAACCTACACTCTCATATCAGTGAATAGTATATCATTCTAGGCATTTCCATTTTCATTTTACAACTTCTCAAATCCCACAAATGCACCTGCAGTTTTGGAGGCATAGTGAGTTTCTATTTGTCAGTTACACATCGATCCATTCAATATAAAATTCATGATGCATAAATTGGCGTGCAGGCGATACTCTATACAAAATCTTTTATTGGTTGCATCACAAAACTTCTCTAGGTCCAAGAATATCACGTGCAGACTCCACCCTTTAATTTTAAGCTTTTGACACTAGAGTATCACATCGTTCTTGCATTTTCATTCAGTATATGTCCGCATTCCTCCCTTCCTCATCAATCCTTGTTTAACTTGTCTCTGCTTTTAATCAGCATTCATAAAGAAAGTGAACATTGTTGCCTGTAATTTCCCTTTTACTTGGCTTTTCTTAATCCAGGCATAACCTTCCCATGCTGTCTGTTCCAACCACATTCCTAAGACATACTGACTTCCTGAAAGCAAGAAGTGTAATCACCTCCCCTCACCACCATGTCTCTGTCTTATCATCATCAGTCGCTCTTGGTCTTCCCAGTTTATCTATTCTCGTGAAGGTACTCTTGTTTCTGTTTGCCATAAATTTTCTTAAACATAAACTTTCATATTATGCATCTCATCAGTATGATATCTACTTGCATTCACCCTAAAGACTAATCAACCAGAATCTAAAAAAAAGTATTATATGTATTTATATATATGTATGAATAACTTGATCACGAAGTATATAAAACGTAACGTATATATATATATATATATATATATATATATATATATATATATATATATATATATATATATGTGTGTGTGTGTGTGTGTGTGTGTGTGTGTGTGTGTGTGTGTTACCTTGACATAGTCTGTCCCGTCTGCAATTCATATTGAATATGGTTGCATATGTGGTGTCTGGTGTATTAAGACAACATTTTTCAATTTTCATGTGAGTTCCCCTATTCTTCTTTGAAGCCCTTAACTCATGGCTATCATCAGGTCTACACTAGTTCTGATCGCAGCTTCATCGTAGAATTAATATAGACATGATGATTGCCTTTTCCTTGAGAATTTTAGCCTTGAGGGTTAAAAAAATAAAAAAGAAAGACATCAGAGAAATGTTGTATTGGAATACTACCAGTGTTACATTCCCAGATTTACAAAATGAGCATAGCCAGCTATAAGCTGCTTGACCATATTTTCATGTGTCCAGTGTCAGTGCCTTTCTCGGGTATGTAGAACGTACCCAGCTGATCGCTAGATGGCCGTATTCGAAATAGGCATGTCCCCAAAAGCTAGTGTACTTTTTTTAATAGGACACTTCATTAGCGTGCTGGTCTTCATAAGTACAAATGTTTTCAGGGACAGTTATGCATTTTTGCACTGAACTATATCACGTCAACCATAGAAAAATTCCTTTAATATGAAAATATATGTGTTCTTGAATATATATGTATGTACTATATATATATACATACATACATATATATATGTTTTATATATATATATATATATATATATATATATATATATATATATATATATATATATATATATATATGTGATATGATATTGGTTGATCATTGGTTTGTCTTACGTTTTGTCCACAAATAGATGACAGGATGTTATAACGATAGCCCAGCTTAACGTTGTTTACATATAGTTGATAAATTCATGATGTATGTATACGGGAAATGGATGGACGTAGACTAAGACAAAATTCCAACGCCGGTTAATTTATCATGACGATGTAATTATATCTATCCAACAGGTCATTTCGTCTTTCAGAGGAACATAGTGGTTACTAAGCAAGCAGTTAGCTATACGCTAGAAAGAATATCTTGCTTTTAGAGCCAGGCATCTAACCTACTTATGGCTGTGTTCTCAATATAACGAAATCTAGCAAATACACCCAGAAACTCAGAATCATGGCAGTTAGTCTTCAGACAATTTTTCTCTCTTTTCATATATATGGAAAATTAATCACTACTCATGTTATGAAGAGCTCTTTGTGTAGAATAACTGATGTAGCATTTGGTATAAATATTCAGTTTTGCGTTCCTTATTTTCTCTGTAGCAAGAACCTATATACAGAATGTTTGTCATGAGCATGCAACTGGAAAATAGAGACAAAATGACACACCCTTTGACATGCTCTAGATTGTCGAAGAGCTTTTTATAATGTCGCTTTTGCTTTTCCTGCGTACCTGTAATTATTGAGTCGGAAGTCATATTGCATACACACTTTTGTTTCATCACTCATAGTGGTTGACAGAAAAGACTCAGACTCGTTTTTTCGTATCAGGTGGACAGGCAGAGCAAACCCACAGTTGAAAAGGAAGCGCATCATGACAGCTTTAAATTGCTAGGAATCGTAAAAGACAAAGCAAAGCCAAATGCACCCCCTTACGTCGAAGACGAACAGGTTTTCCCATTTCGTTCGTGCGAAACGGTCAGGTCACTCCTCATATGACCTGGATTTCCCATTAACACAAGGCCGAGTTTTAAAAAGAATAGGTGAACGTCGCCCAATGACTAGGATCCACACTACCTTATTCCAATGAAAGAAAGATAATCAAGGAGTCCACCACAGCAGCTCTAAATCGTCTGCAGTGTCTCGGTAGAGCCCGTACTGGATGGAACTTGGCCTGAGACACATTCCACTATCCGAGGATTGTCAAGATAATGTAGTCTGTTGTTAAGCCAAGACAAACGTCAAACGTGGGTTGTTTGCGAAACGCCTCTTGCGTCCCTTGATGGACGACCGCTCTGCAGGAAGCAGAAATTAACGAGCATTGCAGTTCATTGGACTCGAGATAATTCGGTTGTCATTTTTCATGGCTAAGAAATCGTGTGTAAGTTTCAGATTTTCCAAAGGAAGTTTCTAATGCGATTACGCTAATTAATTATAAATCTCTTGAATTGACAGACCTTTGTTACCAAAGAAAGAGGCTGTTTTACTTCTAAGACAAGATAATTAGTTATTCCTGTAAAAATTCTGTAATCTTATCGATTTCATCCGTGACCTTAATAACCTCTCTTGTTAATTGATTAATTAATGATGCCGTTCAGCGCCTCGGTAAAAGTTAAGACTATTATAAACTCGTTAACTTTAGCGTCAGCTACTTTAAGATGCTTTTTCTAGAAGTTTTTCTTGATATCGTACCCCATACCAGCGTTTCAATAAATTGGTGGTCGTTCATGTAGTCTCACATGAATTAAAATAATTCTAATTGCCTCTCTTAAAGGAGTGGATGAGAACTTGCGCACGTGCCCTAGTGTGCGGGAATAAATATGCTGTGTGAAAACAGATGCGCCAGTGTGTGTCCACTGTTTTGTTTTAAATGATGGCATGTATCTTGTACATGGCTTTTACATAGTTGCTTATCATTTGCAATTTTCCATTGAGTTAGGATTGTTGCGTGACATTCAGCGTAAATTTGTATTACAATGATTTACTGGAATTGAACACACTGGTTATTATTACTGAGGAAATGAACATTTACCACCCGAGATAAAAATGGACGACCTACATCCGTCCAATAACAGGAGAAACTGTAAATAAAGAACCATGTCGTGATGGGCTCGATCAAAGGAAAACATCTTTTCTCATGTAAAGCAAGCGGATAAGAAGTCACGAATCACGTGCTTTCAAGTCGTTTTCGTTCCTCGTAATATTAGTAACAGCAAACATACGTTTCCTCATTCGTTTGCTTTGTGGGTGCGTTTACTCTGGTCTTCTCGGCTTTCATGCCTTTGTCTTGTCGAAGAATGAAGCTCGAATAATATTTTTCATTTCATGAAGCTATGACAGACTACGAAAACATCACAGTCCATTTTTTTCTCGTCTGTTGCTGTGGTTGAAATCGGAACAGATTTTGCACTCGCTTTTAAAAGTAGTCTCTCAACGAGGAACAGTTTTTTCCCACTGATAAATTATATATATATTTTTTAATTATATATTTTTTATTTTGTGTGCATATGAATAGGAATCACAAACTCACTGAGAGAGTATTCATTTTCTATATTTTTTTAATCAGTGTCACATCTTTGTCATGAACCTCTGATATTGTGAGTTTATTTTTACATTTTTTCTTTGTTTTCACCTTTTGCCATTTTCCACTGCAAAGGCATAGCGCCAGAGTATAAGTGACAATTGGCGTGGCCTCCTACTTACACTAGATAGTTTTGAGCAGGTCGAAAGATTCGTGGCTCCCCACGCCTGCCCGGGTGGTGCGTAACGGCCGCGCCGACACCCGACGTACTTCCATATGACTTACGGTACATTTACGTTGAATTTTTGTAGTTACCAATTTTCCTCCTGTGAATGTGCGACCTTAGCATTAGAGATGAGCTGTTCGCAGTAAATCTGTAGATATAAGGTTGCTTGCCTCATGCCGTTTTCTTAACCACATCTTGCGTTGGTGGTACCTCGTCAAGACTGAATTAGCTGGTGAAGCCCAGATGGGGACCGAACCTCATTCCTGGGGAATGTAAGTCTAGCACTCGAACGCAGGTGAAGGCTTTGTTGTTACAGTTTGGAATGAATTAGAGGCAAGAGTTTATTTACCTTGGGTGACTCATGTGTTTTCCGTCATTTTATAGTTCACGTAGAAATAAATATACATATAAAGAAGATCGAAACATTGAGAGCAAAATGAAGCATGGGGTTTGTTTCCTGTACTGCCCAGTAGTAATCTTTCTGTTCATGCTTATATAGTGTTTGCTATTTCAAGTTGAAGTTCGTATGTATTGGCTTATTTAGGGCAATTTAGAGTCTCGATACCTCTAAATACTTTTTCATGTTACCTGGAGAAATTCTATTGATTTATTCCTGTTACTTGTGGAGGGATTCTATGGCCTCTTCTGCACGGTTGACTAAATGTTTCTCAGGAACGAGTGAATATAAACGGTTTGAGGTATTTGTGTTATACGACATTTCAGCAAATGGTCGCCATTTTTGAACTGATAAACATGTAAACCATCAACAAACATGTTTTCCAGTTAGTACCCTAAAACTTTTGATATTAATCATTGGTCCTTTTATGAATATCACGTTGAATTGCTTGAGCTTTGTACTGAATCATTAACATTACTGGTTATAATAAATTTCTATGTTGTGGCAAATGTCGTGCGTCTTCGTGCGTCTTGCAAAACAAACGAAAGGAATTGAATGAGGATTTGTGAAAATCTCTCTCTCTCTCTCTCTCTCTCTCTATATGTATCCATCTCATCCTTTTCATTAACTGTAGAGGAGGTAAAAATAAATCGAAGAATCACTGATTGGATAAATGCTCATCATCATAATGCGCAGTACACAAGACAGTATTCGATACCTGTCCCATGCAAGTTGTAATTAGTTTCGTTGGCAACTGATGCAAATCTTGCTGTGATTGTAAACGGCTAAATGAGCTGCTAATATAATCTGGCAAAGGGGTTGTTTGTCCAGGAGGATTATAATCGGGTGATAGATTTTCCGGGCTCTGATGTGTTTACAATTATGCGGTTAAGTGGCTCCTGTCAACGTGAGGGACCTCAGCCTGTTCTCTCTACCCGAGTTAAGGTCTTCTCCAACTATTATAGGATTTGCTTTACCAGATTATCAGAATTACATCAGTTACCATTGTCTGTATTTTGATCGGAGTTTCATTGCGTCCGTCATTCTCATCACTCCTCTCGCTTGTTTCTAACCTGTGGCGCAACAGTGTTCGTTATCTGATTATGCTAAATTCTCTCTCTCTCTCTCTCTCTCTCTCTAGTTGTATGATTTTATTTCTTGATAGTATCAGCGTCCTTTGCAGGAAGCTTTCGGAAATTTCCTTGGTCTGTCATTGTAAATATCAGCGTAGAACCATCCATTCTCCTATTTCTCCCAGCATCCAGAATGGTAAAAGTAAGTTGAACCTTCCAGTCGAAATTAATCTCCGCTCTGCTTAGTCGAATCTTTATTAGATACAGTCATATTACTCTCGAGAGGCAGATGATGTGTTTAAGACACATTTTCAAGCCGTCACAACCATTAGATCTACGCGCATTTTCTATATTAATATCTGAAAAAATTATATTGTAGAAAGTAACTTCCAGTCTGGTGAGGGACTTGTCCACCTCCTGGGATCAAAGCGTGTTTCTTATCAGGCCCAGATGGAAATCATTGCTATATCAGTGCACTTGTATGAGAGTTGGTTCACCTAGAAAACGGAAATATTATCTGGAAATGTGCCACTCTGAGCCGTAGAAATGTTTTCATTTCGAGCGTGCCACCATCGCTCCAGGCTTATTGCAATATATTCTTATATCGTATTTTTATAATGATTTAACTTGTATTATTCCTAGGAGAATATGTGTAATTTTGAACATGATCCTTCTCCTATGGCAACAATTCTCCCCAAAATTGTTATGGGCTACTCTTTTTGCATTGTGAATTTCAGGTTATGCTTGAGTGAAATAAAAATCAAAGCCTTGCACTGAGTATGTTGCACATCTAACTATAATTATTTTATAAATGCTCCAGGTAATTGCAGTAAAGTTCCAATGATTTCCAGTTTAGATTTTAGGAGAGAGTTTATCTCTTTATCAACAATTGTTAGGTAATGCCAGAGCCAAACGGATAAAGAGGAGAAACGCATCAAAAGAAGCCATAAATCAACACAGGAGACTGGTAATCTAAGTCCCCTGTTGTTCTTTGCCAATAATACACAATAGCAAAAAACAATATTTGAATAGCGAATATAATTATCCCTCGTGTTAGTAAGCCTCAAATAACACTGACCTATAGATAGCATTACTCAAAGACGTTTTTGATAGTTTGTTCTTTATAAAACACAGCACCAGAAGTAGAATCGCTTGTGTTTCAGTGTCAAAAGGCAAAAGGGCGACTTCACACTCATCAATATTAGGAAAAAAACCCGCAGATTGATTGGTGTTTAATAATTAATCTTTATAGTGTTCATCTCTGAACGTTTGTATATAAAAACTAAAGCCCTAACCTCTCTCTCTCTCTCTCTCTCTCTCTCTCTCTCTCTCTCTCTCTCTCTCTCTCTCTCTCTCTCTCTCTTTGATTATGTCCTCTTTACATTTATTATTATTATTATTATATATTTTTTTTAGTATCTTGACAAAGTTTGTACTTTGATTATTGGTTTATCTTCTGATTAGCAAAAATATTTGATTTGAGTTCGATGAAAATCTATAAATCAAGAAATTTCTAACAACGGAATATATATATATATATATATATATATATATATATATATTTATATATATATATATATATATATATATATATATATATATATATATATATATATATATATATATATATATATATATATATATATATATATATATATATATATATATATATATATATATATATATATATATATATATTCTGTGGTAACAAGGACAAAACATTGCGTACTTCACCGATTAATTTCCTCTACTTTAACAAAAAAATCCCGGAGGTACCTCGCCGTTAGTTATTGCTTGGTGACGGTAGACTTTCTGCTACCTTTTCCAGAGCGCTGGAAATGAAGCGAAGTGTGGCGGTCCTTTACATTCGGACGACGGTATATTAAATTCTTCCCTTCTGGAGGATCTCTTCAGGAGTTCATCATATCCGAGATGCGTCAAGTGGTCCTCTGTTAGAATCCTTCTCTTTTTACTGTAACTTTGATTTCCTCTGGAAAGCTCTCTAGTGGTTATGGTGTCTTTCCGACTTCCCGAGTCACGTACCCCATATTATTTTTCGTCCTCTCTCTCTCTCTCTCTCTCTCTCTCTCTCTTTTTTGAGGTCATCGGTTGATTGAAAGACCTAAAATTTTAGCATTTTTTGTTTAAACTCATAAACTTTGCTAGAGTTGTCAGGTCTGCAGATTTTGACTCAATGTTTCGAGGTTATTCATCCTGTTTGTTTTTACCTTGACGAATTACTTAGGGTCAGAGGAGACGCGCCTTCATATAGGCCACACTTGCCTGACACATGGGCATTTGATGAGCTGCCCACGTGACCCTGCTCCCGAGGGTCAGACATGCGTTTTGTGAGTGTGCAAAGTATGACCAGCAGAGACTGTCAACTTTTGGAAATAACCTAATAAAGGAAATTTTGCCAGAATCTTTTACATTTTCAATTGTTCCGATTTTGAGGAACTGTGATTTAATTAATAAAATAAAAATCCTAAGAGCGTTTAATGAATTTTAAAAAAATTTTAAGAAGTTATTTGAATAATTATGAATTTTTGATTTTATACTATATATATATAAATAGATATATATATATTATATATATTTATCTATATCTATATTATATATAAATATATATATATATATATATATATATATATATATGTATATATATATTTATTAAATATTATATATATATATATATATATATATATATATATATATATATATATATATATATTCTATAGTATAAGTATAGATATATAATATATATATATATATATATATAGATATATATCATATATATTTGAATATATATATATATTATATATATATATATATATATATATATATATATATATATATATATTATATATATATATATATATATATATACTATATATATATAACTAGATCCGGTCCCCAGTTCTTAGCCTCAGGGCTACACCTGACATTTTATCTAATCCTTCAGGCCCGCCCTATGAGAGCTGAAAATCAGCTTAGTGGTCCGGTTAAACTACTTTTATAATAATAATAATAATAATAATAATAATAATAATAATAATAATAATAATAATAATAACGTCCATAGGTTTAACATTCTTCTCAGATTTAGATGATACTTATTGGCTAGGTACCTTTAGGGTAGTCCATTATTTTTCCCGGTTATTTTCCATCTTTACCCATCTTTTGCGTCAGGTCATTTTAAAGTTTAATGTCTGGTTGTTCTCAGAATTTTCAAAACAGGGTAATTAGGTACAGAGATTGGTGATTAATTTTGGATGATATTTCTATTTTTTCTGTTTTTATTGGACACACTTCAGCGTAATGTTCACATTTTTTTATTCGAAACCTTTAATATTTTATTCATAGCGCCTCAGTGGCGTGGTTGGTTTGGTGTTTGCTTCTCACCTCGGTGGTCGCGGGTTCGATTCTCGGTCATTCCATTGAGTAGTGAGAGATGTGTATTTCTGGTGATAGAAGTTCACTCTCGACGTGGTTCGGAAGTCACGTAAAGCCGTTGGTCCCGTTGCTGAATAACCACTGGTTCCATGCAGCGTAAAAACACCATACAAACAAATTTAATATTTTATGGATTTTGATGACACCATGTAGATGGGTGCTTTGTGACGTAATTATTGTACCTTACAGAACTCTATACAATCGTATCAATATGTCATTCATGTATTATCCTTCAAGTTGTTACTTCCTGCTTTTAAAATTGCCCCTTGAGATGAAGTTGCATGCCCCTTGTCCCTTCCATTACTGGTTTTATTCCCTACGGAAGTTGGCTTTACTTGCCAGGCACTTGTCACGATATTCATGAGGTGTAACGTTGATTACCTACCATCAAGTACTGCTAACTAATCGGTTTATGGAGCCACCTTGAGATGTTAATTACGTATCTATGAAATTTTTTGTGTTAAGAATATTTACAACATTGTTGCAAGATCATAGACGTGATACGCAATGCATAGTAGCTGGAAAATTACTGATAACTGCTCTCGGTAATGTACTGATCATTTGCGAGCAAAATTTGTTCTTGTCTGTTAACATAATGGGTACAAATATCTATTTAGTGCAGTAACAGTACAGCATAAGGATAATGAAACTAACATATAATCAAATATAAAGAGAACGGAATCTCAGTATCGATTGAAAGCGAAGTATAAACGTATCATTTTGAGTTATAACGAAGTGAAATGTTTATATAAATTAGAAAGCTATTGTATGACTAAAAGCAAACGCCAATGAAAACGATCCTTTATAAGTATCAGTATATTTTGAATTGACTCAGAGTGATGGAAGTTGCAGACATAAATGACTCCAAATTAGAAATCATGCAGAGTAGCAATCGGGTAAAATTTCAAGCAAAGGAAGGAATCTGAAAAGGCTGGTTACCCAAGAGCCGAATATCGCCGCGTTTGCCCTTCGGATCCGGAAGTCGAAATTCGGTGTGTGCTTAGCAGGATCTCTTGGTGTGTGTGTGTGTGTGTGTGTGCCTGTGTACGCGCGTGAGAGAGAGAGAGAGAGAGAGAGGAGAGAGAGAGAGAGAGAGAGAGAGAGAGATGTTTTATTTATATGTATAATTTTTGTATATATAATGTATTTATACACATATGTATATATTATATATACACATATTTATATATAATTATATTTATACACACTATATGTATATATAATATATATATACACATATATGTATAGATAATTATATATACTAGCAAACTTACCCATCTACGATGGGTGATAAAATACGGGTGCAGAAGTGAAAAATTTATATGTACTATTTGTTCAGCAATATTAAAATAAGGGCGATTTTTATACATACCTACTACAGAACCTCGCATCGCCACATACAGTTGGCCATGCGTGAACATGGGTGACGGCAGAAGCACACCAACGCGATCCAAAGTCTGGCCCAGCGACTTGTTTGCAGTGAATGAGAAGGCCAGGTTGATGGGAAATTGCCTGCGCCGTAACTGGAACGGAAACTGGTTGTCTGAAGGCATCAGAGGAATCCGGGGGATGAACAGACGTTTGCCGGTGTGAGGGCCCGTTGCTATCACTGCTTTGATGACGTGGGAATTTAGCTCCATAACGGTGTACCTCATTCCGTTGCAATGTCCATTGCCAGGATTGAAATTCCGAAGCAACATTACCGGGCAGTACTTCTTCAACGTTATTTTGTGCACTGGCAGTCCCGATGGATTTTAGTTATTCAAAAAATCTTGTGGATATTGATGATAATTTTCATCTTCTATTGTGTCCGAGCTGAAATATTCGCGACTTTCTTTGGGGAAGTTGTACAGAAATTATGTATGAAAAATCGGCAAGTTTACGGGAATAACCAGCCTCGTTTCACGGCCAGAAACAGCTCCGTTTCAAGGAATCCCCATTACAAACCATCTTAGGGGTCCCCACCATAATCCTGCCAAGTTTCATGCCCATCTGACCAGCCGTTTGGCCGTGATTGAATGACAGACAGACAGACAGACATTACGCCCATTATAGTATGATAGTATGATACTCATATGTATATATAATTATATATATACACTTATATGTATATATAGTTATATATATATACACATATATGTATTTGTTTATATAGGATATTTGTGCCTGTTTGTGTATGTATCAACACTGTCATATTATCCTCACAGTGGGTATTCCAAAGAAAGAAGTACAGTAATCGGTATGTAATCTAAATTTTGCAAGGCTGAAATCGATTAAGAGACTTTGAACACTATACGAGGCCATTTTTATGTTTTCACATCTCTCTTTGGGGTTAGGAATCTGTTGTTGAATTCCAGGCATCTCTGACAAGAATTACATTGTTTATTGTTGTACCAAAAAAAAAGAAAGGTCTGTTTCACTGCCAGAAAGGAGCCAGAAGGCTAAATGAAATACTCCTCTGTACTGGGACATGGGCCAGTCATAACTGCTTAAGGCACCAGTGAAGAAGGAGCAATATCTTGCGATCTCTGCAACTTGATATTGGCTCATTTTGCCCTAATGTAATGTATAAACGCTCGCTGGCTCGCGCGCGTTCAAGGGCTTTCCGGAAATTCCGACACACTTTTCTTTTCTGCGTTGCAACTGCCTCAAATCTCCGCTTATTTCCAGCCTCCTGCCTTAAGGCTGTCCTCCAGTAAGAGTGGAGTTTCGAATTCTTCGGTTATCGTTTCTGTCTTTCCTGTCATCTAATCTTCTATTTTTCATGAAGCTTTACTCTCAAAGCGCAAAATCCTCTATAGTTACGTTTTCATCCAATGATTCTTATCTGTATAGAAATGTAGATCGTGCTAGACTAATGTACAGACCTATTTTCTTTTCCTGTTTCCGCGTTTCGTTTAAAAATGACTATTCAACCCTCCCAATGTTTCATGTGGCTTTCTTAGTCCTGGAGTAAATTTAAATTATTAATCCTTTCTTTTTCTTTTGACATTTCATGCCTTTGTCCATTTACTGTGTCCTCATTACTTACGCGTATGTTAGATGTATCTGGAACTCATCGCTCTAAAGTCTAGATAAATGATGAAATTTATTAAGGAAGCTTTTAGAATCTTGGGTTGTTTTGCTGAATAAAACAGCATTTGAATATTCTAAGTGTTCAAGTTTGTAATGTTAATTTTTTTCCTACTGTGTAAAGAAGTGTAATAAGCACACGAAGTATCATTTCATTTTCAGCTAAAAGCTGAATTTTTAATCACATGCTGGAAATTGTAAGTCTTTAGTTTACAAATAATAATAAAAAAAAATCCTTTCCCCAGCCCTCATATCTGTTATTTATCAGGCACAAAAATGGTCCGCCCAGCAGTTTCCTCCTTTTGATGTTATTGCTGACTCATCACTGCTTTTGGCTAGAATTTCCGTCTCGTTATTCAATATATATATATATATATATATATATATATATATATATATATATATATATATATATATATAGCGAATACCACGGGAAAATGATAGTCAGAAATCCAAGCGCTTTCGTCTTCATTCAGACATCGTCAAGGAGCTACTAAAGTACAATTGGAGAGGAAGGCCTCTGGTACAAACAAGATCAGGAATACCAGATGGTTAATTATTAATATTACTGAAAACAACATTTATGTTAAAAAGCTTTTTAACATAAATGTTGTTTTCAGTAATATTAATGTCAAGAGTTTAGTAATCAAAAATTCTCCTAAAGATCTTCCAGGCTGCATATATGAAATTCCTTGCAAAAAGTGTGATAAAGTCTATTACGGACAGACCGGCAAATCTCTTTCACAGCGTCTCAAGCAACATCAACATTCTGTGAGAACTGGGCAAATATCGAATGCATTATTTGTACATATGAGAGATTTAGACCATCCTATTAACTGGAGTCAAGCAAGAGCCTTAGTCCCATGTAATGACACAGTTAAAAGGAATATCATTGAATCTTGTTTTATCAAGTCAAATAATAGAAATGTTCTAAATTTAAGTCTTGGTTTATTTAAACTTGATGCTTTCATAATTAAAAAAGTTGTAGATAAATATAAGCAACAAAATTAATATATTTAGTTTTTACATGTTTTGGACTGTAAAGATACTTTGTAATTTCGGTTAGGGTCAGAATCTGTTTAAGTTTGTGACCGTGTGATATCCGATAATCCTGGATTATCCCTTTTAATTTTTACCCTTTTGATAATTAACCATCTGGTATTCCTGATCTTGTTTGTACCAGAGGCCTTCCTCTCCAATTGTACTTTAGTAGCTCCTTGACGATGTCTGAATAAAGACGAAAGCGCTTGGATTTCTGACTATCATTTTCCCGTGGTATTCGCTAATTTATGAAGTCACGTGCATCTACTGTGATTTTTTAAGTTAGCATATATATATATATATATATTATATATATATATATATATATATATATATATATATAATGTATAAGTGTATCTGTGTGTGTCTCATTATATGTGTGTGGATATATGTATATATATATATATATATATATATATATATATATATATATATATATATATATATATATATATATATATATATATATATATATATATATATATATATATATATATATATATATATATGCAAAAGTGGTTTAAAATGGTCAAATATGCGTCCTGAGAAAGACATCAAATTTTTAACCTAGTAAAACACTATTTAATTCCTTATTTGAAGTTACCTTATTAATTGGACAATTAATAATTTAATTGTGTAAATTGCATTTGTATAATTCATGCTCATTAAATGAATACACAAGATTATTTGAAAGTGACAACAATATTACTTCTGTCAAAGTTATTTTGGACTTGATTAAAACCACGCAGTGTCATTCTACTTTCTTGTATGTTGTTTCAGTTCATGTAGAGAATTAAGAAAGATTACCTGCACTTACTATATGAACACATTCATTAGTATAAATAGATACAGACAAAGGGCTTCAAGAAAGAAGCCTTGGATGTCGATCTTTGGCCTTGATTGTATCTCTCGAACAATGCCTTGGACTACTCAGCGCGGGAAAACTTATCGCAGCCGGGTGAGGAGGCAGAGGCGATATTAAAGATTAGGGAAGTTTAATGGGCTTAGCTGGAGGTTTCGCCTGTGCCCCTGATGACTTGCTCAAGGAGACCTGAAGAGAAACTCAGATGACAGACCCTATATCCGTATACACTTCGTTAACGCTTTATATGTTCAATTCTTTTTTGGTTGCATGCAATATCCATGACCATGATTCTTAAAATACTTTTCTTTCACTAGCTCATTTTCTCCTTTTGCTATCGAATTTTATTTTTGTATATACACATATATGCAAAACTGAATCACGAAGATGTCGAACGTGATGAATGCATAAATAAAAGCATATTTCACGAAGGAAAAAGAGAAATGTCCTTTAATATCCAATTTGCTCTACCTTGGAATGAATATATTTTCATATATGTTAACCGAAGGGGAGTTTTTTAGTTGATGATAATTTCATCCTCTCGTGGGTTCGAACCAGCGCCCAGCAGACTGAGGAAAAATCAGGACTTCAGTGACGTTATCGACACTTGTTCGAACCCACGGGAGGATGAAATTATTATCAACTAAAAAAAGCCCCCTTTGGTTAACATATATGAAAATATACTAATTCCGAGTTAGAGCGAATTGGATATTAAAGGATATTTTTAGCTTAATGCTTGTATATGAATCAAGGTGATGTGATAAAAATTCATATATATATATATATATATATATATATATATTATATATATATATATATATATATATATATATATATATATATATATATATTATATATATATATATTATTATATATATGATATATGTGTGTGTATATATATATATATATATATATATATAAATATATATATATATATATATATATATATATCATATATATATATATATATATATATAGAGCATAATGACAAATAATATTGCCAAGACCAGGAAGAACATTCTTTATTTAACGAGCTTTCGACGTATAAAACCTTAACATCAGGCTGAAAAATTGACAAGGATGAGAAATCACTAAATTTAAAATAAAATGATTTGCCTTACTAAAATCTTCAGTAAAAACATAAAATAAAACGAACAGCACAGACAAAATAAAAAAATAAACAAAATTACGAAAAGAATTTGAACAAACGCAAAACGTATAAAAATAAAAATAAGGGAAGTAAAAGGTAAACAAACTACCACACTCAAAGTAAAATGGCTAACGACCCACTTGTGTACCTACTATGAAATTACATGATAGCTAGTTGAATACCGGACGAGTTTCTGTCCAATTGCGGTTTCATCATCTTCATAAACAGCGACTCTGAAATTAAAAGGTCCAGTCTATTTGTGCAAAAAGACACTACTCGAAAATCCAGGTCAGTGAAAGGATGGTCCTCGAAAGCTTGGTAGGTAAAGAATGTTCTTCCAGGTCTTGGCGATATTATTTGTCATTAAGCTAAGGTTTCCATGCAGCCGCCCAATTACTGACACACACACACACATATATATATACATGATGGTGTGTGTGTGTAAGCTTTCGAGTAATTTTTGTTTTAATAAGTTGAACCTTAGCCACTGTTGTTACTTTCCCGCATTTTCACATAAAGTTAAATATAATAGTAAAAAGTGAAGAGCAGATCAGCAAAGTGTACAGTTATCTAGTTATTGATCATAATATAAGGTTGATACAAATAAAAACAGTCACATCTTTTATATCCTTACTGGCGAAGATAAACAACTGCAAGAACGATATTGCTGCAAATCATGCAGAATTCTGTGGGAGGTTGACGTTTCTGGGTTTTGCGGGTAATATCTCTTTTCAGAATGCGGTGTTGGTGGTGATGTCTTGTTGCTTATCATGAATGAAGTGGAAAGGACTGGAAAAAACAACCACTGGCCTTGGAACGAAGAGAAGAAACCTGAAGTAAAAGGAACGGAAAAGGACAGATAAAAGTTCGCTGTCGTTTGAAGGATGGTGGGGCAAGAAACTTGTTCTTATCGAGTCGAAACCTAAAAGAAGAAAAAAATAATTAAAGGAAGATGATAAGAAGAGAGAAGTTGGGTGTGACCTGGGAGGAAGCGATACGCCCATCCCTATCAAGATGCAGAAATAAACCCGTCATGAAAAGGAAAGCAGCAGGGAAGATTCTCTCAGTTTCGGCCAAACGGGAAAAACCACTTTAGAGAACGTGGATCGGGTGTTTTGTCATTAATTAGCACTCTGCAAAAGCGGGAGCAGTAAACTCAGAAGGAAGACGCCTTGAATAATCAAAATGATGATGATAAAAATCATACGTGTTTGCCGACTTCCAAGTGGAGCGTGTGATTTCATCGCATTTTCTGGAGGAAGTGCAGGTTTTGTGTTGATGTTTCCCACCATATTGACTTTCTCTCTCTCTCTCTCTCTCTCTCTCAAGATCCTCCAGACTTATATCAACCTCCTTTCAACTACTTATCCATCTCTTTCCATCTTCACCCATGAAAATTTGCCTCATACTTTCAGGTATTGTCTGCTTGTTGAGACCGGATAGGTCTTCCAGCAGGTTTTTTCACTAAGAAATTGAGAGTGGGTATTGTTATGTCTGCGTAATACTCTGTGCCTCAGCCAGCAAGTTTAGCTTACGTTTACTCTGGGTTGGCATCATCCATTCACTATAAGGTAAAGGGTTGGTAGCTGATCATCAGTTCCTGTGGCTTTCCATTCTTCTCCATTTTTATTTCCTTTTGTAACTAACTAAGTGTTTCACCCGCAATCATTCGGAAGTTGAAATGAGTCCATCTGCTCTGCATAATTTAGTTAAACGGGTTTTACACCATTAAGCTTTTTCATTTAATGGAAGGTGGCTACAGAGAAAAAGCAACAAAGCGTTCACTGTCGCAGTCGTACTTTAGCCTGTTGATTAAGCTTCGCTCATCAGCAGAACATCAAACCGACACAAACTGCAGCAGTCCTCTCTATCTTGCGCACATTCTTGTACTTTCTTGATAAGAATCCCCTTCGTTTCCAGTGCATCTCCCACTGCAGCTGCTCAACTATTAGCACTTTCAAATTGGTCATTCCTCCCAAAAAACCGTTCGATTTATACCACACTTTTCACCTACCTATTGTCCTTTATTGATCGATCCTTACACCAACCCTAACCTCATTACTGCCACCGCTTATGCACATTTTTCATCTTTTTCTTTATTCACATGCCTCGTGTGCTACTTAGACTCTTCATATATAATATATACATACATATATGTGAATAACTTGAATACGAAATATATAAAACGTTATGCTATGTATAAATAAAGGTGATGCCTTTTCATTTTTCCTCCGTGGCATTACCTTTATTTATACATACACACATACACAAACACACACACACACACACACACACGGATGTTGTGCTATATCGAAAGAAAGAGAGAGAGAACTCGTAGAATTTATAGTCTGGATTGTTGTGGAATAGCTTTATCTTGAAAGGCATTATATTTTTGTTCATTGCCATCAAAAGTGACGAACTGTATTGTATTGCAACATGAAATGGAAGGGCATGGAAGATAATAGTTTTCCTTAACTTCTAGTTGGCATGGATGTAGGACTTAGTGGCCTATAGCTCTTGGTAGTATGCTAATTTTATAGGGAAAACAGTGGGGTTTTTTTCACATATAACGTCAGTTATTGTAAATTATGTGAAACACGACTTTAGGATTACAAACGCTGTGGAGCCAGCCACTCCAGAAAATAAAATTTCAGTCACGAGGGATCAGTCCTACCATTAACTTGTCAATACATTTAGGATATTGATCTGTCACTCTTATCAGGTATTTTGAAACCATATCCAAGGCAACTAGATAAGAGTTTCAATGAGAACAATCAGTTATCGATTACCACGAGCCAGAGCGACAAACGTAGCAGCAGACACATTTGGTAAGTTATCAGTTTACAATCCCTCCAGAACCAGTGTTTCATACGCATGATGAAGTAAATGGGTTACGTTGGCTTGTGCGAGTCATCATAATTAGATGATAACTAGATCATTCTGATTGTTAATTAGTCTCTCTTACGAACGTAAGGTATAGGGATAGGGAGGCCGACACAAACTTAAGGAATAGAGGATAGGAATGCAATATATATGGGGAACAGAGTGTGGGGAAACTGGTTCAAACATGGGGAATAGAGCATGGAAATACCGGTACAAACATGGGGAATATATTATGGAAATACTGGTATAAACATGGGGAATAGGGTATGGAAATACTGGTACAAACATAGGAAATAGAGTATGGAAATACTGGTACAAACATATTAAATAGAGTATGGAAATACTGGTACAAACATAGCGAATAGAGTATGGAAGAACTGGTACAAACATGGGGAATACAGTATGGGAATACTGGTACAAACAGGAGTATGGAAATATGGTACAAACAGGAGTATGGAAATATGGTACAAATATGGGGAATAGAGTATAGAGATACTGGTACAAACATAGGGAATAGAGTATGGAAGTACTGGTACAAACCTGGGGAATATAATATGGGAATACTGGTACAAACAGGAGTATGGAAATACTGGTACAAACTTGGGAATACATTATGGGAATATGGTACAAACATAGGGAATGGCATGGGAATACTTGTACAAACATGGCGAATACATGAAGAGAGTACTGGTGCAAACATGGGGAATAGACGGTGGGATTACCGATAGAAACATGACAAACAAGAGAAGCAAAACCACCTATCATTGAAGATTGCGCTGATATTATGAATGTGATACCGGAGATATGCTACAGGTTCAGACATTTCCTTGAGCGGGTAACAATAATTGTACATAAACTTGACGTTTGAAGGGAGAACTCAGCAAGCACTTGCATTGAATAGAAGCAATGGAAGTAATTCGGTACATGGTCAGTCGTAGATGAGTTAATGATCATATTGTTAGCTATATTGGATTGAAGCTCTCAGAAAGAAGTTTGTATTGATAAAATATCTGTCAGTGCTCGTGAAAAAAGATTTTGTATTTTACTATCATGAACTAGTGCAAGAAAAACTTGACTTGTTACTGATATCAAGAAAAGCCTTTTTTTTCTGGAGGGAGCGGGCGTAGGAAATGTCGTAGTTCTGTATAATCAGAGTTACGTACATGATAGCATAAGTGCTCTCCCTGTGTGCCATGTTTCTTTGCACCTTTACTTCAGGAAACTTCTCTTGCTGCTTTCCATAACTTTTTGCAGGTCAAACGTAACTTCCCAGAACTTTGTTAACACCTTGCCTGCGTCTGTTTACAGAATGAAACGTACATCAAACTCAGACGTTATACTTACGTAGTGTTTTAAAAGTCAACCATCTGTTTAAGAAAATTGTTTTCTTAATCAATGTAAGAGATTAAGTAATTAAAATAGTAAAAGTGGTTTACAAGGGGATTAGACGACCTTGCACACAATTAGGGATGATTGGAATGATTCTTAGAACAAGTTGGTTAACTATAATTTCAAAGAATTGGCATTCTCTCTCTCTCTCTCTCTCTCTCTCTCTAAGTAGTATGTTGTAAAAGTTAGAAAATTATGTTTTTAAAGGGATGTCTGTGATCCTCAGGTCTTTTAGTTTTAAGTTATTTTGTAGAAAATTCTTAATTTTTTGCTTGTATTACTTTATTAATGAGCATCCATTCTTATTTAGCGATTTCCATTTAAAATAAGTTTGTACCAAACTTCTTAATATGGTAAACGCTAGTTTTTATGTAATTTATGTCAAGGAACACACTTGTAGAAATATAATGATGTTAGACAAATCCTTGACGTTCGTACATGAACGTTGTATTTGAACGAAGTAAATGAATTTTGTAATATTTTTTGCGATCTATAAGATGATAACGATAGATCAGCAATAAACAACACATACAGGAGGTACGTTTTGTCCAGGCCTTCATAAAGTTAAGGGCTATCACCCGTGAAAATGACTCATTTATCTTGGCTGGACCGATAGCAAATAGCTGAAAGGCTTGAACTGTCACTGCTACTGTAAATAGTATCTTTGTATCAAGCAATCGTCGTTTTGTTTGGCCAGGAACTCTTAATTGGAACGAATGGAGAATTTCAGCCTACGGACGTATACTATAACTATATTATATATATATATACTATATTATATATATCTAATATATCTATATATATCTATATATATTCTTATATATAGATATATATAGATATAGATATATATAGATATATATATATAGATATATTAGATATATATAGATATTATAGATATATATAGATATATAGAGATATATATAGACTATATATAGATATATATAGATATATAGATATAGATAGATAGATAGATAGATCTTTAATCTGTATGTATATATATAGAAATATATATATTATGATATATATATATAATTATTACGATCTCGACTCTCGAGATCGACAGGTTCTAAAAAAATAAAACAATTGGGCTGTAATGACTGATGACAGGTGACAAACAAAGGAGGGAGGAGCATAACAAAACTAAAAAGTTACCTTAAAATTAATTTATTTACAAGATTTAAATACATAATGTACAGTGAGTCAAGATTCTGGGTGCAAAAAAACACAAAAATTATCAATTAACAATAATATGTAAAGTCAGTCTTAAGAAACAATAAAATCCACCCTTCAATAACAAAGCCATGAAAAATCACAATCTAAACAATAAAAGAATAATCACAAAATAGGCTGTATAAGGGCAATAATCTTTAAATATAATAAATAGAAATAGGCAGCGTAATACATAACTAAAATTGACACTGAAGCAGCATAATGATACTAAGAGCAAAACGGGAACACTTCCTCAAACAATGAGGACAACAGTCCAATGCCGGACGATCAAGATAGAGCCGATACGACAACCATCTCGTCCTTGGAGACAATATGGACATCCTCCTCGAATGCTGGACGATCAAGACAGAGTTGATACAACAACCATCTCGTCCTCAGATGCAGTATGAAAGTCCTCTTCGACACATCGCCGAAACACGACTAATGCTGGATGCGACCTCAACTCGAAGTTATATCAAAAGACTGACTTCAACCAAATAACCAGGTATCCAGTACCTGACGCTGCCTCATGCTGGTCCACAGATAATATACCTGACTGCCTCTGAACTGACTGACTGAATCTGGTGTTCTGCCCTCCAGAACCCTGACTGACGAAGTTTGACGCCATCCACCAGACGTCAACTCGCCAGCAATTAAAAAACAAAAGAGGCAACAATCCACCAAGGGAACAATTGGTAAACGATTGTTCCTAACACCTCCCCACCTAACAGAAAAAAAAAATTATTATTATTAATTTTTTTTTACAAACAAAATCCTCTTCCCCTATGCTGCCACACCCCCGTCAGCCAAAACAGAACCAACCCTGGCCTAAGGTCGCCAATATTACGATCTCGACTCTCGAGATCGACAGGTTCTAAAAAAATAATAAACAATTGGGCTGTAATGACTGATGACAGGTGACAAACAAAGGAGGGAGGAGCATAACAAAACTAAAAAGTTACCTTAAAATTAATTTATTTACAAGATTTAAATACATAATGTACAGTGAGTCAAGATTCTGGGTGGCAAAAACAAAAAATTATCAATTAACAATAATATGTAAAGTCAGTCTAAGAAACAATAAAATCCACCCTTCAATAACAAAGCCATGAAAAATCACAATCTAAACAATAAAAAGAATAATCACAAAATAGGCTGTATAAGGGCAATAATCTTTAAATATAATAAATAGAAATAGGCAGCGTAATACATAACTAAAATTGACACTGAAGCAGCATAATGATACTAAGAGCAAAACGGGAACACTTCCTCAAACAATGAGGACAACAGTCCAATGCCGGACGATCAAGATAGAGCCGATACGACAACCATCTCGTCCTTGGAGACAATATGGACATCCTCCTCGAATGCTGGACGATCAAGACAGAGTTGATACAACAACCATCTCGTCCTCAGATGCAGTATGGAAGTCCTCCTCGACCACTTGACGAAACCACGTCGCTGCTGCTGCCCAGTGAGGTCGCACTCGACACGTTCGTCCTCTTGACGACGAAAACACGCCATTGTTGCTTCTCAGTGAGGACGCTCTCGACACGTCGTCCTCTCGACGACGAAAACACGATAATGCTGACTGCCGACCTCCAACTCGAAGTTATACTCCAAACGACGACTTCAACCAAATAACCAGGTATCCAGTACCTGACGCTGCCTCATGCTGGTCCACAGATAATTATACCTGACTGCCTCTGACTGACTGACTGACTGGTTGTTCTGCCCTCCAGAACCTGACTGACGAAGTTTGACGCCATCCACCAGACGTCAACTCGCCAGCAATTAAAAAACAAAAACAAAGGAGGCAACAATCCACCAAGGGAACAATTGGTAAACGATTGTTCCTAACAATAATGTATATAATTATATTGTATGCAATGTACATATATGCATATACAGATATATGTCTGGTCATAGACACGCGCAAACGCTCGTATACTTGACTACACACTTCCACTCCTCGGCCAATCTTTTTGACAAGAAGTCACTAGCCCATGCCTTTCTCCTCGACATCTATAACCCACCAAAGTTGAGACAAGATTGACAAAAAGTTTGAAGTTTATCTTAGTTTAACCAGACCACTGAGCTGATTAACAGCTCTCCTAAGGCTGGCCCGAAGGATTAGATTTTTTTTATCTACTAGGAACCAGTTGATTACTTAGCAACGGGACCTACAACTTTTTGTGGGATCCGAAGCACATTATACCGAGAAATGAATTTCTAATCACCAGAAATAAATTCCTTTAGTTCCGCACTAACAGCACCCGAAACGAACTCGGGCTATCAGATCAATATGTGAGTGCGTAACCATGGACATTAGATGTATTCTCTTATTTTTACGTGAGGACTATTTATATACTTCATCCACGGGACCATTATGGAAATACTAGATATATATATTGGAAAATACTATATATATATATATATATATATATATATATATATATATATATATATATATATATATATATATATATATATATAACCTTGTGGTAGGCATGTAAGAATAGTTCCATTGTAGGTCCTGCGTGTCGTAAAAGGCAACTAAGATCACAGCTGCTGCCTTTGCAGTCTTACTTTTTAGTAAAAGACTAGGCCACTGCCAATAACTGTGGAAACTTCTGCTTTTTGCAGTCTTACTTTTTATTTAAAGGCGAGGCCCACCGCCAATAACTCTGGTTGATGACAACAAGTGCATGCGGTCGTACAAAAACCCTTTGCCAAACAATAAACCATGCCTGATGTTGTAGCGTATTTTAAGGGTATGGGGCCCGTAACCAAAGAACCTGCTCAGAACATAGACAGTCCTGCGAAGTCCGTGAATAAAAGGACAGCATTAACAAGTGATGGCAAGCTCCCTCTTGAAAAGATACAGATTGCTTTGTACAAGAAATATGGACATTCGAAAACTTAAGTTCTAGCCATATCGATCCCCTGTTTGTCAAAATGTAACGTTTTCCCTATAGCAATTCTTTGGTTCTGATCCTCCTATTCTGCTCCTCTCTAATCATACAGACGAAGAATCTCTATGTTGTTGTGTGCAGCGCCCACCTCACGATTTCTTGTTTCCAAAGCTGCATTTTTCCTCCCTCTTGATAACATGAAATTTAGCTTCTGTTCTCTCTCTCTCAGCTTCACTTTCTGCAAACCTTTAATCTACTGTTTGCTCTTGAAGTCCATAGGTCTTTGCTGGACTATTTTTCTTGTCATACATAGGGAAATCGTCTGTGCTATTCTTGCATATTGTACTTGCACTTGCAATCATATCCTCATTTCAATTCCATGTTTCCTCTTTCATCATTCTTCATCTGCTATGTACCTCTTGAGGATTCTCTCCCTGACTTTATCGTTGACCTCATTCCATTTTATAATCTATTCATGATCTAGGTGATAATTCACCTGTCTTCTTGCTTCACCTCCCGGACCTTAGGTGTTGTTCACACCCTTCTCGAATTGATCTTTCCGCGTTGATAACTCAGATCTGGAAAATAAGCTTGAGCATATATCTCAACTTGCGAAAAGATAAAGAGAAAGATTGTTAAAAGAATCTTTAGCTAGATTTGAATGATTCTGTCTTGACAACGCAAAATATTTTGATGAAAGATAAGTAATACAGATACAAATATTATAATGTATATTTTTTGAACTGTTATATGTCATTACGTAGAAATTTTAAATGTCCAACCTTCAAATAAAACTTGAGCGCTGCTAATTCGTTATCAAGTGTACATTGGAGTTTTCAATTGTACTTCTGCCTCGTCCATTTCACAGTTAATGCTAATTCTCACTGGATAGTGGAAGAGCTCGTTTTCAATCCTCAAATTTGCATAATTGAATTGTGGCTCAACTCTTCGTATGAGTATCACCATAAATGAAATTTCTCCATTCACTTCTTCGCTATTCCCATGTTTTCTTCCTTTCTCGTAGTCATAGTCAGATCAATGAGGTAAAGTGAGTAGTGTTGTATATTCCTCGCTTAGTGTTAACAAATATCTAATAATGAGTGTAAAAGGCATCAGAATGCGAGGCTTCTGCATTTTTGAGATGGTCATTACCCAGGGCCGCAAAGTGGCCAACTAGATTAAGTGAAAGGGAGGGAGTGGTTGAATATAAAAGTGTTACTGAAATCGGATCTAAAATTGTAAAGACACTGGAGTCAATGTAAGGGCTGTCAGAAGTGAAAAATGCTGTGTCCACTGAACGGTATACACGCCCACACTGACGTATACGTGTATTTATGTGTGTGTATGTATTGGCCCTCCTGTTTCGGAAAAAGTTTCAGACTTTCTCGCAATAACAAATTATTTAAGTTTATCTTTATCGTTCAAATAGCTTACCACAAATACTTATTAGATTTTCGAATACAAATTCATTAATCATTGGAATGGAGGCTCCATGGAAAAATGCAGTTACAGTGCCACCTCACATCTACCTTGCATCTTTATTATTGGTGCGTCGAACTCTTTCCTGTTTGTTGAATGATATTAAACCTTCCTTGTAGTATCTGTACACTTCAGTAAACGATGTCTGGGGAAAAGACTCTGTCTATATATAATATATATATATATATATATATATATATATTAATATATATATATATAATATATATATATATATGCGAGTGCTTATCTCGTAAGATTGCCATTGATCTTATAATGTCGTTGTTCTTGTGTTTAATGCTATGGTATTTTATATTATAGTTGAATATCTTTATCTTTCCAGGCCGTGTGAGTCAGCACTCGTGAAGTCTTCGTTAGCTGACGCTACAAGCATTGCCCGAAGAGAGACAGGAACTTGAAGTAGTGCTATTACATGGATATGTATCATATAGCCAGCTAAGGATTGCTTGAATAGACTTCTAACTCACAAGTGATATTACAGGTTCCTGATTATTGAGAGCTGTTAAGGTTCATGATCCATCTGATACCAAACCTTACCGTCGTTACTTCACATATTGAAATTTAACATTCATCTCTTCAAAAGTGATCCGAAATGCATAGATACATTGATAAAACCATTTCAAGATTTATATCCTTCATCTGTATATCAAGATATCACAAAAATCAGTGTTTCGAATGCTGTATAGATAAGCTGTAGATCGTGCCTCATAGTACACCGAAAACGTCAATCTAAAGAAAATGGGGTTTGCGGTATCCAAGTGTATGTGTAGTGACGTCGGAACTGAGAAAGATTCCGAGACCGAGAGAAGCGAGAAGAAGGGGAAATTTCTGTTTTCTCCTCACAAGAAAAGTTCGCCTGTGATGAGCAAAGTGGAAAGAGGTAAGTTTCTTTGCCTGCTTTTTTCATCTTTGATGCGAAGCAGGGAAGATTCTGAAGCTTTCAGCTGGGATCATCGGTGATGGGGGAATTTTGACCTCAATCTTTGCTTAATATTCACGTTAAAAGAGAATGTGTAGAGACAATCATTTATGTACACAAGTGCGTAACATGGAGATTATCAGCTCTGTCCAAAATAAGACTTACGGGTTACGGGACGTTCCGTGGGCATGACTTAAATTCACTTTGAAGTTGCGATGTGTTTTCTCCTTTCAATAATATCATTTTCTTATAATGTTTCGGCTTTGTGAAAAACTCTACAATGATTGAAAAAAACTGGAGACTTTCACATAGACATGACTTCTGAAATTTATACTAGAGAGGTCAGGGATTACTTTTTCTTTTTTTTGCCTCGTGAGAGGCTAATTTATTGGACAACCCCTCCCATCCTTTAAGAGGCGCAGTATCAAAACACACATAAACAGGGCACCAAAAAATTGTTGAGTTACATAGTGGAACAACCCCTGACATCGGTACATTGAAGTAGGTACAGTTTAAACTAAACGCACACACACACATTTATATATATATATATATATATATATATATATATATATATATAATACACTACATACATTAATTAAAGACATATATATATATATACATATATATATATATTATATATATATATATAATATATAGATATATATATATATATATATAATACATACATACATACATACAATACATACATACTACATACATACGTTGACGATCTATCGTTAGAACATGCGATAGTTTATGTTGTGTAGAAGAGCTGGAGGGAGGAATGAAAGAAGTCGATCAAGCGCTTTCGTGTATTTTCCACACTTCCTCTTCAGGGTCAAGCGATGCAAAAAATCATTATTTGTCACAAGACCCCTCTTACTATTTCAAAACTAATTGTCTAAAAATGTTATTTACATATAGTTCATCCAGTTTGTACATCCCGGGGCTGCTGTTGATCAAGTTTACACGATTTTTCTTTTTCATACGTGACGACAATGTTTGGTTTTGTGACGTCTTTACAGAACACGATCTCTTTCGCGTCTTTCCAATTCATAGTGTGGTTGCTGCACTCATTCATATGTTGAACCAAACTGCCTGCATTATTTCATCCCCTTTCTGACATTATACTATTTATGGTGCTTTAATCTTGTTTCGAGATCCTTTCCACTTTGCCCCACGTACATTGTATTACACTGATTGCAAGGGATCTCATATCAACAGCAGCCACTCTTCTGCTGAGAGGAATTCCTGGTTAACATGTTGTTAAGTACATAGTTCTTATAAATGACATTAAATGGTCTCAACAGCCCAGGGATGGTCATAAACTGGTTACAGTATGGTAAAATAGGAAGGATTTTCACATTATAATCACTCTTACGACCAATTTCATGAAATGTTTTCCTTGCTTGAAAGACTTGTTGCAATGTCTCGGACCCTGTAAAGCTCAGCTTGGAGAAAGTCAGGGCAACTGACCCCCAGCGCCCTTAGAAACACGAAAATGTCATCATCTTCGTTCTCGAGTGATGGTTAGAATAAAATTGTATGTAGGAATCTTAAATTTGTAGATTTCCTGTGCACAGTATCTAAAATTCCTAATCATTCCTCACAATTAAAACATCTATAAACGCCAACTTAATATTTATTTCAGTTTCCAAGGCGAATTTTATAGAACCGGGAATAATGCAAGCAGTTTGTTTCAACATATGAATGAATGAATACAGCCACTCAATGAATTGGAAACACGCGAAAGAGATCATGCTCTGCAAAGACATGGCAAAACGAAATATTGTTGAGTCATGTATAATAAAGAAAAATCGTGTAGACTTGATCAACAGCAGCCTTGGGATGTACAACATTTTTAGACATTTAGTTTTTAAATAGTCGTGCGATAGTTTTCATGTTTATGTATTGCTGCCACCAAGGGGTTCTTTGTAACAAATAATGAGTTTGTATCGTTTGACCCCGAGGAGTTTGAAAAATACACGAAAGCGCTTTGTCGACTTCTTTCATTCCTTCCCCCAGCTCTACCACAATAAATCACATATACATTTATATAAAAAAAAGACAAAATAAAAGGATTGATACCCTCTCCTAAAGGGAAAACCTCTGAGGTTGAATAATAGCAGTAACTAACATAATAACACACACATGACAGCAGAAATAATAATAATGATAATAATGGTGGTAAGAGCCCATACACATTTCAGGCACTAAAATGTTCATATTCTAGGCTATATTGATTGGAACAGTGGAATCTACACAAAAACACATATACAAAACAGATAAGCAAAGATTTTAAAATGAAAACAGTGTCACTAGTACTGACTTAGATAACCATTGTCATATTTGAGACGTCAGGCAGTTGGCTTCTCAGAGAGTGGATAGTGTTTAGAACACCTATATGTGAGAATCGATAGACAGGCAGATGGATGTTGTAAGGTGGATGAAAATTGGAATAAGAATAAAGTACTGGAAAAGTGGATAGAAATATGCTAAAGTTGGAAAAAACGGGAAAAAATGAGCAAGATAGGGTGTTTTGCCTCAGAACGACCGAGAGCTGAATACCGGATTAAAAACACTCTATGTCATCCCCGAAGATTAATCCACTTCTTAATTGAACGTGAGAAATGAATCCAATGAAGCTGAGGTGTGGTAAGAGGAGGAGGTCGTCCATAAACTAATTTCGCCTTTCAAACGCATCATATTAATATTCATTAACCACCCTTTCCCCTACCCCTTCTTTCTCTAACTATTTCCACATTGCATTCTGGATTTTGTCTGTTAATCGATTTATCAAATATGATGTAGCGCATCGCTTTTAAGATCAAGGCCGAATTATGATTAGTGCTAATGAAGGCTGTAAGGAAATCTGGCGATAGTGTTTACTTTTGTGTAAAAGTTATCTCGGGTATATTTTTGACGACTATAGCTTGCCTAAGGCTTGTAGAGTAATGGTTGGATAAATGATCATATGTTTTTAGTGGCCGATTTTCTCGTGTACCTTATGGTTGGATAAATGATCATATGTTTTTAGTGGCCGATTTTCTCGTGTACCTTTATGGTTGAAATGAAACCAATGAACATTATTTCAAAGAATGTAAAATAATCGTATATTGTATATTGCTTTATTTCTTGGAGGGCGAGTTTGTATGGAAGAGGTTTCCCTCATTGCACCTCCCCAACCAATTTGACTTTCACACCCCTGATCGGGTTGGAATGGCTACAATTATGTGAACTCAGCTGAACAAGTTACTATCTCTCGTCATCTCCTGTAGGGTCATACTATTCTCTAAATTTCAATAAATCTGGGGAATATTCTTATAAAAATACATAATGTCACTCGTGATATTTACTTTAATGCAGAATAACTATACTACTAGGAATTTACATATGACATTAACTAGTAGTTAAGTTGGAGCAGCACTCAAGGACATTCAAAATTTTATAAATAAAAGTTACCTAACACGTAATAAAATTAAGGTCAATGGGTTAATATGATTAAATCCTAAAATACTTCATGCACTTAGTAGTGCATGAAGTATTTTAGGATTTAATTCATGCACTTAGTAGTACAAAGTTATTTTAACACTTAGTAGTGTTAAAATAACTTTGTAAGACAGTCATGCAGTTATTCTGCATTGAAGAGGCATGACAACGAAGTATTCATTGGCTTATGTCATGTGGTGCCATAATAGCCACCATAAATAAGAGAGCCAGGGGCACCATCGTAAGTACATGTCGAGTAACAATACACAGGATTACATTAGGGGGAGCCAAGGGCTCATAAATTACAGGGAAAGAGGATAGTCATGAGAAGGAAGTATCTTTACTCTTCGAAGGGGTGCCAGTATTGGCAGACTGTTAACATGACACTTACTCTGGAGAGAGTGCCATGTGACAGGGGGTGAGTGTGGTTGGTAAGGGGAATTTACTGAAAAGAAAGGTCAATTCCACTGATGCCTAGGCAGGACATCAGTGATCTTGTTATCTAAACCCTTTATGTGTTTGATCCTCCAGTTGTAGGCATAGAGACCTGTATACCAGGGCATCAGTCGCTTATTCTGATTTTGAAGAGTAGCAAGATACTTTAGGTGATTGTGAACAGTTAGAATAGTCAAAGGGAATTTATATTTCATGTGGTAAGACTCAAACTGCTCCATAACCACAGCTCCTTTTCTATGGTGCTATATCTTGTATGAGTTTTTTGGAGTACATAGTAGGCTACCAGGTGCCTAAATTCCTCATTCTCCTGAAACATGACTGCACCAATGCAGACATCACTGACATTAACCACTAAACTGAAAAGCCAGGTCATAACCGGCTGTGTGGAGAACAGGCTTTCTGATAAGGATTGCCATCATATTATTGTATGCTTTTTCACATTCTGGAGTGCACAGAAATGGTTGCTTCCAGCGGAATAGGTTCGTTATTGGACAGCGGCGTCAGCGAAGTTTGCATGAATTGGTGGAAGTATTGAACCATGACAGTAAATGACTATGCTCCCCCTTTTCGTTGTGGCTATGGCATATTGCAGATGGCTTGAATATTGGCATGCTTGGGCATTAGCATCCCACTTCCAGCACAGTGGCCAAGATAAGTGATCTCTGCCAACTAGAACTGACATTTTTTGAGGTTGATGGCCAGGTTCACCTTTCAAAAGGTTTTAAGTATCTGGCGAAGAATTTTTGAGGTGTTCCTCGTACGAGTGAGCATACGTCACTGTCTTGTCAAGATAGACAACAGTTCTCGATTCCTTCTAGAATTTTATTCATGAATTTTTGTAAACAACTCATTGCCTTTTTTTCCAGGCCGAATGGTATGACTCTACATGGATGAAACCCTTGGGGCTCATGAAAGCAGTCAGGGTGCAACTCTTGTGACAGGGCCACCTGCCCTGTCCCTTTTTGAGGCCTATGTCTCAATCCTCAGGAGAGGGTAAGGCTCTTGCTGAGTTACTTGATTCAGCTTCTGTAGTCAATACAGAACCTGTCTCCCACTCATTCCTTGGGGACCAAGACAACTGGTGAGGACTATGCACTGCCACTTTTCTCAGTCAAGCCAAGCTTGAGTTGTAGCTTCACTTGTTCCTGAATCCTTTTGGTTTTATCAGGATTAACTTTGGTCGCATCCTTGTGCAATTGGCTTGACCTTACCACAGTTTCATAGTCTGCTTGGCAGCATGCATGCATCCAAGATGGTCTTGGGTTTCCTGTAGGCACTTGCTTAATAACTGGAGTACATCAGATCATTTTGTATTGTCCAGCCCTGGAGTGATAACTTTGAGGCGGCGCAGCAACTCTGAATTTGTTGAGGGCATTAATACTGTACTGACAGTGCTGACGATCACCAATGGAATTGGTGGGGGATTCTTGGTCTTCTTGACTTCTTGGAGACATACAGCTTGAGTAGCTTTATATGGAGCTGTTTGGCTCTCCTTTACCCACTGTTGACAAGGTAATTTAAATCCCAATTGCTAAGGACCCTATGAGGCTCTGTGAATTGTGGGTTGCTGATATTGAAAGACCAGGGTTGGTCCACTTGGTCAAATTTCAACTTAACTCATTCTTGAGTCGTGGCTTCGGTTTCTTGGGCTACTGCCCATCCAGCTTCGAGTTTCCATTGGATATCCAGTAAATCCTTCACCCATTTGGCTTTTATTGGATCAGCCCATGACTAGTACAGATGTTTAAGGGCCCCCTCGTGTAGAATGAGTATAAAGTAATTCGAAGGTACTATATCCCAGAGTCTCAATGGGAGCTTACTAAAAGGAAAAAATGGTGTAGGGAAGGTTCTCCTCCCAGGTAGGTCCTCCTTCACAATGAAGTTTGGCTAGATTTGCACCTAAGGTTTGGTGGTAATGTTCCACTATCCTTGGCTTTATGGACAATAAGGAATGGAATGAATGTGCTGGACACCATGGCTTACCATGTTCTCATGAAACTCCTCAAATATAAAATGTTGCCCTCGGTCATTTGAATTATTGTGGGAAATCCAAAATGGCAAAAGATTTGGTTAAGGGCTTTCACTATTTTTGGAGCTCTTACTCCAAACGGGTATAGCTTCAGGATTTCTGGTGAAACGATCAATGATCAAGAGGCAGTGACTATTTCCAGTCGAAAGGGACTGAATGACTTGGAAGAGGGCCTCTCTATCACGAGAGGAGTCGCCTGCAGTAACTCGAAAACAAACTGCGGGGACATCCTCCACGTCCCTATTCATCCCCTCTTAATGGGAGACTGCCGTGTAGAAGCCACATGGCTCCAGCATGGAATGTTATTTTCCATGCTGTAGCTTTGTGATTGACAAGAGGGCTCTCGAACAAGGGGCAATTTTAACCCCCATTTGACTGTAAATGTCCCTGTCCTCTTTTTCTTTTACTCTGTTTTTACTTCTTCCTCCTGCCTATTTTTGAGCTCCTTTCCACCTTCCTATCCATCCTCTATGACTTGTGCTTCTAGGGTTTTCTGGGTTAAATAGTGCGGATATTTCCACTTCCACTACATATCCTGTCTGTGGGAAAGGAAAACTTATCATGCCTTGTATTGGGGTTTGTGTTCGAAGCTTAATGTGGGAACTGTGATTGGGAGTGTCACCCAGTCTGATGATGTTTGGTTGTGAAGGGTGTTAATATGATGCCATATTGACACCCTGAAGGTGGAACTATCCTTGAGATCAGCCTGTGGATTCCAGGGGTGGGCTGCTATTAGGGGTAGGACTCCCGGCATATTTTCTGGTATGCTCACCAACATAGTCAGATTGGGGGTGATTGTATTCTAGTATATTCTCGGTCCCAACAAGTGGGTTAGGCTTACACGTGCCTCTCTGATATGTTGGCGCCATCCCTTTTTGGGTAGGGTAAGGGGTGTACATCTGGGAGTCGGTTCCTACTGGTGTTGTTAGCAGAGAACAGAGGCCCATGAAAATTCAGTGATGGCTTTCCAGTCATCACCAGCAGTGTGTGTGTGTTTTATTTATTTATTTTTTATTTTTAAACAAACTTCAACTTTTTATGGACGGTCCCCATGATCAATGTAGTACCCCTGGGCCAAATGACACCTGGACATAGTTGACAGCCCAATGCTATGTGAGAAGGAATATGGCCAGGAATTCTCAACAAAAAGCATCTGATTCCATTTGCAATGAAGAAAAATGAAAAGTATAAACTAGTTCCTTGGGTCTTTGTACCCAATTCTTTCAATATATACCTGACAACGTGACAGTATAGGCATATTTCATGTACACAGGGAACTCGTGAAATGTGGCAGACAGCCAAAAATATCACCCCAAAATAGTAATATGCTCCTAGCAGAAAGTTTCTCCCCAGAGGAGAGCATCAAGTTAATGGGATTGTCGGACTTTGCGGTAGTTACAGTTGAGTGAACTCCGCACTCCAGCCTGAACTCCAGTGATAATAACAGAATACCTCAGCCTTCCTTAATATTGACATTTGATGCTTTAAGACTTCCAGAATATGACTCTGCAGCCTGGATAGGTTTAACATAAAGCAGTACATCCTGGGACCCAGAAGGTGTTCCCATTGCCAGTATTTTGGACACACCCTACAATCGTGCCGATCCAAATTGCAAGAAAATCCTGCAGTCTTTGTCAACTGTGGAGATGATGAGCATGGTATGTGCACCAGGGAACCTAAATGTGTTCACTGTGGTGAGGGACATGCATCATCATCTCAGCAGTGTGATATATATTTACTCGAAAAAGAAATCCAAGCAATCAGGGTAATAGAAAGAACAACATTTGAGGAAACACGAGAGAGAGAGCCAAAGCAAAGATTGTAAGACTCTGTCTAAGTTTTGCCTCAGTAGTAGCAAAACTAAAAAACCAAAAGAAAGAGACATAAAAAACCCCAAGTTAGGAGCACAAAGGTAGAATCAAATAATGTCACTAAAAAGACGGCTAACTGAATCATTAGAATCAATTGATGAGAATATAAAGACAAGGTTCAGTAGAACCAACAAGAAAAACACAAGTTGAGTATAATTGAAGTGTCAGTTGAGACACCCTCCACTATCTGCCTCTTCAGAGGTGGGCCCAGTGAGTGCTGGTCTGGTACCAGCTTCTGATGGTGTCAACTCCTCTTTGGAGGACTGACCGTCAGATGCTGGTCCCTCAGTGGCAGTCCTTGCTGGTGCTTCTGCGTCATTAAAGGCAGAGGTGGCTGCTGCCAGCATTAGCAAAACACTTGATTTGGTCTCTTTAGAGAACACCTCTGCTTTCTCAGTCTTGATTGAGATGGAGAGTGAAGAAACTAAAAGGCCCTTCAGTGTCAAAGAGAAAAAGATGTTGGCTCTACTAAGGTGATAATTCCCATTAAAATGCCTTCCCCTAGGAGGAGAAAGAGCTCTCCCAGTCTTATAAATAGGAACCGTATTTATAATCACAATTTACCTATACAGTTAAAATTAAAACAATGAACATTATTTCAAAGAATGTAAAATATTTTTATATTGTACATATATTTAATTTTTAGAGTTTGAGTTTGGGTGGAAGAGGTTCCCTCGTTGCAATATGTGTATAATAGATATAATATATATTATACTTATCTATATATTAATATATATATATATATATTTAATTTTTAGATATACATACATACACACACATATATGTGTATATTATATTGTATGTATAGTATGTTAATATACCTATAACTGTATAACAGAACTAGATTTCTATATAGATCCCATGGCGTATGTTTGCCTTACGAAAGATCTCCATTGTAATGCTTAACAAACCTATAGTTTTCTTTAATACTTTGCTTTCATTGCTGACTCTCTCTTCTCACTCAGGATGCTGTTTCCCTTTGAAAAACGAGAGTAGGAGTCAAGTAGGTAGAGGGTAAGTTATAGACAAGAAGAGCGATAATTTTTTTTCTCGCTTTTCATGTGCTCAACAAACATGGAGGAGAGTCTCATTGATTTACTCCCTTCTAACGTCAAATTGATAAGACACGGTCGGCATTGAGCCCCGTTTAGAAAGATTCTCTCTCTCTCTCTCTCTCTCTCTCTCTCTCTCTCTCTCTCCTTTTCTTTTCTTTGTGTTTTACCTTCTGTTTACTATCACTCAGGTTAGATCCGACAACGCAATTAACCCTTATCTTTCTTCAGCGGCAGAAAGGTAATTTTTTTCTCTTGTTCTTTCTTTTCATCTCTTACAAAACTTCTTGTTTTGAGATGGTGATGCTGAGGAAGTCATTGCTTCATGTTTTGTTCGCTAGTTCTTGATTGACGTCAGTCGTGATTTGATGACACATTAAGGAAGCTTGGACTCCGTAACCGGAAAAGCAAACTGACCTTAGCGTGTGTGGCAGAACGTAGCATCAAAATGTATTTCGTTTTCGGTTATGGCTGTACACTTGGCCTTAAATTTATCAGATCACAATGAAGAAATGTAAATAGGTTATTCTTTTAAGTACAAGTTGTCTTGCATACTAACATTATGTAGGAAATATTTATTCTAAAAATGAGTAGCCATTGCCATTTCAAAAATGGAAAAACTCTTCAGAGTTTCCAAAGATTCTTTACGGCCAGCATATAAATAGTAATTGATGACAAGAGGCCAGTTGAAAAATAGTTTCTGTTTATTTTGTATATCAAGGCTAAATAGGAAAGCAAAATTGGCAAACAAATTCTCAGTGCAGTTGTAACTCAATTTTTCGCCATGACCTCAAATTACATCGTGCCATGGTTTCAATTATACTCTTATATTTATACGATTTACATACCTCTTAGATTACTAATTTTCAGGTATCATATTAACAACCAATCGTCCCTTAGCGGTTGTACTTGAAAGTTTCAGCGTAGATGACTTGTTTAACTGTAACTGAAGTATCCCGGTAACACCAGTAGTAATATGTTAAAGTTTTTCAATTGATCATTTATCTGGAATCAATATCCTTATTATCAACTGAGGGCTAATCTAAGGTTCCAGTTCTTCTGGCGAGCAAAAGATACTTAATATCTCTGGGTGATGGCACTTTGAATTATTTTGAAGAGTTGGATTTTTCATGATCCGTCTTTTACTATTAAGACTTGGGACAGTAGTAGTAGTAAAAGCTTTTAGTGAACTTTTCTTGCTAGTTTCATAATTTGCGTAATATTTAATGAAACCATGTTTGTAAGAAAAATGTCTGTAGGTTTCAGGTGCTTAATTAAATGTGTTGGCCTTGTTAACTTCGGTCCACACAGAGTACTTGTGGAACGCTCAGAAGCTGAAGAAATTCTCATCCATAACAGAATTCATATCTTGTTTGCTATGTTCATTGGATGAAACTTCATTTTGAAGGTGATAATTGCAATGTTTTTGTTACTCTATTCTGTTAGGTGGCGTTAGCACGCAGGAAGTGGACAAAGACTGTATTGTTATATTTTAATAAGCCTGTATCGAGTACATGACTGACAGCAGTTAGTATATCAAAGATCTTTCCATTTTTAGGGACCTAACACCTGTCTTGTTTAGTAATATCTTTTATTGATCTTAAACTTCATTGTTATTTACAGTTGAGCTTTCGGCTCGCCTGAACTAATAGTAGAAAGTTCTGCTCGACCAGGTGATAAATAACATCGACAGAAGCATTTTAACTTTATCTCAAGTTCGTCTTATATCTTTTCTAACAGTTTGGTCTTCCGTGAGAAAGTTAAGTTGTTGCTGTTGAATCGCGTCAGGCGTTTTAGGATTCGTAAAACATTTGTGTAAAGATTCACTATTATCAAATTTATTTTAGTGTCAACTTGTATTTGCGCATTTATTCCCAAATGTATTGCTATCCCGTTTTTGCCTCAAAATTCTCGTAACCAAATGAATGATAGTTTTTGACAAATAGCTGAAGGAAACCATGCTTGCTATTTTAGTCCTCCAGTCTCATTTGAGACGAGTAAAATCTAATAGATGTCGTGAAACTTATTTTTGTTTTTTAAAGAGCTGACGCAAAGTTAGGGTGACTTGCTACCCAATCCTGATCCGATCTAAGTAGCAAATATACTAAAAGTCACTCTCGATTCACCGTCAAAATACGCATTTGTCACACCGACTGATGCGCTCAAGCATTTTTTCTGATTAGCGTAACTTTTGGGAAACATTTTCTGCCTCACACACGTTATGATACTATGATAGTAAATGCCGCCCATTTATGCAGTGGAATCAGTTATCAAAAGGGAAGGCTTTCAGTTTGAATAATACGAGTTAGGAATGGACTTCCATTGTGATTGACAAATAGTATTTTTTATGCTTTGTGCATATGACGTTCATGTATATTTAATTACACAAAATTCAGTCTTTAAGTCATCTGATGTATGAACAAGAATAATTGTTTTAACCCCTATCTTAGGTGTGGCGGTCTTAGTATTGATAATTATGTTGGTACTCTGGTCTAGAAAACTATTTTCAACAAAAGTGCCCAGGGAATTGTTATTATAACCATCAGGACAATTTTTGTTTCAATACTTAAGAGCAAATTAATGAGGGATACCAAGTTTTGCCAAGCATTTGGACAAAGGAGCGCGCTTTGTTAGAAATAAAAGCATGAGTTTCAGTAAATGTCTCTTCTCATATATGGTAAATGAACTATTATGTTAAATATTGTTTTCTAACTGACATTTATCTAGTCGCTGTATTTTCAGATGGAGTTCCTTATCGTTGGAATTGTTACTCTTAAGTTAATGTGTTGAGAACAATAAAATCTGCTATGGAACAAAAATCGGTAGGCGACGTATCGGGATTATTTTTTTTTTCCTCTTTCTCTTTCAGTTGCCATGGTAATCGTTAGGCTTGTCTCACCCTCAGGGTCTAGAGTCTCAAATTACAAGTATCAGATGACAAGCGTGAGTGAAATAACTATCAAATAAGTGGGATACTAAAATAATGTAAAATCTGTCCATTATGCTGAAGAGAGCAACATGGTTAACCTTTTAACGAAGACTTAGTATACCGCAGTAGCTTGATCTATTTGTAAAATTGCTTTTCCTGAGTGGTGCACCTCTTCCATAATGTAGGTTAACTTTTATTTTACTGTACCTCCGTTCTGATTATCTTCATTCAATCTGACTTTTTATGCTCCTCTTCAATCACGTTTCATACTCTCTTCCTGTCATTTCCCCTTTGTGCTGAATGACCTCAGAGGTCCCAACACTTGGCATTTGGCCCAAATTCTATATTCTATTCTGTTCCACAATGTAGGTTAAGTACTGTTAAAAGAGGAGCTGAATTATTCCAGGAACAACGCCATTAAGGCTGTAAAGCATTCTGTGTGTAAATAATAAAAATTGACCCTAAATATTTATAGAGCTATGACAGTGACTTCAAAATTCATCTGGACCCTAAAAGGTCAGGGATCGGTTAATGCAACAGGATATGAAATTTCTAAACTGAGATTAGTGCTCAAAACTAATATCATATTACTAGTCCGCTGGTATGCCACTCAGATATCGCGGGTTTGCATCTCCCACAAGGCGATGAAAATTCACTGACTGTATCATGCTCAGTTACTGCTGCAGTTTGGGGTCTGTGGTGGGAGGTTGAAACCAACATCCTTTGGAAGCTTGAATCTCAAGTCAGTGACCCCTGTGTGCTAGTTCCATGTGAATAGGCTTCATGTACTGAAATAATAATAATAATAATAAAAGGATCTCCTGCCACGCCCAGGAGGGCGCCATTAGGCAGCACGCCCTTGCAGTACACCAGGAAGACATCACGAAAGACATCATCCTAGACGCGCTGCTTATCCTTGAGCAAAAGCCTCCCCTTAATACCACTCAAGAAGCGTTCCTGATACCGATGTGTGTGAGGAGGACCACGCCCCTCCCCCCCAACGAAAGTACCAGCGCGCATGAAACAAACACCAGACGTGAAGTACATTATGAGAACAATACCAGGGGTGACGTCTCTCGGGTAGAAGCAAATCAAGAGGCTCCCAGTGATATCCCCCGCCTGAGAAGGTCTGCAAGACTCTTAAACGCTCGCCGTATGAATCACCTTCCCAGGAACCAATGGAAACTCAACCTGCCGGAGAGGTTCTCTAGACCGTACTCGAGAGCCCGCAACATCACGATATAAGAAGAAGGACTCGCCACTCGAGTTTCACGGGCTGCTCTGTGAGCAAGAGCCCGTGCTGGCACAAGGCCAGCTAAATCTTAAACAACAACCACTCGAGTTATGGGCTGCTTTGTGAGCAAGAGCCCGCGCTGACACAAGGTCAGCTTAATCAAAACAACGACCACTCGAATTCAGTCCCTCAGCAGTCATCGCTTGATAATGTCCTGCGGATCAGGAAGAAACGTGGCTTTGGAGAGAGAGAGAGAGAATTGTATAAGCAATAATATACCATGCCCTTTGGTGCGTTGCTCGCCAGTCTAAGCAACAACGAAAAAGCCGTCATAAAAAAAAAAAGAGAAGACTCTCTACATGATTAATAGTGCTGAAGTAACAATCATTTTTAACAAAACATGTCCACGAGAGGGTCTCCTTCCGGAAAAAAAATAAATAAATAATAGAGAAAGAGAGGGACAAAATGGATAAGTATCAAGACCTGAAAATAGAAATAAGAAGGATATGGGATATGCCAGAGGAAATTGTACACATAATCATAGGAACTCAAGAAGGATATGGGATATGCCATAGGAACTCTAGGCACGATCCCAAGATTCCTGAAAAGGATTCTAGAAAAACTAGAGGCTGAAGTAGCTCCAGGTCTCATGCAGAAGAGTGTGATCCTAGAAACGGCGCACATAGTAAGAAAAGTGATGGACTCCTAAGGAGGCAGGATGCAACCCGGAACCCCACAAAATAATAATAATAATAATATAATACTATAGGACAGCCATGAGTACGGGCAATGAAAGTATCTTAAACTTTGAAAATATATATTAATAAATAATGTCGATTTCGTGGACAGAAAAAGTCTAGACTCACCACAAGTACATGAAAAACAAAACTCCTCATGATGAGGAAGCCTCGGAAAAAGTAATGGCTACCTATCGTAGTGTTTTATTACACACACAAGAAATGTAATTACATACCTTTGTTTTTAGTTTGATTCACCGCGCCCTTCTCGGCTCGTTAAGTATTTCACCCCAAAGAGGGTATCATTTATGCACCTAATATCATGTGAATAATAAATGCTATTCACAATTGAAGCTTCGCGAGTTATTGACTTTAGGGCGCCCTAATGCTATTTAACTGATAAAAATTTACAATAAATTCCTTGTATTGTGTTACATTAAAACCTCTATAGGAACAGATAAAAGGAACAGAAATGTCTCGTAGTTATCCAAGACAAAGAAGAATGTGTGATGGTTCTGTAAACTTATTATATTTCTTCCGTCATCACCAAAAGTTGTATGAAATGAGATATATATGATGAAAAATCTTACACTGTATGATCAATAGAATTGGTCAATTTTTTACATATGAAGAGATAGCCAGTTTTCCCCTCACGGTTAATATCTAACCATTATATTTTCATTAAAAAGAAATTCACGGTTTGGAAGCCAGTCCTCAGGTATTCACAGATTGTGTACTTAAGGTACATACTGATGTTGAATCGGGGATGAATTATTTATTCATTTTCCTTGAAGCATTTCAACGAGGCTCTCTTATTTTACTTGGGATTCTCTCTCTCTCTCTCTCTCTCTCTCTCTCTCTCTCTCTCTCTCTCTCTCTCTCTCTCTCTCTCTCTCTCTCTACTGTGAGCCAAGAGTAACAATTCAGTTACTGTTTTAATAAAGTAACATGACCTGTATCCATTCACGTGGCTGGGGAGTATGCGATTATTTTAACCTGTTAGGATATACCAAAAGGAGTCTCTCTCTCTCTCTCTCTCTCTCTCTCTCTCTCTCTCTCTCTCTCTCTCTCTCTCTCCATTATGAATATGTGTGTGTATATAAACATAGAGTGAGATCTTTAGAGAAAAAGGAGTAAAATTTTCACTAACTATTCTCAGTGTGCATTCGGCCTCCACACTTCATTTCCACAAAGAACAGCTTTCTACTTGACCTTTCCACACATACATATGCATAAATACATGCACATTTTGTATAATATATACATATATATATATATATATATATATATATATATATATATATGTACATAATGTTGAAAATAATTTAGATTTTGAGAATTCCAACAGATGATGAAATAATGGTAAGCTTTGATGTTAAAAGTCTTTTCACTTGTGTACCTGTCACCGACATCTTAGAATGTTTAAATAGCGAACTAAATAAGCATGTCATATCTCTGCCTAATCATGTAATTTTAGAACTAATCAGACTGTGCGAGGTTGACACTTGTTTTATTTTTAATGGAAAATTTTACCGACAAAAATTTGGAATGCAGATGGGTAATTGCTTGTCCCCAGTATTATCAAATATTTACATGGAATTTTATGAGTCTAGAATAGCGAATTCAATTATGGCAGATATTTTTTTTTCTGGGTTAGATATGTTGATGTATTTGCGGTACTGAAAACTCTTATGGACATTCAGAAGATTTTAAGAGACCTCAATACCTTAGTCCCCTCCATAATTTTTACGAATGACAAAGAAGACAATGGTATTATCTCATTTTTGGATGTTACAGTTATGAGGTCAGTTTATAATGCACAGAAAACCTACAAATAACAATCTTATTATTAACAATTACTCCTCACACAAATTAGAAGTAAAACTCTCAGCATTAAGATCAATGTTTCTTAGAGCTCTTAATACCTGCAGTCCGGAATTTATCAATGAGGAACTAGAATTTGTATATTAAGTTGGTATTGGAAATAATTTCAAATTCGAAGATATTGATTACAGTCTAAAGTTGATATTGATTACAGTCTAAAGTTAGCAAGAAAACTGGATTTTATATCTTTCCCATGCCATCCCTCATTAGACTCTACGTATAGTCTACCCCCTAAGGTTACTTGGTTTTAGTGCAACATTTTCATATCCTAGCACCATTGGAAAAACTTTAATTCGTAATAGTCCAGATAACAATGAAGCAGTCATATACAAGATCCCATGCAAGTGCGGTAGTTTTTATATAGGACGATCTGGGAAGACACTCGAAAAACGCATTTTAAATCATAAATATAATATACGAACAAATAATACAAGCAATGATTTATGTATTCACAGTAGTATGTGTAATGTACCGATTGACTGGCTAGGGTCAACGATTTTGTTTAATTAAGAGCACAGATTTTATTGAAAGAAATTTGATAGAGACAGCTTGCATTGTTCACAGCAAAGGAAAAAAAATTTAATTTATCGCTTGGATTGTATAAATTAGATCCTTTTATCTTGCATGTCAACAAACGTCAGTAAAAATTGGACAATGTTATCCATTAACTATCATATAGTATACGCTTGTTAATATGTACTGTATGTTATGCTGTTTCAAATGGACGTATTACCTCATTTGATATTTATTTATATATATATATATATATATATATATATATATATATATATATATATATATAGTATATAGAAACTGTGCCTGTGATTTTTTTGGTTTACAGCACGTCTTCTAGGGTGAGTTTGCCAGTCCCATTCCGTCTTCCACCATTTTCCCCCCCACTAGTGAATTGAATCACCTGGTACTGAAATTATGGCTTAGGTCAACAGGGGTCCAACGGAATTTAATGGACCTTGCCGTAGGCGTTCCATTCGCTCGGAAATCAAACCCAGTACTATTCACTGATAAAGCGATGTCTTAAACTCTCTCTCTCTCTCTCTCTCTCTCCTCTCACACACACACAACACATTATATATGTGTATAAATATATATATATATATATATATATATATATATATATATATATATATATTATATATATATATATATATATCGGCGCGAAGAAGAGATGATTTGGTCACTTACTTGTTATCGGCCTTATATGAATCTGTCCTCAGTCTTGCACAAATGTGACAGGTGCTTGAAAATATAACAACTTGTACAGCTTCCACTTCTTTGCGACGTTGCAGTTAGAAAGAGGTCATGGAAATATCGGGAATCATTATACGAACAGTGTTAGTTTTTCAGAGTATCTTTAAAAATGAAGCAGACAAAAAATAAATGCGGCCATGGTTGATTTTTCTTGGCCTCAGGCAAATTCCTTTTTTGATTAACTTCATAAGCCGTTTTCTGGGTGGTGTAGGAATGAGTTCTGGTGGCTGGCTAACATTTCCACAAGGAAAGAAATAGAAGGGGAACAGCACAGATATTTCCACTACTATTATGGGAACTATTTATGGGCACCTTGTTTTTATAAGTTTAGTACATCCAAATTTTGACGTGTTTTTAAAGCAGTGCGGTGAAGTCGAGCGGTTTGATGTAGATTACGACGGAGTTCATGCAGACAGAAAACTTATTCAGAAAAAAGGATCGATACAGAGCACAGATAACGAACCATGCGAGATTCCTCCCAAATAAAAGCCAACCATTCCTACTGATGAGATTGGGTGGGCTGACAAATGTTCCCGGCAGCGCAGTGGGACATTTCAAAGGCTCTTGACAGTTTGTTGTGAACTCTTTTCTCATAAAAAATGAATAGCTTTTTACATCGTTTGAAATTGTGTTGCAGACAGCGAAAACCATTGAGTATAAGGACCGGTGATTTTGATTTCCATTCCGGCTCGGGATATTGAATCGCAGAAAGATTATGACGGGTTATTCGTTAATTCTTCTTCTTTTCTGTAATTATATTTTGTCCTGGTGAATTGCTTGTTAACGTTTTTTCATTGCATTTGTACAAAATGATTGACCGTGTTAATGGATGGTTTCGGCAGATCTACAGGGAGATGGCATCTACTAGCCAATCGAAAGTTAATTACACTGCGTCATTCCTTTCAAGTTTTCATTCTTAAACTAAATTTATTGATAGATTATATTCTACCTTCTTTTATGAGCGATGATGTTACCGATTGTAAGTCGTTGCGACATTCCACATAGTGTATATTATGCAGTACAAGTTCATTTTGGTTTCTGTACGTAAGGTTTTCTAGTTTCGTTGCCTCAGTTCTTTTATGGAGGAAAAATAACGACTGTAGTGTTTTTCATTCCTCCCTTCAAGTATTTTCTTTTCGCTTCTTTGAAGTAATATATGGAGAGCGATCATTAGTTATTTCACTTTTTCACAATGAACGTTCCTTTGATAGTTGGAAAGTTAAGAGGCGAGAAAGGGTTTTCCATTCGCTCTCATATTTCGCAGCGCCATTTTCTGGCTCCGTTGGCTCTGCTTCCCCCCTCCGCTTCCTTCCATCCCACCTGGATGCCAAACTTTAGACGTTCTCCTCCCTCCATTATTTACCGACCTAAATTATTCTTCGTGGCAGAGCTGGGTTGACCTAATGGTTTGGGTATTTCCGTAATAATAATATATATAACTATAATAAATTGTTACAAATTCGTGGCAAGCTTCTTGGTTTGTTAGTAAGTAATACAGTGATTAGTGAGAACCGTTGAATGATTATAACGTAAAGTGGTTTTAATGCTTTTTTTCTTGAGTCTGTGTATATTTCATCTAATTTGATATTGTCATGTTTGAAAAGTGAATATTTTATATTGGTTTACCATACTTCACAGTGCGTATTATTATTATTATTATTATTATTTATTTTTTTATTTTTTTGCCTTCTGGGTTTTCTCACTTCCGTATCCAATTTGGTTACTGGGATTGTCATGTTGATGACTTATGATTTATTATCAATAATTAGGGGAGAAATTAAAATGGTCAGTGTAAGAAATAATAAAATTATAATTTAATTGATGTTTAATTGTTATTCATTAGTATTTGACATGGGAAAAAAATTGACGCAGTACCGTAGTCATATTGGTCATATAGTTACTGAACATAATTATTTCTGTAGGTGCAACGCCTCGGCTTACATTAAATAAGCTAGTAATTAGCAGTTTCAATTAACGTCTCGTAATTGCATTCCGCCTGGCTCACAATACTCGGTAGGCAAATTTCTGATGTTGATGAATTCTTGACTTATAGTTAGATTTCAGTTATATGTTTTACGCTTCCTTTGTTGTTATTATCGCAACTAGATTTCAGTTATATGTTTTACGCTTCCTTTGCTGTTATTATCGCAACTACCACCACTGATGCCATTGCTTCGGCCGTTGCTGTTCCAAGTACTACTTTAATCTCATGAACTGAGGGCAGTCGAAACAGACTGGTACATAAAATCATCGTTGCTACTTTAGGAGGAGGTCTACCTGCGTGTTTCTACACTGTTTCGCCGTGTCTAGTACAAGCCCCTCGGGGTCAAATGTCCTTAAAGTAGCACCAACAGTAGTTGTTGTTTGAGATTAAGCTGGCCTTATGCCAGCACTGGTTTAGGATGCAACTTCTATGGTAGCTGTTTGTTTAGAAATTTAAATTAAATGTCTTGTATACTCTTTTACACAGAGACTTCCATTTATCCTCGGACTGGCGTGACTTTAATAAGGAAATTCAATTTCTACACAGTTTTTCGCCAACAATTGTTTTCCATCTAACTTGATTTTTCGATACTCGCGGAAAATTTCAAACAACCACTTCAGGCCAGAGTACAAAATTCCAACCGTTCACAAACTTCAAATCTGTGCAAGTGTTTCATTGTTACATAATAAAACGTTTAACCAAAAACTTTCTCAAAATATTTCTAAACATTATGGAGCCGTTAAAGTTAATCTAATTCCATTCCAAAGAATCCTCATTATTCAATACTAAAGACCGTTTGAGCGACCTTACGACGACTGGGGTGATATGAAAATACGATTGTTCTCGAGGAACTTACTACGTGGGTTGCAACCAAAGACTTCTCGAGGTGCGCGCCACTCTCACTAAAGTGTGAGCTATCGAACGGGCAATAAATTGAGTCATCCAGGATTTTCAAAAATCGCAAGAGTATGCTAAAAAAATGTGATAGTAACATTGAATATGATCAATTTAAAATCATCGCAAGAGCCTCTCTATTCTGGAATCGCCAATTATTTATCAAACAGCCAGGACCATTGTAGAATACCCAAAACTCCTCTCTCTCTCTCTCTCTCTCTCTCTCTCTCTCTCTCTCTCTCTCTGTCGTATCCGGCTTCTTTGCTTTTCACTTACCCACATTCCAGTCTCCTTCCTTCTCCCTTCTTTATAGGTCGGTACCTCCAGCAAAGCCCAATTAATTGCCTTCAGCAAAGCCTAATTAATTATTATGTACAAATGTTTTTGAAGAGATTGTTTGTATGATTTACATGTATTTATAATCCACAGTATTTATTCTTTTATTGCAGCCTTGAAAACGAGACTAGTCTTGGAACGTCGGCACTAATGAAGATGATTTTATATATGTATGTATGTATGTATGTATGTATGTATGTATGTATGTATGTATACATACACTTGCAAATACGTAAATGCTTCCATAATTCTCAAGCATGTTTCTATTTATCTTATATAAGATCGTATCTAGTGGGCACAATATTGCCAACCACATGCAAGAGAACGTAATTTCTCTCATTTAGTAAGCAGATAATCTTATTTTCTTGACTACCCAGTCCAAGTAATTTCCCCAGTAATCCCTGAGGCTCTCCAACTGGAAGATATTGCAGCTCCCAGACCCAGTCATGTATCATACTGAAGCCTGTTTTACTTTTATGTCTTAGTAACAATGAGTTCCTCGAGAGAAAGGGTTTGCAAAGTCTAACGTAGGTGTTAATGCGCTCTTCGTGTAGACAAAATTGATTAAAGTATTTAGATTTTTAACATGACATTTTCAGTGTTAAAATACGTGCCTTTAAAAAATAAGGAAGTGAATGGTCCAAAGTGGCATATTGAGATGGCAGTCCAAGTTGTGTCGGCCTAACTTCTTAATGATCGAACCTCTTCCTGAACATGACAAACCTTGTGCTCTCGGCTTAATGGACCTGGGCAGATCAGCTGAAATTACATATTGATTCTCGTTTGCTA
>NC_061102.1:39067291-39072291 GCF_015104395.2 Macrobrachium nipponense | reverse complement strand
CCGGGAAATAGAAGAGTTTGTTAGATTGTATATTTGTATGGTGGGAGTTTGCCTGATCCATACTAGATTCAAGCAAAATTCAAATGAAGATGAGTCCCAGGTGCAGAGAATGGGAGCAGAAGGAGGCCACGAAAGCTGTGAGTTTCGCAAGAGCACAATGAGAATAGTAAATGAACCGGAGTTGGATGAAAAAAAGAAAAAAAGAAAAGAGGACGAATAACGATACAAGAGAGGATTTTGGAAAGATTAAACGTGGTATCTTATGGATCGGGAGGATTTAGTGGAACGCTTGAATATGAATAAAGAATAAAAGTTGACGATGGTGGAACAGAGGAACGACGGGTGTTTATGTAGAGCCAATGTAATTCTTTTTTAGATTCGCCTGCGGTGTGGAAGGAAGAATAATGGAATTTCATTCAACTGTAAGATCAGTGAAACAGAAAAGGTGGAAGAGAAAATGTTGGAACAAAGTGAATAGGAATATTTAGCAAACAAGTTCTTCTGGAAGGAAGTAAATACAAAGGAAGGTTACTTTGTAAACAAAACTTTGAATTAAAGGCGAAGATGTCCAGCTGTCGTTTAATGAGAACTCTGTCTAGATTCGAATTGTGTGTTTTCACGTTTAATAAATGTTGATAATGGAAGGGAGACAGAAGTGAATGAGGGGAGAGTTGAAAGGTTTATTGAAAATCTGAAGAAGTTTGTGGAAATAACTAGTTTGAATATAAGGAAAGCTACGGAAAGTTTAGGAATGGAAGGGCACAATGACTTCATTGGACTGCTTGTGGGACGCAAATTTTATTGTCTGGCTAAGGCTTGAAAGGTAACTCACAGTGAGAGAAAGTTGGCAGTGTGATAAATTTTTATTGTATGTAAAGAAACGTGTTGAAAGATGTACTGCAGTAGTACAAGATCTAACCATACTAAACATAAATGGGAATATTTATGAAATGGTTTTTCACTGAGAAACGGAATATATGACAGAAGTAGAACAGTGTCACTTTAGGGAAAAAGAAAAAGATATGGATGAAATGCTGGTTATAAAACTCCTAAAAAAAAAAAGCTTAGCTAAAGTTGAAAATATAAGCACTACGTATGTAACTATAGGGGCTTACAGTGGAACTTAACGAATTGTGATGACCAGTGTACTTCATACTAATTGTTAAAGCGATAGATTTTTGATAAAGCAGCCTATAGGTAACATAGATTTGAGTTTAGAAGAGTAGGGTTATGATGGCAGTCAAATACCAAAAAGTTTAGTGGTAAATAGTATTACATATAGTATAAAAGTAGAATTGTTCGGCCTGGAGCATCTGGTAGAAAATGTGAAAGGTGACTTTTATATAAGTAAGGCGTATCCTAGCATAGTCGCTCTGCAAAAACTGGAATCGGAAAAAATGGCTTGAAGCGTAATATATGACTGCATAAATGGTTCTATCATCAGCTCTTTCTCTTTTCAAGTTTAATTTTAGTTGTATGTTCAAGAAAAAAGTGAAAAGCATTGAAATTTATTCTGTAAACACTTGTAAGTGTATTAAGAAAATGAAATTGTGGAATGCAGCATGACTTAAACGAGGGACCTGTGTGTGTTGATTGGTCGGAATAAGCAAAACTGGAGGTGGTAAAGCGGTAAGTATGTGGCTGATTCTGAAGTGTGTACTTTGAGAGCAAGGGAGACTAGAACAAGACCGGTTGGCAGGAAAGATGAAAACTTTAATTCAGTTTGAATATGTCTGGATCGATTCGTATTTGTATATCTTTCTGTGCACTGCATGTCTACGTGTACGGAAACTTACTTCGTTCTGTTTTATGGGGTTACATAGCAGACTTGCTTAATGACAATTAGTGAGCTATTTACCATCATCGGAGAAACTGCTTCAGTAAAGTAAGACAAAACATCCTTCTCCGTCGCTCGAGAAAAATATTAAGGGCCTTTGGAAAAGGCCTTCATTAAAAGCCTTCTTCAAACTCAAAAGGGGAAAAGAACTTGTCATCAAAGAGCCATTTCTTCAGTTCTGATCCCCCTCCTCCTCCTCCCCCCCCCTTCCCCCCTCTTCCTTGAGACGCACAGACGGGAACTCCCCCTTTGATGATCCAACGACAAAAATAAAGATGATCTTTGCATCAATTTTTTATTTTATTTCATAAAAATACGATGGCTATGCGAATACATATATGTCTTGTTAATCTAATTTTAAAAAGAAGGCCTTTATTATTGCTTGTTTTAAAATTTTATTCTAATAAGCAGTTCCTACAGTCGAAATAAAAAATCTGTTATTTTCTAGGATATGACCTCTAAGTTTCTGCTTCCTTTATCCCTATTTATTTCTTCTATTCTCTTCTCATAAATAGAGTATTCGGATTGTGAAAGCATCAAGAAAATTAATGTACTCCCGTGACCTCATAAACAACGAGAAACATCCAAAGCTGTCTGATGAAAAGTTAGAAGATACATGTCAACATTCGCACTCTGAATTAAGTTGTTGATGCTTGGTAACGCCTTTTGTAAAACGCTTAGGCATTCAACGCATGTGGGGTAAGCAGACTTTAGGATTATTTAACTTGAAATATTTTTCGTCGGATACCATACCAAGTATTCGAATAATGGAAAAAGAAACCCACAAAATTACTAAGTATAACTTGTTTACTTGTGAGTATTTACATATTATTATACCCAACACTCGAGTACTTTCAGGCCCTGTCTGTGGCCCTCTCTCAAGAGATGTGTAGGTTGTCAGCCTGGGACAAGGCCCAGCAGTCTTGTTGAGCTGTCATTTACGTATGTGATGATGTCATTTTTGTTGATGGCTGTCCTGATTTCCTTGAGAGTTTTTAATCCCCTGTTGTCGCTCTGATATCCTGAGCTGATGGTCAATGGGATTAACCCTTGTGGTTAGTGAGTGGTCACCAACAGTCTGTTGCGCAGAAAACCTAATCTCCAGGTCAGAAGGATCAATCTTAGCGGCTTATGGGATCTTCTGAGGTGAAACCTTTGTTTTCTTCTATCACTTTAATCTCTCTGAGTGCTCCTTCTACACTACCCTTCTATGACTTGATATTATTGCTTTTGTACAAAGCCTGCTGTTTTTAAAATCCATCCTATGGTCCTTTTTCCAACAATGCCTAGCGATAGCACTCCCTGCTAGTTAAGCTGTACTGCCCTTCTGTGTTCTTGGATTCTAGTCCTTATTCCCCTACCTCTTTCCCTCCTACATATTTGTCTCCACAGTTGTTGCAATTAATTATGTATACCCCCCTGCATCATCTGCACTACTGTCTTCTCCTTCCAATTTATTTATTATTCGAATAATGTTGAATAACTGAAATAGAAGGAAGTAAATACGGAAGAATAAGAGGTAAACTAGATTAAACGGAGAGCAAAAAATTTGACATTAAAAATGACTGGATTTCCCTTCTCAGGTGATGTCACAAGTACTTGATTTCCCTTTTCTGGTGATGAGACTACTGGAGTTCCTTTCCAGGTGTTGTAATTACTGACGTTTCCTCTGTAAGTAATGCCACAGTACTGGTGTGCCCTTTCCAGTCTATGTCACAAGTACTGGATTTCCCTTTCCAGGTGATGTCACAACTACTCGATTTCCCTTTCCAGATGTTACAACTACTGGATTTGCCTTTCCAGGCGATGTCCAAACCACTGGGGTTCCCATTCCATGTGAGGTCACCACTACTGGAGTTGCCTTCCCATGTGATGTCAAACGACTGGAGTTCCTTTTCCAGATGATATCACAATTACTGGAGATCCCTTTCCAGATGACGTTACAACTACTGGATTTCCTTTTCCAGGTGATGTCACAACAACTGGATTTCCCTTACTAGTTGATGTCACAATTACTGGATTTCCTCTTCCAGGTGAAGTCTAAAGTAGATCTTAAAGAGAACTGTGTTAGATAATAAGGCACTGGACTCAAAAGGAAGGCTGAAATCCCCACGTTCTCACGCTGATTTTCGAAAAGACCCGATTTAATTGTCGATAATCGTGCTCGAGAATTCATCACGCTATCTATAGCACACTGCCTCGAGAACAGTCTCCGAAATCATTATTATTCATGGCGTAAATAGAGAATTGCTGCTCACGACAGAATTGAATTGAATAAAAGCTGGAAGGAAGATCTGATCATTAATGTTTACCTCACTGACCTCAGTTTCATGAGAGAGTATTGAATGTCGTCGGAGGTTACTTTGCCTGGTGTATAGAAAACTTCTTAGACGTTAATTTTACCATTTCCCGTTATTCATTTGCATTTGTTTTTACTTGTAGTTCACTGTAATTACAGTTATAGGAAAGCACAGAGGAAGTACCTTTTTATTAACTTGTGTTGCTCTCCTCTCCCTCCTTTCAATCAGAATTCTCACTCTAGACAAGTAGTTTCCATATTTTGTCTTGAATTTTACAGATTAGGTGTCAAATCCTAACAAGTTCGCCCACAATACACTAAAAAAAAGTATTCATTTAACTTTTATTATCATTGTCTGAATATTATTGAATGTTATCACATAAAAGGTGATGCAGTAGCAATACATTTTGTGTGTGTTTGTGTGTGTCTGTCTGTCTGTGACTGGAAAGATACGTTAGGTTAATGAAAATTTACACAATGTAGTCTATCAAGCAATGACGCAGAGAAGCAGTTTCAGTTAAATTACCATTTTCAAATATTTTTCTGGCCGTCTTGTATTCTTAAGTGGGGCGGTTATTAAACAGATTAAACAAATTGATATTGAGGCAACTCAGTAAAAGGTACTGGTCTCTTGTATCACTGAATGATAAGATTTCTTCTTGCATTTCTCATCCAGAAGTGCCATGAATAAATTAACACCACTCATATTTCATCCCTAAATGAGAGAAAAGTCTCTCCTAAAGTCTCTAATTATGTGAAGCCCACTGACTTCAAACTTTACTGGCAGTTTAATTTACATATGTGATATCTGTATCATGTAGGTGAAAGATAAGAAATTCGATTCACAACAGATCTGCCAAGGAG
>NC_061102.1:38997291-39057291 GCF_015104395.2 Macrobrachium nipponense | reverse complement strand
AGAGGAGATTGAATTCAGTCTCGATTGATCTAATTATTGGTTTAGTGATGAGAGGACCAGATGATGCTCCCCTTCGTTGAGCATCAATAAAATAGGTCTTACGTGAGGACAGCCCGACCTTTCTATTTATAACTTCGCGGCACTTGCAAAACATTGCATCGGAATCGATTAGACGATGTAGTCAAAACTGGTTTCACTCAGGCATGCGTCGCTGATATCGAATATAACTAAGATACCCCATTTATTAAAAAGGCAACGAGAATATTGAGTTCTTAAAGTATTGAAAACTAGAACGCTTTTGATAGGAACGATAATAAAAAATTTACGATTAAAATTTCTATGGAGATGGTGATGCAGACTCCTTTTTTGAAAACAAAGCTTATCACACAATTTATTTTCCTTATATGCTCTTCAAGAATTGGGAGGACATAATATGATTAAAAGCCTCAGCCCAAACTTTAGAATGTATCCTTCGAATCCCTGCAACTAGAACATTCAACATGTAAGGCCAGGCAGGAGTAAACTTTGACAAACAGCTCCTTAGAAAAGCCGGTTGTTTTAATTATATTGTGTGAAATAAATGATCTTGAATCTCCTCTCCAGAGCTATTATAGTCCAGAATGTTAACAGACTTGAAAACAAATTTTTATACTCGTGACACGTGACAAATATGATGAGTCATTGCATCTTGGTTGTCTTGGTTGTCTTGACCTTCATACATGATTCAGAGCTGGTGACGAAGGACAATGGGAATTAGAACGTGCGAACTGATACTCATATATTATGGCCAGATTTTGTATTTTCTTCTTTGTAGTTGCAAAAGTTGTATGTTTTATTCTGAAGATATGGTCAGTGATGGAAAAATGTTAAGAATTACGTTGTTAAACGAGGAAATAGCCTGGTGATTGTGAATTGAAAGTTATATCTAATGTTAAAAAAAAACTTAAAAGAGGCATTGGGCTTACATCAGCTTTAAAGTAAACATTCAGCATATTTTCTCGCAATAAGTTGGAAAAATAAATCAATAGTAGGAATTGCACAATGTCAAATATTTGTCATATAACATATTGGCGAACAGTGTGTGGAATTTAAATATCGCCTTTTGGTGCGTTTGTAATTCCGAAAATTCCACAGACTCATATTATGGAAACATTGCGTCAGTATGGCGTTCCCGTTCCCGTTGAATATGAGATGATGATTGAAGTTGTCACGTAAACGAAGTAGATACAAAGATAGTGTTGATGGGGTCTTGTAGTAAATAGTGGGGTGTTACAAATGAGTGTTATTTCACCTATGTTGTTTGCCATTCTCATAGGAGATGGAAGTAACGATAGATCCTTGTCAGACTTAGAACGTGACGATAATGCTGTTGAATTGTGCAAAACACAAAATTTGCAAAATTTTCTTAATATAATGCATTGAGAGAGATGCGAATCAAAGTAAATACTAAAATCAAAAGTAATGCGGACAGAGTTAGCACAAACTAATACAGTAACGGCAGTTGGAGTCAGGATGAATGAGGTTAAATCTTTCAGATATTAAGGAATAGTGATATTCAGTACAGAATCTGTTGAGCTGGGACTTAGCGAAAGATTGAAAAGATCAAATCAAACAATGGCCGGGCTGAATAAGCTTTAGAAATCAAATTGACTAAAGTTGTATACGAAAGAAAGCTTTCACATAAGCTTAGGACCATCTGCTTTGTCGAATGGACGTGAATCATGGTATTGCAGGAAATGTATCTAAAAGATTTTCTCGATTTGAAAAGGGATTTAAGATGAGTATTAAGAGTCAGATGGTTTGAGAGTGTGAAAAATTATACCACAGGGTAAATAACGGAAGCTCCTCATATCAATGACATAATAACGAAAAAGAGACGGAGATGCCTGGGACATGTCCTTCTCACATCCCCTGGGAGAATATGTAGCTTCAGGGGAGAATATGTAGCTTCAGGGGGAGCTCCTGAGGTGCACCAGAATAGGAAGGCCCGGACCTACTGGGAGGAGGTTGATGAGGAGGGGCTGGAGATGAGGGGAGGTTAGTGGAAAGTAAAATACGGGAAAGACACGAGTGATGGAATTTCACAGGAGCCCTTTGCGTCCGGTAGCCATGGAGGTGGTGATAATGAATAATGGCGTTTATATATATATATATATATATATATATATATATATATATATATATATATATATATATATATTGCGTTTACCTGATGGTCTCTATCCCGTGATCACATAGTCCTTCCTTAACATCGCCATCTTCCCTGGTCCAACCCCCGAGGGGGAAGTGGTGACTGAATTTCTTTAGATGCTTAATATGCAAAATGTTAGAAATATGTTATATGAGAAATACGAAACAGATGTAGGCTCCAGTCTACATCCTTCTCATCACTCTCATACATAGATACTTACATGCAAACAACGCATCATCTGCTGTAGATATTGTATATTGGTCACAATATACAATATCTACATATCCGCCCGGTGCTTATGAAATACTACGGCGTGTAGTACGCAGATTGACATTCCTTTATGACATTTAAAAGAGAGCGGCTTTCTTATGACAATTTGAAATTCAAAGAAATGAAAGATTTTAAGAGGAAGGGTAGATAGAAAGAGGTTACAGATTCATTGATGCTTTTAAGGAATTTTCTTTAAAGTCGGTCGTTAGATGGATGACGTCCATTAAAGTTATATATATCATTTCGTATCGATTGTCTTAAGGATTTTAGGGAGTGGATTTATCTAGTTTTTCAACCTTTTTGTTTAATATCAATCTCGTTCTCAATTTAGGCATCACAATCGTCGTCGTCCTTTATCATGGGATGTCGCAAGAACGTGAAGCTTGCTTGTGTCTGCTCATTTATCGTGCATCTGCCTCTAAGTCTGTTGTGGTGGTTATAGTAGTATAGTAATACATTCACACTTACATTGTATGGTATATGTATATTTATGTGTATGTATATTATAATACATAGCTTTATACTATAGTGCTTACTTTTAATCTTATTATAAATATATATATATAATATTAATATTTATATATATATTATTTAATATAATTATTATTTAAATATTATATTATATATATTAAAATATATATATATTATATATATAAATTATATAAATATATATATATATATATTTATATATATATATATTTATATATATATATATATATTTATATTATTTATATATATATATTATATATATATATATATTATCTATTTTATATATTATTTATATATATATATTTATATTTAAAATATATATATATATATATAATATATAAATATATAAATAATATATTATATATATAATATATAATATATTATATATAAATATATATATAATACTACATCATATATTATTTATTTTATTTATATTATTTATATATATTTATATTAATATATATATGATATATATATATATATATATACTATATATATTATATATATATATATATATATATAATTTATATATTATTTATATATATATATATAAAATATATATATTATATATATATATATATAATATATATATAAATATATATATATATATATATATATATATCTATTATATATAATTTAGTTATATATATATATATATATAGATTATTATAAATATTATATTATATATCATATATATATCATTATATAGAAGATATAGTATATACATATAATATATAACTAATATATATATATATATATATATATATAATATATATATAAGTAATTTATATATATGGTGTGGTTTTATTATGCCACGAAGAAAAATGAAAAACGACACATACATACTTTATGTATACATGTATATATAAATATACAATAATGAGAGTAACATTTATCATGTAAAAGACCCGTCCCCAAGTCTATGAATCTTAAATCAGAAGAAGCATTCGTGAGGAATGTTTGCTACATTGTCCTTGAGTAGAACTTATCCAGCGCTGTGGAGTCGCGACCCGAAAGTAACTCCTGCATACGGGTACATGTCGGAGCTCTGAAGTTTTTACGAATCGGTATCAGCCGGTACTCGCTTCAAGGAAAAGGTGGTTGTCATGATTGCAACATTAGTACGTTGCTGGAATTCAAGTTTAATATGTTTTGACGTGTTTTGAAGTTTTCCTCTGAGAGGAGGAGTGTCGTCTGTTAAAGTAATGTTAATCATAATATTTTGATTATTTTTGATTGATTGGAGATATGTGTGTATGTATAGATATATATATATATATATATATATATAATATATATATATACACATTAAATATATATAACAAATAACCAAAATATGAGAACATTCTAATTATATATTTAATTTCCTATTAGATTAAATTACCAGTAAAGCTTTACTATAAAAGCTTGTCCACACTAAGAAACATTGTTTAGAAAGAACTTTCTCTCCAAAATGTGTTTCCTAGTGTGGACAGGCCTTAACTAACAAATATTTACAACCAGTTTCCAGAAGGGGCATTTACAAGGATTGCGTATTGATTAAAAAGAGAACATTTGTACTTGTATTGGTGTTCTTACCTCTTACCGTCGCCTTGACAATATCATTATTCCTCTTCTTTATATAGCTGGTTCACCATGCTGTTATATGGGTTTGATGATATGGAACTGGAATGGCTTCCAGGGAAAATGATATTAGAATCTCTCTGATCCGACGATGAGCAATATTTCTTATATTTTTGTTCTCTTGTGGAGGCGAGCTACATTTGAAGGGTTCTTTATTGACAAGGTTGGCTGGTCACTACGATTGTTAGTATTTTGTTAAGCATATTTCTTATTGTCAACTAAGTTCATTACTTTCTTTTCGAATTAGAATTCCCTTTTTTGATGAGCAGATTTGGCAACCTGACGTTATTCTTTTGAAGAAAATAAGGGCTTCGGTGAAACGAGATCTAATATATATACATAATATATATATATATATATATATATATATATATATATATATATATATATATATATATATGTATGTATGTTGTATGCATGTGTGTATGTATATATATATATATATATATATATATATATATATATATATATATATATATAGATTTTTATCTTCTGTTACAACAGGATACATCTCATAAGTATAAAAAGCTCATTAAAACACAGTGTTTTAATGGGGCTTTTATACTTGAGATATATATAATATATATATCTATATATTATATATAGTTATATATAGTATATATATGTGTGTGTGTGTGTGTGTGTGTGTGTGTGTGTGTGTGTGTGTAGTGGTGTTATGCGTATGCATGTATGTTTTTATACGAATCATCCCTGAAGGAGAAAGCCACTTTGATAACCCCAGTCAGTGAAGAAATAAACTTTCATCAGAGGATTTATCCTCTGAAAAAAAGTTTCTTTTTTTCGTTGCATATTTGGTCTGAAATTCTTCCTCGAATTCCTGAAGACTAATAATTATAATAATTATAAAGCAAGTTTGGGTATAAAAACAGGTGGCCCTGAACCCTGATTCCTAACCGCATCAGTCAGGATCAATACCTTCTAATCTTCAATGAAAATTCGGTAGTATTGAGAGAGAGAGAGAGAGAGAGAGAGAGAGAGAGAGAGAGAGAGAGAGAGAGAGAGAGAGAGAACGCTGTCCTGTGAACCAATAGCGAATTCGGTAGAGAGAAACTTTTCATTTCAACAAGTCATTAGATTTGTCTGGATAGCAATAAGTGTATTCAGTGCAATGTTCTGTGCATAGAACACTTACAAACTATTTATGATAATTTATCATAAACATTGGATAAGCAATAACTATAAATAGCTAGTTTATATCATCGAATGAACACCGAATAATTTATATATTTTTTTCCCGCATAAACTGTCTATTGGCCATGAAATCAAATGCCACATTCCACGACTCAAATTCTTGTTAAGGAGCTTTGTTAAAAGCACGAGAATGATAATAATATTCAAAATTTGGGGAATTTTTTTTCGCACTGATAGCCATATGTGGTTTTTAAAGAATTATTACATGTAGCAACCATCTCATATTTGCATTCTCTCTTAATTGTAGACTGCTTCATTGACAATAGAATAGAAGTGGTTTTGAAGTTCCAGCAACAATATTCAATGGCTATTTCAGATTCTCTCTCCTCTCTCTCTCTCTCTCTCTCTCTCTCTCTCTCTCTCTCTCTCTCTCTCTCTCTCTCTATCTAATATATATGTATATATATATATATATATATACATATATATATATATATATATATATTATATATATAATACATATAATATCTATATATATATATATAGATCTATATATATCTATATATATATATATATAAGATATAGATATATATACGTGTATATATATATATATATATATGTATATATATATATATACGTATATATATCTATATCTATTATATATATAATATATATAATGTATATATATTATTCTTATTTATATAAATGTATGTATTCCTCCAGGTCAAGGGCAGGAACGTAGAAGCAGATGACATAGTAAAACATTTATTCCAACGTTTCGTGATTCTCAATCACATCTTCAGGGATATCTACAATAACAAAATACAATGTATAAATATTAAATTATAAAAAAAGGGATTTTAATGAAAATAAATCCAATTCAAAGTGACTTAAAAGTCACAAGTACAGAAAACAAAAGATTTTAGATCGATGAGGGAGGATAACATGTTTAAACACATGTATTCAGAAACAAAAATTCAAACAAACAGTACTTATATGCAGACAAACTTAAAAACAATGGGGACTGGCCTGCTGTTCAGAGGTTAAGAAGAACAAACTAAGAATATAATATACAAAGATTTTTCCAGGCAAGCAGAAAGTTTAAGATAAATATAAGGGTACAGCAGCCGGTTGATAGTTCAATGAGGAACCTGTTTAATATTTATTGTTTTCAGAATTAATGGTTCTTGCGAATTGCCTGTGTGCCCAATCATTTTAAAATCTTCATATATGATCTCTGTTTTGCATTTGATGGTATGGTTACCTATGTTAGAAGATTCTAGATTAGCTAAGCAGCATCCTGTTCTATAACTAACCCCATTGTGAGAATTGGCCGTTGCCCTGAGAAGCCACCTGGTGGATCCAATATAGTTTCCAAAATTACACTTCAGACAATTCATAACACCGGACGGCATCAAAGGCAGTAGCCAATCCTTGAATCTGAAAAGTGAGCCACAATTTTTTGTATTCTTAGGTATGAATTTGAGATGATTAGCCCTATATATTTTTGATCAGTATAAATTAAATCTTTCCGAAAGGAGTCATCATATACAAAAGGGAAGGTTGCGTATAATGGGAGTTTTGGTGCGTCAGAACTCTTATGTCTGTTAGACTTTTTTTATTAACCAGTTTTTTAAGAATCCTGTAGAAGATGTAAGCAGGGAAACAGTTATTGGAGAAGTATAGAGAGTCCAGTCTGATGTAAGGGATATAGCACGATGTAAGAGGGTGTAAATAGAGTTTTATTTAAAATTTAAAAAAAAAAAAAAAAAAAAAAAAAGCTATAGAAATTGGTCCCAAGTCCGGTAAACGTTTTCTTCCTAAATATAGATGTATTGAACCTATCATTATCTTTAGTTACAAGTATGTCTAAGAATGCTAATTTTGAGTCATGTTCTGTTTCCATGGTGAAGGTGATATTATGATGATACTAGTTAGAAAATTCTAAGGAGTTTTCATCATTGTGGTCCTGTCTAAATAGAATGAAAGTGTCGACTACACATCTAGCATAAAATAAATTTCCTTTTCTTAATGATTCAACATTTATACATGATACTTTATTAATGTAGATATCCCTAAAGATATGCAGGTTTTTCGCCTTTAGTCATTCATATATATATATATATATATATATATATATATATATATATATATATATATATATATATATATATAATATATATATGGCTAAACAGTTATTACAAGTATTATTTTTGTTAGTTTTCTTTTCCAACGACTGGGATTAACAATGAAGTTATTAACATGCCCCCAGCCAGAATGAAAAGAGATCCGGCATGATAACACTCTGTTTCATGTCTCGGGTCATTTGTCACACTCCTTATCTGTTATCTTTGATGATGACGCGGCGGCAATTCTGTGAATCTATAAGAATGCCACATCGTTCGTTAAGTTACAGTCAACCAGTCAACGTTAAGAAAAATTTACTTGTTGCCAGATCAAAACTCCCTGTCACAAACGCCATTGTCTGTTAATGGAGGTATTGTTAATAATAATGGCAGTCAGGTTTTATATCTCTTGAATACGTGGTTTTGATAAAGTTTCGGATTGATCACAAGACCTGTGGACGTTCGACTTATAGTCAACAACGGGGATCATTTTAGCTTCATTTTTATTGCTGCAGATTTTTTATATGTATTATGTGAACTTGATAGCACCTCTTTTGGCGAATTGATAGGCTTGTGATTTTAAAGTAGGGAAGCAATGAGTCTCAATCGACTTAATGGTCTCTGGAATATGTCTGCTGTTTGCGAGGGAAAAGGCTTGGACGTGAGGCTTACAGAGTCATCCCTTGTACAGTAGTTAGAAATAACCCTTGTTACCACCTCTTGAAGCTGTTGGTAGGGAAAAGCTGACATTCATTTCAGAAGTACCTTAAGGAATAGTGTTGTTAACTCTCAAGTTCTCCACGTTTTTCAAATACCCTGTTGATTTCACGTTTTTCAAATACCCTGTTGATTTCTTGGTCGAAACAATGTATCGTTGGTAAAATTTTCAAGTTCATGAACCTTTCTCTCTCTCTCTCTCTCTCTCTCTCTCTCTCTCTCTCTCTCTCTCTCTCTCTCTCTCTCTCGTATTTTTCATTAAGAAAATTATAAGATTTTCGTGTTTTTTAACGAATTGCTTGATGCACCAGTACTAGTAGTTGTGCCAAATATGAAATTACATTAGAAGCTTTTATTTTGAGGGCTGGTATTCCTCAAAAAGGAGGAAAGAAATGAGAGAGAGAGAGAGAGAGAGAGAGAGAGACGATTGCTTCACATGGCGAATGTAGCGGGAGGCGATATTGAATATTACCCTCAGGGAAGTTGAGCCAACGATCTGTGTATTTTCTGATGAAATATGAAATTAGCTGTGTTTTATTTTATAAGACGCAAAGATAGTGAATTTCTATATTTTGGTGCCCCTAATGAATTATCTTTTAATAGCCTGCCTTTTGTACCAAATTTCCCTCAGTCAAACAACAAAGTCCTTCCGATACGTAATTGTTTCTCAGTACATTGTAAATCACTTTGTATTCCTCTAACCACGAATTATCCCTCATCAACCGCCCAGTGTAAATTTGTTGACTTCGTTACTAATAATTTCTGAAGAAATTAGGTAGAGCTTATTATGCCGTTAATTACGTCCAAGACACAAAGGGTCAATTTAAGGAGAATTTTTTTTCATAAGGATGTTTGTCACATAACTAACCATTTTAGGAGCTTTTCCCTCCCAGTATAAAAAGTATGCAAACACTTTTCCCGTCATACAGAATGAAAACTGAAACACCAAAGTGAGGAAACGGATGAGGGATGTCCCTTTTTTATTCCAGCCCAAGAAAACTTGAAAAGGGAAGAGAAATAGATTAAGTAAGAAATAAAATCAGGCAGACGAAAACACTGCATGGAGACAGAGAGAAAGAAGTTTAGCAGAAGTCGAAGTGGATCCAGTAGGTCGCTCTTAGATTCGAGAATCTAACAATTAGCGTAAGCACAGCTCCATTAACTGAATGCCTCGATGTAATAAATTCTGGCTGGGATGAACTGTCCGCAACTTGACCAGAGGGACGTATTTTCTTATCACAGCAGAAGATGCAGAGTATTTGGCTGTCGAGAAAAGATAGCAAAGGTAAAAGTACAGGGCTTTGTAAATTTTGGGGTAAATGTAGAGCTGCAGTAGTTACAGTAGTTGTGGTAATAGTAAATGTTACTTTACAGAGCGGCAAGGACCTATGTTTTAAGTCAATAGAAATATCTTAGTAGCCTAAGGTGAAACAATGAAATGTAGTTAAAAATTCTACTGACTGATGTTACTTCTTGATTTTTATATGGACAACTATTGAACAATTAACCAGCTGAGAAATTGAATTGATGAAATCTGATCAAGTTATGTATTGGAAGAATGGTTTATATTGAATATATATACGAGTACTTTAACCTCAAGTTCCATTGGTAATATTGTAATAATAATTTGAACAATCATTAAAAGAATGATTTTCTAGAATAGCAAATGAACAATCTAGATTGATATTGAATATATTGTAATAAGGTGATAATATTGTAAACGAAACATGATAATATTATAATATTTTTTTGAACAGCTATTCGAAGAATAATATTCTAGTAAAGGAACCGAACAAACGAGATTGGAGTGAAAGTCGTGTTTTGATTAAAATGTAGCCCACTCTGTAGCAACACCTGTCTTGCATAGTTAAGCAACACTCATTAGGACGTCTTTAGGAAACACGGAAATAGGAGAAAGGTTGAGCAGGGACACTCAGCAACAAAGGAGAGGATAAACAGATGTTAATACGACTTTAGTTTCACGCATAACTTGGATGAGAAGTGATTTACTCACGTCGAGACCCATAATGAGAGAGCCAATCTGCCCATGCCAACCAGTGAATTTAACTGTAGCTAAAATCCTTTTGCAAAACTTAGAAATGATAAGGTAACACATATAGAACAAGTATAATGAAAGTTGCATTATTTAAAGGAGCGACGAGTGTAATAATAAGGCGTTTGATCTCTGTCAGATTTTCGTTTTCCTACAATCTCTCTCTCTCTCTCTCTCTCTCTCTCTCTCTCTCTCTCTCTCTCTCTCTCTCATTATGTATTTATTCCGCATTGTGGCCAAGTCAATTTGAAATGACATTTCCCGTGTCTTGATTATTTTTCTCACAAACAGGAAATGTATTGTCTTATTTTTAAACACCAAAAATAAATACAAACACACACATGTCTGTAAATATATATTTCTCTCTCTGATTCCTTAAAGATGACAGAAAGATGCATAATTCTATTGTGTAGATAGAAATGCAAAGATCTTATCAAGTAAGGAACCCCTTATTTTTAAGCGTAACATATTGTCCTTGACGTTTCTCAACCTGTATGACTTTGTCTTCAATAGAGGCAGATTGTAAAATGCAAGAGATAGAGGTATGTATGCAAGTTTTATGAGCGAAAATTTGGGATAGCCCATCAGCAATATGGAACGGGGATTAGTGGTAATGAAGAAGTAGGCAGGGATCATTGATTTTTGGGCTGCAAAGAAGTATTCACATTGGCAATCAGTGGAAGGTGAATGGGACTATAGCCTCTTGATATGTAATTTAACAGCATATTTCTTGAATATAATGCCCCAGTGATGTAGAGGTGACTCGCTAGGGTATGTTGTGCAGCTTAGGAATTTGGTCATCGCTACTATTCATGCCCTGCAGAGATGCAGGTCACATTTGTTGGTTTTATCTCTTAATAGCGCCTAAAAGTGGTAAATCAGCCTCCTCGGTAAAATAGACGATTCTTGGTCTTTTCATTGTATGAAACCTATGAAGCCCATAATCCTGCTTTGGCAAATAGGCCTATTTATTAGGATGAGGCTATAAGGCTCAGCTGCAGGAGGGATGACGGCTTGAAGTGGGATATTTCTTGATTGATACTATTGATATTAGGAGATGGAAGAAAATCCTTCTTCATAACGTCACCCCTCTTACAGCTGAGCTTTAGTGGCTCATTCAAGTAAATAGGCTTATTTACCGAAGCGAATATGTTAAGCTTCACTAGGTTTCATACAATGAAGACTTAGAATCGTCTGTTTTATCGAGGAGGCTGATTTATTACTGTCAGGTGCCATTAAGAGGTACATCTGCAACAAGTGTGACCTGCATCTCTGCAGGGCGCTACTAGTAGCAGGGAACATAACCCTTAACTGCACTACATACCCCAGCCAGTCTTCTCTCCACTACTGGACATTGCATATCAGAAAAGAATTGTTGATTTACATCCATTAACATTAAGGAATACATCTCAATAATAAACATTGGACTCTTAACGAGGATCACCAGGAGGCTATAGTCCCATTAACCGTCTACTGATTGCACAATGCAAATACGTCTGGTTTTTAGACCAGTCAATAACGCCGAGAGAATGGAAGTTCGAGGGTGTAAATTCCTTTATGATTAGCTCATCTTTTTGAGAGATACGGTCGTCTGGAAGTGACAATAGGGGACAACCTTTTTTATGTCGTTTTCTTTGCTCTTGCCTTTGCTCATTTGATTGCTTCACAAATGATTGACCTTGATTGTGCTATTTTGGAAGCTATTATTCACAAGTTGTCAGACGACTCCCAAGTTCCTCGTGGGTAGTTGTTTAACTCCTGCAGTCAGAGTAATGAGGAGAATATTAAGGAAGAAATAAGTTTTTCGTCTTTTTATTTAGTTTCATAAAGTGCATTTCAGACCAGGCTTTAAAGATGTCTAGGAATAAGGTGGCGCCCTCATCAGTAATTACCACAAAGACTTCATCAATGATTTTACAGTGCATAACTTGAAGAAATTTACAAAGATCACATCTAAGTGAGAGCTTATTCATGCTGTTAATGTTAATAAACCATCCCTTGGTCATTCTAAAGGGGCTTCTCACTTTAGCTTCCTAGAAAGTCTCCAGGGTCTCATTCTTGATGTTGAGGGGGGTTTGGAACCATGTCATACACATTATTTATTATGTAGTCAATGCTTCTGAGGACAGGCATATTTATGAAAAGGGAATTGACATCGAAGAAAGCCATAATGTCATTTGTGTTGTTGCTGTGAATGAGTTTAAGGCTTTCCACCAAGAGGTGATGAACAGCATCATTATGTGCACCAGCTTTGTATGGCAGGTGGGGATCTGGCTAATTATAGGATGAAATGGAACCCCCACCTTGAGAGCCTTTACATTTGTATAAAAGTACCCCGTTGGTATGTTTGATATCCTGCACTAAATCCATTGTAATCTTCTTAAATTTGATCTTATCTTGTAGGATGGCATCCGACTTGGGCTTCTAGCTGTTTTGGCTGACCATAGGCCAGCTGTTTTAGTAAATATTGCAGGGACAACTGTGCAACCTATCAGTCCCTACAGAATTCATAGCAATAGTTAGGTAAAATTCAGATTCCCCTGTTTCAGATCTAAATTTCTTTCATTAATCTTTTTTACTCCCTTGACAGCAACTTCTAATAGATGATTTCAGTTATTTTTTATATAAATAGCAAGGACATATCCACATTTGCTAAAATTACATTTCTCAGAATTGACTGCTTAGATGAATGAGAGAAGAAAATTAATTGTGGTTGGGGAAGCTATATGTAAGATTTGTGGAAAATATCAGCTCCTGAAGATGGTCTGGACGTTTTTGGCAGAACTATCCTCAGAGGTTGGGTCAGAATCTAGGGGGAGCTCAGGGCTTATCCTTGGGTTAGGAGTCTCTTAGGTGTAGCTTACACTAAGTCTTGTGCCTCTCATCTGTCTTGCTGCTATCCCATATGGGTTGGTTATGGAGTGTATTGTTCAGGAAGCAACTTCTTACTGTGCCAGTAATGGAGGATGTGAATTTTTTGAACAAGTAGTGCTGCTTTCTTAATACTCTCAGGAAGTTATCATTCTTTATATGTTTGTATGCGTCTATATGGTAAGGAATCTCCCTGGTCCCATTGACACGTTTTCCAGAATTGTTGATGACCATGTGCATTTTTCATGTAACATCCTAACCCTGGACAAGACCCAGGCACAAATATGCGCTCGTATTGACCTCCATAGAACCAGTTTGTTGGGATACCTGAGTGATAAAATTACGGGTGCCCTCAATGAAAATATATTTGCACTGTATTTCACTCACATCCGAAAGTGGATTTTTCTGACTTAGTAAGAACGAGAAATGATCCAGCTTTGACGTGGCACATTGCTTCATACAGAGAAGGATGGTTTAACTTCTAAGAGGCTCTGAATGTCTCCAAAAGATCAATCACATCCCCCCCCCCCCCCTCCCCCCCCTCCAACATAAAACATCATGGTAAGGCAATTTTTGATAAATAGATGAAAATGTTGAAGTAGTTACACCTTATAGATCCTTCAACACCCTAGAAAAGACATAGGGGTAGGAGTAATAAATAATTCTCAGGGAAAGAAATTTTTTATAGTTATGCTCCTCATTCTTAGTGAGTTGAGAAGCAAGGTTAGAGCAACACCACTATCTAATTGACTTTCATTTCAAAACCTTTGCCTGGCTACATAACTATTGAACATCTGCCCATCTGAGTTAAGAATTGAAAAGTTAGTCTGCTCTATACTTTACATGTTATGAATTTGGCCACACTGAAATAAAGTATCAAACCGGAGAAATGTTATGGGTTGTATCATCTCTGAAGGCAACTTCTGACATATATACACACTCATACTATATATTTGTATATATATACATCTTAAATTTTTCATTAGCATATGTATAATGATAAATATTATGCAAGTAGACTTTGCATACATTTTCATTCAAATAAGCTGTATGGCAAATAGCTTTTGCTAGTGGATTATAGAGATAAATTCATGCCAGTGTCCTTTTTACTTATTAGTTTCGTAACTCATTAAAGTTCACATTAGCACCGATATTGAACATGCTGTAGTCCATCATGTTTTGCTGTTATGTGTCGATGCAATACTCATCATAAGTGTGTACGTTTGTACGGATGCTTCCTCGTCACTCGTACACACCAACACCGTTGGTCCAGCTTCGACAACCTTCATCGCTTACAGATCAAAACGATTCAGGAAAAGGAAAGATGCCATCATAGCTTCTGCAGATAAGTGTATTTCGCTAAATTAAACAGGAAAATTGAAAAATGGAGACCTAAGAAAGTTTTTTCATTATTAGTACGAAAATATTACAGTAATGGAGGGAGAGAGAGTGAGAGAAGGTATGGTTTTGGGGTCAATAAGCGTTTCTTCTGTGAATACCTACTAATCAGAAAGTAGAATTTGGGAAGGATCCGGCACAGCCCAGGTAGTCAGTCTCTCCCTCTCTCTCTCTTTCCCTCTCGGGTAAAGAGGATAGACCCATGATTCTCCGTTTAGTGGTGGTCTTGAAGGGGAGGGAGGTGTAGGGAAGGAAACCGCACGATAGACAGAATGAATATCGAGAAAAACTTTCGCAGCTGCTGCTGTTGGTCGAGTTGGGTGGGGCAGCAGCTCCTTCCTACTGATGCACCCATCCCCACCTTCCTGCACTGAGCATTGACATAAACGGAGGAGAGCGTTAGGGTGTGTCTGTACCTGGCGGAGGCTTCTTATTGTTTGGTCATACTCGTTTTCATTGTTCTGCGTTTTTTCTGTTCCACTCCATCTACGTATGAGTAAGCGTTTCCCCGGTACAAAGATGAAACATAACCTTTCATTTCTTTTGTTCTTTCTGATACCAAGGTTTTTCTTTTCTCATTTCGTAAATGTACAATAGGAGAATATAAGCTTAAACATTATTTTGGAACTAACTTATGAAAGTAGGAGAATGAATATAAAAACCGTCTATCATTTAAATCAGCACAAATTGTTTAGTTAAACGACTGGTACGAGATATCACCTCTTTTTAACTGTATCGAGGAATATACCATTATTCGTCTCACAGTTATCTGGTGTATCTTGTTTGTACATGTATATACACATGTTATTGTATTTATGCATAATGGATTGATAAATGTACTTTATTAAGTTATGAAATCAAAAGACGTTCACTTGTAATATTACAGTCACGCACGCATGTATATACAATATACATACGTACATACATTATATATATTGTATATATATATATATATATATATATATATATTATATATATATATATGTATATATGTATATATATCTATATATATATATTGATATATATATATACTATATATATATTTATATATATATATATATATATATATATATATATATATATATATATATATATATATATATATATATGTGATACTGTTTGCAAACATCCAAAGTAATCATGACCGCAAGTGGAATATCCGAAAACCTGTTTTATTTGCATAATGCCTTAAGTAATAGAGTACAGTGTCTGGACGATGTACATCAGCGGGTTTTGCAAATGAATGTCGAAATACATTCGCGGTAATAGAAATCCTACCTGAGGAATTGCAGGCAATCATTGAAGATTAGATTAACATCAGAAATGTATTTCAGTCTGGGGGTAAAGGAAGTACTGGGATATGGTGAAATGGGACAGATACTTCGCATATCGGATTAAACCTGGGATACAACGTAGACAAATTTTCAGAGAGGAGATGAAGAACATGTAAAGTACTCAAGTCTCTGAAAAAAAAAATTATTTGGAATGTCTGGATAAATAAGCTGACGATGCTGACAAAGCTTTGTATTCGGAGGGTTGCATTGTTTGTAGGACTGCTGGATAATTTATAAAATATCCGCGAGAGAAACAAGACAAAACAAAAGTAATATCCGTCGAAAGGAGTGGTTCTCAGTTTTAACATATGGAAAGGCAATGTCGGGCGGAAAATATTTATGAGGTTATGAATATGAGATATGAGGAGGATAATTTGATTCGTAAACCAGTAGAGCGGAATCGTTAATGAAGTAAGTTGAGATGGGAAGCATCAGGCTAAGACGGAATCACGAGAGGTGATTTATGGACGAGGCCAGTGCCAGATGACTGGGACTTCAAGCCATTGCCCAGATGCCCCAAGAAAGGCAACCTGACAGAATGTTGTCCTGTAAAGGCACTCCACTGACGTCGCTTATTGTGGCAACATTCCGTCTGCTAATTCTTGATCAAATTCGATACAAGTGTAGAGATGAGCAAGGTGGTTTTAGAAAAGGCAGGAGTGGCACAAGTCAACTGTGTAGCATAAAAGAGAAGTTATTTGGCAGTATTCACAGACCAATATTATTGGTGTATCGTCACAGTGGTGTTCCTGTTAAATGTCTAAAATTCATTGAAATCTTCCGTGAACAAAGTAGATTAAAGCTGATGGCGATGGAACCTTGTTAAGTGACTGCAGTATTTTCCCTTCTCGTAGATTTTTTAATAAAAAAAATGGTTTTGGAGATGGAGGAGGTTTAGATTGGAATGACGATAGAAACTTGTCAGACTTAGATGATATAATTTTCATCTGCAAAACATCGCAAGATTGCTTAACATAAAGCATCATATATCTAGCGAGATGGAATTCAAGATAAATACAATACAAGTTAATGAGGACAGAGTATTCTCAAAATAGTTAGGAACAGTCATATCCAATACAGGTTCCATTTAGATGGAGATTGATGATTTATTAAAAAAAGTATATAATAATGATAATAATAATGAAATTTATTTCAGCTCAAGACCAATATACATGGAGTATACAAAAGGTAACATGATAAAAAAATCATAAATCGGCAATGTCCATACAATTGCTGAAGAAGTATAAAAGATAGTATTCATAATAATGGTAATGACAGTAATAATATTGAGAAGAGTAATAAAAAAACATTAAAAATGATAACATTTAATAAACAAATTGCATAAAACTAATTTCCCGCTCATACAAAGAACTGGCTGAATGAGATTTGAGAAGTCAAATGCAAAACTAAGAATCTACATAACTAGTACGATCTGAATTGCTATAAGGACTTGAATCTTACGCGGTATAACAATGCAATTACATCTAAAAGATTTTGTGAATTTGACAAGAAACGTTTAATGAGAGTACCTATTGGGTGTCCGATAGCAGGATAGGATTCGAAATTATGCACTAAAGAAAATAACGGAGGCACCATATCTAGACGAGGTCATGGTTAAGGGGAGAAGGCGATGTCGTAGACCCGTCCTTCACACCACCCCAGAGAGGATAGTACGTGATGGGTTTTGGAATGCAAAGCATCCCAAAACGAATGTCGGTATTTCACGGAGGCCTTTGCCTCTCATGGCGCTGGGAATGATGATGATGTCAGACTACATAGTGTGTATATATATGTGTGTGTGTGTTGGAGAGATAGTGTCATCATGGGCATTTTCCCCAAATATATTCAGTTTAATCCCAGCAGGTTTTGATACCCACTTACAGTCAGGTGAACTTTTGGGCGGTTTTCTAGGAATAGTCCACAAAACTAGCAGACGTTAGTCAAGCGTTGCACCAGGTATTCACAGCGACTGCTTTGATGATATCTTCCACGGGTGCCCGTTTTCCACCCTGAAGGGGGAAATTAGCCCTGTTCGTTTACTAACATCATCTGCCATCATTTCATACTGAATCCCGCTTTTTATCCTTCATATTTTAAACTGCAGCCCCTGTTCTTCCCGTAACCTCTGTTCACACTTCATTCATGCCCTTTTGCTTTCATTTCATCAAGTAGCATAATATTCATCTTTGTCTCTCAACTCGTGATATTCCCTTGCATTTCTTCACGCAATATGAAATAAGTAGAAATTCAAAACTACGAGAATTCATTACCTTAATTCCGCGTTCTTTATTCTTCTAGATTACAGGCAGTGAAGGACTCCTTTTGCCAGAAATCTGCTTATTTTTCACCAATGAAAAGCGTATTTGATATAGGATTATTAATAGACTTTGTAATGTGAGATCATTCCGGATGCCGAAGCGTGCATTTTCATCCTGCTATCTTTTTGAGGGTATTTCTTTATATACTACTGTATTTGGTATTACACCTTATTCCCTCTCACAGCGTCGAGTGAGCGATGTGCTCTGATTGTCAATTCTCCGATTGCTTTTGAAGGGATTGGATGTAATTAGAGATTGATGCCTCACTGCTGTCGGGTTTTGTCCTTGATGGCGAGTGAGTGTCCGAGTGAACAGAGGCTTAATTATTGTGTCTGGAACAAGAGATATTCGCATGGGCATTAGGCATGCCAAATGAAAGTCATTTGAAACCCAGGGAAATGACTGTTCCAAGTATTTGTTGTTTGAAACCATTGTCTAATTTTCTGAACCAAAGTAGACTTGTCTGCTACTGATTCGGTTGATTAACTGTCACTTCACGTTCGCATTTAGAAAAGATAAAAAAAAAGGCTTTAATTAAAGCAGCAAATTATTGGGTTTGTAGTTATCAGTTTCACCATCCAGTTTTATTGCATATCGCCGTTTTAACAACCTTTAGTGAGATATTCCTAGAGTGAGCTTCTTTAAGGATGTAAAAACACTGAAATTCAGTCTGTTTTTCTTTCTTCAAGTTTACATATGTATATTATTATATATTAATATATAATAATAATATTATTATATATATATCAGATAATATACTATTATTATATATATATATATATATGCGCACGCGCGTGCGTGTGTGTGTGTAATTATACACATATGGATCTTATTATAAAGTATGCAAATGAATGCCGTCCTGGAGAGGATGGAATAATATGAAAATTTATGACGAAGTACAGAAGAGAGCATAGCGGAAAATTAAGAAGGAAGCCTGAAAGATAAGGAGAATAATTGTGGTCGTTACTGTCAAATACATAGGAGGGCAATTAAAAGAATGGAGAATGGAAAGACCCAGGGAGTTGAAGGGATTATAAGTATGTCGGACTGAGTAGTTGAGCAGAGAATATATGGTAATCATGGATAAGGGAAAGGGTCCATAGGGCTGGGTGAGGGGGACAGTTGTTTTATTGTATAAATATGGATAAAGGTGATAGAAGTAGCTAGAAGAATTATAGGGCATAATGTTACTTATAATACACCAGGGAAGGTGTAGAGAAGGATTTGAACTGAGAATTAAGATCGATTAGAGAAAAATATATTGGAAGAAAAATGTTGTTTTAGCCAAGGAAGAGGATAAGTAAATGGGTTGTTTATGACGAAACATTTGTGAGAAAAGTTTGAATGTAAAAAGGGGAACGTATGTGGCATACAATAGCATAACGTTCAAATGATAGAGAGGTGATTTTGGGTATGTAAAACAATAAAAACTACAGGATATAATTTATAGAGAATGATCACAAGATTTTATGATGGAAGGGAGCCATGTATTACAATATGTAGGCAGAAATGTTACCGGTTGAATGTATGGAACAATGAAGAGCTACGAGAATATACAGAATATGTAGGTGCAAAATGGTTGGTGCTTGCGGATGGTACTGTGCTGTTGGGAATAGTGAAAAAAGACTGTGGAAAGGATTAAACGAGTTTTTTTGTATAATGTTCGCTTGAGGGGAAAATTGCGAATAAAAGTTAGCTAGAGTGATATTCTGAGGGTAGATAGAAACCAGGTTGAGAGGGTAGATAGAAACCAGGTTGATACAGCAATGAATATTAACGTAGATGCTGGAAAAGGCTAATTTGTATAAATATATGGGAATAAATTGGACAGGTGATGACAGGATAAAAGAAGCGGCAAATCAGAGAGAAGGTGGAGCAAGAAAACGCAGACAGTATGCAGATGATTACGAAAGTCTTGAGTGTCACTGGAAACCAAGTTCAGAAATGTTTGAAGCCATTGTTGAGCCAGTGCTCCTTTGTGGAAGTGAATTGTACGTGTGAAATGCGTCTAAAATAACAACCAGTGATGCTGTATATGTGAACTGTAAATGAGAAATTAAAGTGGGTATGTTACAAGGGTCCAATTGACCCTGTCGAATAAAAGGAGAGAAATCACAACCTGGTAACTTAACCTACGTAACCTACCTTGAAAGTCCGCCATAACACGGCATCTCTGCACCTAAACCAAGTTATAAGTTCTAGACTAGAACCAAATTCTGAGATACAAAAATAGTTTCTATATCTCCAAAAGAACTAATATGAAAAACGAGGAAAATGGATTGGAAATTCCAAAAACCTGAAACACCATCTCTCCCCAAAATGATCACCTCAAAAATGTCACACACTACCTCCTCATGTAAAGACACATCAGATCAAACACTATTTCTATTTCCCCAAAAACTAAGAGATAAAGTGTCAGTCGGAGAATTCATTTTATGTAGTGACATTCGAATCCATCTGTGAAAGAAACCGCAATTATCAGAAATAAAATAAAAATGGTTACACATAAAATGAAAAAGTAATTAGAAAATGTTTTTCACTGCACTGCGACTTCTCGCAGGGCATCTGTAAATGTTCAACTGTTTACCAAAGTCCCTATTACCTTTCTAGGTGGATCTTCTGCGCCTTTCCTCGGCTAGTTTCACCTCTCACGGAATATCTTTTTCTAGAATACCCACTTTTCGCCCTCGGTTTCGTTATATTACACTTTGAGCAGCTCTGGTGCTTGTACGTATGTATGCACTAAATTGTTATAGCAGTTTTTACGAATACGCCCTGTTTGACGCACAAAGAGACACACGACTGCATTTTTCTGACTTCACAATCACATGACTCTCGACAAGCAGCCCAGGTCAACTTGCTCACTCACGCTCTCGCCTTTGGAGTCATGACAAATGTTTTGCTAACGTATGCTTTGTGCCGTTCCGCCACCTTAAGTATTGAAATTTATCCATAACACTAGCGACTGTGCTGTTGCACATTCCAATCAGTTCTCGATAAAGTCTGTTGCACCCTAATTTTAATGACTATCGTTTCCAGTGCAGTTAATAGGGCTCAGCTACCACTTCAATCGTTTCTTCTGACACGCTAGGCCGGCACTAGTCCCAAGTTCCACATAATTTATCCTGCCTCATGATTCAAGGCAACCTCCGACGCTGGTGTCCTCTTACCCCGTTGGCTATATCCTTATATGACGACCCCTGTAATACACATTGTAACTCTCATTATTGCTACCATAATGGCGATCACTGGAACTGTGCAACATTCTGTGATGAAAAATTCGTCCTCTTCCAGCGGAGGAACCGTAACTGCGGCCTATGTCACTGAACTTGAATATTCTGTGACTCCTATGCGAGTGTTTCCTGCAACCACCTCGTACAAGTATCGTAGATACCTGGTTAGGCCCAGAAATCATCCGGAGATGACTCTACACAAGTCATCAGAGATTTTCAATCCCTGTAGTAGTATTAATCCACGACCTCGTCGCTCATGGTGAAGACCATACATCTGGCGTAGCACCTCAGCGGCGTGATTGGTATGGTATTAGCGTTCCACCTTGGTGGTCGTGGGTTCGATTCTCGGCCATTCCATTGAGGAGTGAGATATGTGTATTTCTGGTGATAGAAGTTCATTCTCGGCGTGGTTCGGAAGTCACGTAAAGCCGTTGGTCCCGTTGCAGAATAACTGCTGGTTCCATGCAACGTAAAAGCACCATACAAACAAACATACATCTGGCGTAGTAGATCCTTAAACTGTTTCTGCTGTCAACATTTGGGAATTCTCTTGAGTCATCGCGTGTCCGTGTTTCGTCATGAACTAATTTTAACTGACACCCTGACTAGTCTGTGGTAGACTATGTATTTTAGAAAGAAAATCCAACTTTCACACACACGTATCTGTGATGAACTAACACACACCCAATCTTATAGTCAATAACTAAAAACTGAAATTTCTTGATAAAATAAACACGGTCTCTATCTGCTGACCCTTTTAAAAATACTGAAAATAGCTTTTATCGCCAACCGACAACTCAATTATCAACCCATTATGTTATAAGTACACCCCCCAAAAAAACTGTTAACGTTTATACACTAATCTCCAGCAAATATATGTTATGTACCCCAAAATAAGTGCTAAAACACCTTGAAAAACAACACGCCATAAAAAAAAAAAAAAAAAAAAAAAAAACTGTAACACCACTAAATCCTAGTTACAGATTTCCTTTAATAAAAAAAAAGTAATTCAAACTTTTTCACCACATTACCAAACACAGTTTGCATCACACACAAAAGTTACCGTCAGAAACAAGCCAGTAGCAATCCATGCATAACCCCCTAATTTCCTCGCAACGGAATGTCATCATCCAACATGCCAGATAGAAGAAAAACCCCATGAGTATCCAACTCGAAAGGAAAACATCAACAGTAGTCTCATTTAGGACACCTCGCAACGTCGTCAGCACCAAATGACTTCCTTATTCCAAAAATCCACAAACATTCACATTCCCCTGTCTAACTAACCTCATCAACCCCGAAGTCACCGTTTACCTCAAAAAATCCTCAAAACCTCATTAATCCTCAAAGGAAATCCGCTCTAACCTCTAATCAGCACTAGTACCGAAAAATATCTACCCCCATTAAATAACCACCAATATAAAACATACCGCCTCAGGCTAAATACACTAAACCACTTTAATACCACCAAAATATATAACACCAAAGACAACCTCTGCGGGATATAGCCTTAGAAAACCACAAACCACAAATTACCATCCATAAATCCTCTAAGTAACACTTAGGAATATAACCTCATAAAACCGCAAACCGCCAGAGACCATAAAACCACAAAACCATGAACCAGTACCACCACCAAAAACCATAATACCACAATGAACCAGTACCAGCCGCAGAAACCACGATATCACAATCACGACCCCATTGGCTTATGAAACCCCAGCTCACCACCAAAAATCAAACGGTGCCACAACTCTTATCCTCATCCCCTAGTAACACCATAGTATTCATCATATAACAGCAAAGGATATCAACCTATATTATCCCCAGAAAACCCCTAATATCCCTTAACTCCACGGTATTTTCCAACATTGTTTTACCCAAATTATTCCTCTATTTCAACAATTACCCCAGATATTTACACCGAATAGCCGCAGTTGCACATAATAAGAAAAATAGTAAAAGTAGAAAAAGGAAAAAAATAGTATTAAGTAAGACTGAGTAACAAAATAAAACTCTATAGGTCTCTGTTTTCCACATTTCATCATCTATTTATTTGTGAAACAGAAAAAACAAAATGCTTAACTGCTTTTTATCTTTTTCCTGTCTTCTTGATCTTCGATATATGTGTTAATCTAGACAGACCTGTCTTCTCATCCAAGACTAAAAACCCTTTCCCTCTCTTTTCTATAATAACCCTAAAAGGACCCTCAAACTTTGGACCTAACTTATAATTTGATTCATTTCTCACATTAACCTTTAAGAATGCATTATCCCCAACAGCAACTTTTAATATCTTCTTATTGCACATAATAAGAAAAATAGTAAAAGTAGAAAAAGGAAAAAATAGTATTAAGTAAGACTGAGTAACAACATAAAACTCTATAGATCTCTGTTTTCCACATTTCATCATTTATTTATTTGTGAAACAGAGAAAAAACAAAATGCTTAACCGCTTTTTATCATTTTCCTGTCTTGATCTTCGATATATGTGTTAATCTAGACAGACCTGTCTTCTCATCCAAGACTAAAAACCCTTTCCCTCTCTTTTCTATAATAACCCTAAAAGGACCCTCAAACATTAGACCTAGCTTATAATTTGATTCATTTCTCACATTAACCTTTAAGAATGCATTATCCCCAACAGCAACTTTTAACATCTTTAACATTGCTTCTTTCCACTGTGTCTTCGACTCTAGATTAAGGCTGAGACAAGCATGTGTCTCTTTTGCTGTAGAGATTAATGACTTAATTGTGTCTTCACCACGAGAAAGTATAGGTAACAAGTCAAATGTGCCTTGCATTCGGCAACCAAATAATGCTTGGAATGGAGACATTTTAATAGTCACTGACCATAGTATTAATTTTATGCCTAACTGTATCCATATCTCTATCCCATTTCCTATTGTTACTTTCTTTATTCCCATAACTTCCGCCAGACACTCTAAGGCTCTATTTACCAATTCCCTGCCATTATCAGTTAATAAAACCTCGGGTACCCCATAACAACAAAAATCCATTGAAAAATGCCACAGCTACTACTGCGTTTTATACTTAAGTGGGAAAACCTCGTCACTTCATCTGTTACCACCAACAAGCACCTGTAGCCATACCCTGATTCACAGAAATTCCCAAAATAGCTGTGTGTACCCTCTGAAAAGGTCTCTTGGTATCGGATATGACCCTAATTTGCAAGAAGTCACCCTTGCAGGTTTGTAATTGTTGCACACTGTACACTTTTTTCACAAAATTGTCCACATTTGCTCACATACTCTTCCAAATGTATTAAATCTACAACCACTGGAATTGGGACTTTCGGAATCACAATCTGTGTCATATCCCCTTTTTTCTTTCACTCGTCCTGAATTTATATTTAATTTTTCTAACCAGCAGATTACCTTCTAATTGAAAACCTGAAAAAGGCAACCTATAACCTTTCCTGACTAATTCACCTCTAAGGAACGCTTTTGCGTCCGACGAAATTTCATCCTCATCTTGCCTTTGCCATATGAGGCCGATATTCCACTGTATTAAAATCACCAGTAACCACTCCAGCTTGAAATCTTTCTGTATTATAAAAACTTCTACTGAGAGCATTTGGTACATTATGTCTGCCCTCTATGTATTTTAGCTTTGCATCAAAATCTCTAAACGTTCGGAACCATCGAGCTCTTTTAGGCGACAAATCTGGCTTATTAAAATATCTAATAATGGCTTGTGGTCTGTAAAAACTTCTACTTTATTCCCCATCAATAACATTTTTAAATGAATCAAGCTTCATACTACAGCAAAGGCTTCTTTATCTACAGTAGTCATTAATCTTTCATTGCTACCCTTTGTCTTAAATTTCCTGCTATAATAAGCTATTGGATGGAATTTCCCTTCAAATTTCTTCATCAGACAGGCACCTATACCCTCCTGACTGGCATCAGTCACTAGTGTGAAAGGTTCACCGAAATCCAGAAAGTTCAGATCTGGGGGGATTCATTAATGCATCCTTAACTTTCTGGAAAGCTATCTGTTGCAGCTCCCCACAAGAAAACTGAATATCCTCCCGCAACACATCTGTTAGAGGAGCCAAGATAGAAAAACCTACCATGAACCGTCTTAAGAACCCCACCATTCCCAAGAATGACCTAACTTGTTTCTTTGTCTTAGGAACAGGAAAATCAGCAATTGCTTTGACTTTACCGTCATTCACTGTAACTTCCTCTTTAGATATGACATAACCTGAATATGCAATCTGCTTCTTCAAGAAGTCACACTTGGCTAACTTAATTTTCAAACCCGCTTACCTTAGTCTCCTAAGAACTTCCATAAGCACTTCCAAGTGATGTTTAGTCGAATCTGTTGCAATTAATATGTCATCCATGTACACAAAGACATTCTTGCCTAATAGCCCATGCAAAACTGTGTTCACCAACCTCGTAAAAGTCCTAGGACTGCCTGATAAACCAAAAGGCATCCACATAAACTCGAAATGCCTTCTAATAATTCCTTCCTCCTCCTATTTACTAACTTCTTTCTCTACCTGGTCCCTGATTTTGTAGGGTATGTGATATGCCGGAATAAGATGGATTTGGTCCTCTCCTCAAGCTTCACCTTCTGTTCTAACACCTTAGTCAGCCCTAACTTATCACCTTTTAAAGCCACAATATCCCTAAATTCAGCCAAAACTTCGCTTAAAGCTTCTATACGCTCCTTATAGTTTGCATAAACTAAATGATCCCTAAAGATTTTCCTCCTCATTTACATTTCTGTCTCTGAAAACTATCCCCACTCCAGTCCTGGAGGTTTACCACATAAGTATTCTTTTGATACGTCCTAACTGTATCATTACAATTCAACTATTCCACCCATGTAACACCTGTGTTCGATGCCTTGCCTACCGACACTGTGCTAATAACATATTTTAATTTTTCTCTGCCCTCAGTTATACACACCTCTTTGGGCATTTTCACTTCCCCAACTTGACTTTCACCATAGTCATTGTACCGGGATTTAAAGTAGCATCCTATGATAATACCCCTTTTACTTTTGATACGTGACCCTCATACACAGCACCCTCCTGTGACTGGTTATTCACCCCATGTTCCACATCCACATGAATATCACCCATATTAATATAATTATCCTCCATACCACCAATCATAACCCCAATGTTACTGTCAGTATCACCATTGTTTTCAATACCACCATTATTATCAGCATTATTATTACCAATATCACTGCCAATATTACCATTATTATCACCCATATTAACCTCTGTATCCTTATTTACCTCAATTCCACGTACACCCACGTATGGAATAAAAGCACCTGGTATCCCAACCGTTAACCTACTAACGCCTGTATGGACCGATATCCTGCATCTCTTACATGCAGGATGGACCAACAAAAGGCTGTTGCCAACAGAACCCCTTTTATCATCAAAAATGGTCCTATTAACATCCGATCACCCAGAGCAAACTGCAATCTTATAAAACCTAGGGTATTTAATCTATATACTTGCACATCATGCACCGTCCCTGTTGAGGGTTTCAAAGGGTTTTGGGAGAACATGGACTGATTTAGATCATGGTCCATTAAACTAATTGATGCTCTGTATCAATAAAAATTGGGATCTTCACTTCCCCCACTGTTCCTTGTACTATTGGCCTGGGCTCTGGGGTGTCCTCCACAAGAGCACAATGGCACATACAAATCATCTGCACCCTATTTGTTGATCAACTTTCCAAACATTTCGCCAATCTGTTTGTCCCTTTGAGTGACCTACTTGGGAAGCTCTTGTATTAGAACTCCACAATATTTGACTCTGCATATATTCTTTGTTTGCCCCTGCTTATTACAATTGAAACAATGCAACTGTTGCCCTGGATCTATAGGGGGAAGGGAAGCTTAATTCCCTTTGTTTCAAATTCCTTGGACTGGTCTCATTAAAAATTTGCTATCCACTGGGGGATATTTGGACATGTTTCTGAACCTGAGAATAGATCAGTTCCTCATCTGATGTAGGTTCCATCTTTTCATCAAAGCTATCTACAATGGCGTCCGGGATGTGTAGAAGCCAGGGAAAATGTAACAATCTGTGCAAGTTATCATGGGAGATCTCATTACCATTTACCCATGTGGAATTTTTCAGTATCTATATCCATTCTCCCACTGTGTCAAAAAGCTGAGAGCTATGCACAACCATGGTCTTCTGACCTTTTCTAATCTCGTAGAAACCTCTTGGGTCTATCACCATATCCTCCATGTATAGAAACCTCTCAGGTCTCTCACCATATCCTCCTCTCACCATATTGCTCCATAGGCTGTCCTCAGATATGCTTGTAGTTAGGTCCATGACCAGCATTTTGTATAATGAAAATTATGGCAGCTATGTGCTAAGTCCCCTTTATCGAAATCCAACAAGGCTTTTGCCCTGTGAATGCCTCTGCATCACTTTTAATTACCTTGGCATCTAAAAAATTAATAACTCCTTCAATAAAAATCTGCACTGGCTGAGAAAGAATGCCATCAACATTACCCCCAAAAGGTTGGATCTCCGCTGCAACATCAGTGACTTTATGCAACAGTGTGTGATCCATATTGTCTCCTTTCGCCATTTTGCCTCAGAGAAACCCGTAGTATTCAGGATTCAATTCGATCTCAATAACATCAATGATATTTCCCAAGTTTTCCCCACAAATCACCAAGAACAACAAAAAAATAAAAAATATACTAATCCCCCAACACACAAATATTTTGAAGGTAAATGTTTCCCTCGGTTTAGGGAAGAAATACACCCTTTCTACTGTCACGGCCAAGGTTACCAACTGGTTAAAATCTGGGTAATTGGTGCGGTGTGGACGAGACAGAGAGAGAGAATGACTGAAGGAATGATCTATTTCTCTTCCTTCTCGTTACCAAGTGAAAGCTTTTGCTTACTCGGCCAAACCTTGGGTGTCCACCAACCCCAAGCTGCTAGCTTAAGCACAACTGCCACACTGTTTGCATGCACCCTTTAAAAAATGCCACATTGGAGGCATATATTCCATTTTAATGGATTAATCCCCTATAAATGTACTTCCAAAGAATACCTCATAATAAAACAACAACAACAACATCAACAACAAAAATACATTTTGCTACCCTGAAAAAAAACCATGCTTACCAATCAAGCAAACCTCTAAACTCCCTCTAATCCCGCAAAAAAAGAAATACACAAGTGAGAAAATTGTTAACAGGATAAAAAAAAAGGAACACTAAACACACTGAGGCCATCTATTCACTGCATTAGCACACATATCTCATCACACATGTGACCATAGATTTCTATAAAACTCGCAACTACCCTCTTGTCTACGCAATCGATCACCATGGGAAATTAAGGTAGCCACACTGTATTTATAACACCCGTCATATTAACACACTCTTTGAAATACCACTGCCTTAGAAGGCTGAGTTCTTAGTGAACAGATCTGCTGATTCCAGGTCAAAACATCTCCTCAGCAACAGAGTAGCAATTGCCCAAATCCTGACTATAATCCCTTTTCCTAACGTCTACATGATTTCCTAACTCCTATGCAACCCCCCCCCCCCCATTATCTCCAGAAACGTAACCCATAGGCCTGATTGCCTTTCCCGACTGCCACCACCTGTTACAAAGGTCCAATTGACCCTGTCAAATAAAAGGAGAGAAATCACAACCTGGCAACGTAACCTACCTTGAACATCTGTCATTACACACCATCTCTGCAGCTAAACCAAGTTATTATATCTAGGCTAAAACCAAACTTGAGATACAAAAATAGTCTCTATATCCCCAAAAGAACTAACATGAAAAACAAGGAAAATGGATTGGAAATTCCAAAAACGTGAAACACCATCTCTCTTCATAATGATCATCTCAGAAATGTCACACAGTACCTCTTTATATAAGGACACATCAATCTATCACTATTTCTATTAGCCCAAAAACCAAGCAATAAAAGTGCCAGTCAGAGAATTCATTTTATCTATTGAAATTCGAATTTCATCTGTGAAAGAAACCACAATTATCAGAAATAAAATAAAAATGGTTACACGTAAATGAAAATGTAATTAGAAAATGTTCTTCATTGCACTTCGATTTCTCGCAGTGCATCTGTAAATGCTCAACTGTTTACCAAAGTCACTATTACCTTTCTAGGTGAATCTTCTGCGCCTTTCCTCGGCTAGTTTCACCTCTCGCCAGAATACCCACTTTTCGCCCTCGGTCTCGTTATTTTACACTTTGAGCAGCCCTGGTGCTCATACATACATAAGCACTAAATTGTTATATAAGCTTCTACAACCAAGCCTTCTTTGACGCTCGAACAAACACACACGACTGCATTTTTCTGACTTCACAATCATGACTCTGGACCAGCAGCATTGGTCAACTTGCGCACTCGTGCTCTCTCCTTTGAGTCATGATAAATGTTTTGCAGATGTAGGTATGCTTTGTGCCGTTCAACCACCCAAAGTATTCGACGACGTCTTGAAGTTTATCCATAGCACTCGCAACTGTACTGTTGCACATCCCAATCAGCTTGCGACAAAGTCTGTTGCACCCTAATTTGAATTACTATCGTTTCCATTGCAGTCAATATATAGATGAACTGTTTGCAATATATGGGGTATAAGAAGAACCTGTTGAATGAGAAAACTGGAGATATGTAAAAGAAATGGTAAAAACGTAGAAAGGTTAAATTAGGTGAAATAATGGAGGACAGTATTTTGAAGTCGTTCAAGAGTTTTTGCAAAATTGGAAGATAGAACGCTTTGTGAAAAGAATGTATAACCCTAAAGTGTTATGGGGAAAGAGACGTGTAAATTATATTGGAAAAGATTGGTCTCAGGGCCCAGGAAATGCTCGAGTGCCCGGAAAGCGACACTGTGAAGGGTGCAATAGATGCAGTGGATTCGACCTGTTGCTGATACACTTTCTGTGTAGGGTTATGATATTACTAAGGTTGTGGCTGTTTTACTGCAGAAAAAGTTCATCCAGGATCCTGTAGCTAAGGCATGTGTGGTGGCAGTGGATGTTGTGTGATGTTTTCCCTGAAAGGATCTTGACATTTTAGAAGTATATTTGAATTTTATAAATATATATATATATATATAATATATATATATATATATATATATATATATATATATATATATATATATATATATAATTCAAATATACTTCTAAAATGTTAAGATCCTTTCAGAGAAAATATCACACACATCCACTGCCACCATATATATGCACACACACGCATATATATATATATATATATATATATATATATATATATATATATATATATATTATATATATATATATATATACCGATCAATGAAAAAGGATGAAAATGTTGAGGTGATTTATTTTCCCATGTACGTAGTGTAGTGTACTAGAGAAACAGTGATAGGGTACGAAGAGAGTCGTAAAAGCTTCAGCAAAGGTGAAAGAATAGATGATAGTCCGCAAGATGTTTTGTTTCACAAAGGAAAAGTGGTGAACTATTCGATGATGAAGAAGTACGTGATTCGTCGGTGTCTGGGGAAAGTGAGAGGAGAATCCTTAGAAAGTGCTGGCCAGATGGATGAGAGCTATCTGAAAGTTGGGTCATCAGGCCGTGATATTGATATCCTGTAAATTACTTATTGCTTGTGGTTGTATCTTCCTTATGGACAGAAAAGGAATTGGCGCAAAGTACACATGATACGCCTTTTTATGTACACTTAAATATTTCTATTCATGTTTAGGTAAATGCCTAGTAAAAACATAACATCCATTAAATAAAATATTAGGTTTGATTTAATGAGGCTGATTCGCGGTCGGCTGCGAATCATTCCAATTATTCTTGTTTATAAAGATTCTAAGAATCACATTTGAATAAGGCTCGGAATCGATACGACATCACCGGAATCTTTTCTCGCACATTCACTAAATATCATGGAAGGGAACCTCATTACCATCGTCTTCTCTATCGCGACCACCTCCGAGATTATCACTATGATTTCATCCTGTCCGCGTAAAGAGTTTGTCATTCAAATTGCATGATTAAATGTTCAGAATCTCCAGGCGATCCGAGTTTTCATTCAATACGAGTGCAATTGCATGAAGTCGACTTGTTCGCGCTGGAGTGTTGAAGAGCAGCAGCTCAGTCAGCTCCGCAGGGAAATTTGATAGTGCTCAACGATACATCCCTTAAGAACACAACACACACAACCACAACACACACACACACACACATACCACACACACACACACACACACACAACACAACACACACATATATATATATTATATATATATATATATATATATATATATATATATATATATATATATATATGTGTGTGTGTGTGTGTGTGTGTGTATAATATATAAATGGCAATACATAACATATATATATATATATCGTATATATATATATATATATATATATATATATATATTATATATATATAATATATATGTATGTAGTATGTAGTTGTATGTATGTATGTATCTGTAGCTACTCTTGTTTATTGCTTAACTTTTGGGAATCCACTATTTCCATAATCAGAGCATAAAATGTGAAAAATGTCACTAGAATTTTACAACTTCCCTTGATACATAAGATTAAATTAATCACAAGGAGTAAAAATAATTTAATATCTATAAACTAACCGAAAAAAAGGCAAATACTTAGAACGCCAATACTGTCAACTTACGAACAATTGAAAGAGAAAGAAAATAAGTTATACTGTCTGTTTTGAAATTTTGCCCCTGTTATTTTTCTGGGGTTTTAAACTCGTCTCTTTGAAATCTGTTCTAGTCTTGTACTTAGGCTCTGACGATGGAAATGGGGAATTTTATGAAATTATACATACATACATACGTATATATATGCATATATATATATATATATATATATATATATATATATATATATATATATATATATATATATATATTCTTTAATTTTAAATCTTAAAAAGTGGCAATTGGAAATTAATGGAATTTGCTTAGAACAGAACAGCAAGCAAATTTGATGTTATTGAAACAATACGACGACGAAATAATCCAGGGCGCGAATGGAATTTAATAACATTGTCACATAGTGAAGTTTATTGAAGTTGTCACGAATGACATTTGATGGCGTACGTATATGCTCGGAAAGAGTGAGAGGCGTATTTGAGATATTAATCGGGAAATTCAGACGTAGTGAAATATATACTCTTGACTTTAGGAACATTAGCATCAATAACACTGCTTTTCTACAGTATAATTTGATAGGTGAAACTGTGGTGTCCAGTTGCTTCAGCAGATTTTGAATGCTGAAGGTCCTAACAAGTAAAATTCACTAATTATAGTTACTAGTTGGGAAAAACAAAAGGAACGCTCAGTAGTTTTGCCCCACAGGTTATGATCTCGGAATATTCTGGATATTGAGGCAGAAGAACATATTCCAACAATGGCAGGAAAAAATGAAAAGTGAAGCCTGTTGTATTGATATCTAAATCTCTGTAGGCTTCCGAAGCCTGTGCATAGCTAATCAGGAAGGGCTAGTATGGTTTAGTATTGGTTTATCAGTGAGGTCTTGATTTTGGTGTTATTTTCATAGGAGACAGTCGCCACCATTTACTAACTTCGTTCAGACTCCTATTAAGTTTGGAACTCTTCATTCCACATGATGGGAAAATAAATAACCACAAAGGGCTGCATAATCTAATAAGCATCCGAAGGCATTCGACTCACTTGACTAGGTTACATGGACGCTGTATTTTAGCACGTAGGCGCCACTCAGGAAATGATGATAATAACTTAGATAAGAAGTTAAGTAACAACGTCCCATTTTTCCTCAAAAATCGTTGACATGATTTCAGATTCAAAACGTTTGTTGGTATCTACATCCTTCCGCTCGAGGGGCCGTTCGCTCGTTTGTTACGTTCTTTATGTGGACGACAAAATAGAAGCCCTTTTACAGCTCCGATGATATTAGCATGACATTTTCAGCCAATAAATATGAGGTCATTTTAACTACCAATATATCACGTGATATTTTACATTATTTGAAACTAAATGTTTGGGGGCATTTGGTGAATGGGTGAATGCCACACTAGATTCGGATTGTCATATCCTAGGCCGAATATAATTGTTATGTCCTGTTTAGGATTTCCCCAGGTTTGGGGAATTTTTAACTCCAAAATGATTAATTACCGAAGGAAGTTTCTATCATCAAGATGGTTTCATCACACTAAAAACCAAGGGAACTGGCACTGGTTCATTGTCCAACTCGATATTCGCCGAAAATGCATTTTGGCCGATCTGCAGGTATAGACTCAAAACAAGGAAGGTTCTAAGGTCACTACGCTGAGGAACACCAGTCATGGCAGATCTTGGAATCTTTTTATCAATAAGGTTTCTCATTCTAATTCATGACAAAGCTAAAGGCCTTCAATGCGATATTCTTTTGACAGAAGCCAAATATTTAACTACGTATTAAAACATTTTCATTTTAAAATAGTTTCAGTCTACGACATAAGGTCTTGTGAATTTTAAATTAATCCATGTTCTTTAAAATCTGGAAGTAAAGGAAATGCTGGTAAGTCCATATAAAAAGAATAATGGTGATAAGGGACCATTAGTAATGTCAGCCAGTAATGTATAAAGCATCACACATGATGAATTATTCTGAGAACAAAATTTGCTCCCTAAGTGCATCACTTTTAATGAAATGTGAATTCAGCCATCATTATTGAAATATACATCATGAACCAGAATTTTAAAAAAAATAATAATAAAAAACTTAATTTGAATGTGGGCTCGAATTATAATTTTGACCCAAGTTAATGTAAAAGATAGATATAGCAAGCAGCAATACATACTAAAGGGAAAGTGCAAATACGCTGCTAACATGTAACAAACAAAAGTGAAATACCATTTTTATGAATCGATTGATGATTCTTAAGCTTAAGATATGATGTTAAATTCACAGTGTGCTGTATTTTTTCTTTTAGGAAAAATGCACCCAACATACACTCAAACCAATTAACAGAATGTTCCCAGTATGTAAAATTTACCAAGCAGAAAAAAATGTACCAAGTCAAAAAATCACGTACTCAAAGAATGTGCATTGATAAAATGCATCCAGTGAGCAGAATCTACCAATTGAACAAAATGTACCCAATGGACAGGACATACTGGGTAAAATGTATCCTACGAACTGTATCTACCAATTGAACAAATTGTACCCAAAGGACAGAACAAATTTGGCATGTACCGATAAGTGGGTACATTTTGTCAGGTGACACATTGGGTACATATTGTCCACTAAATACGTTTTGACTGTTGGAATCATTCTGTTGAGTACATTTTCTTCATGAGACTCGTTTTGTAGATTGGGTAAATTTTGTACATTATGTACGTTTTGCCTATTTGGCACATTGCCTTAAGAAGGCATTTCAGACTGAGGTGTTAAGCTACTAATTTTTAGTTCCAAAACATCTGCCGAATTTTTACTTGGATGCTTATGCATCACCAGATACAGTGGCGCTCTCCAGACGGAAAGCTTTGTTATTTGCTTTGTGTATTTCTTATGTTAATGGAATGACTGCACGCTTACAGGTCTAAATATTAAGCTCAGTCACCGCGATTTTGTACACTTTAAAAATTGTTCACAATTCTGATTATCCTTGCCATTCAATTCTTCATAGAGTATACCGTCCAAACGGTGTATTGGATTTTAACAGTTATATAATTTTCTTTTGTGAGGCTCAATACTGCTTTGTTTTCGAGAAAGTTTGCACCAGATGCGACCAGATTATGTAATGATCTTTGTGAAGATGGTGAATTTTTGGGGCTTGGAAATTTTTTTAGTCTGTTACTATTACTATTATTATTATTATTATAATAATAATAATAATAATAATAATAATAATAATAATAATAATAATAATAATAATAATAATAATAATAATAATAATAATAATAATAATAATAATAATGAATTATAATTACGAGCTCATTTCTGGCGGCCCGGCCCCAACGCTATTCAAATGCTAATATCACCAAAAGTATTGAAGATATAGAAAAATTCTCTCGGCAGATAAGACCTTACATCTTTAAATTTCATCCCATACAAGATGTATTGTTAAAATCATCAATTTTGAGAAATTTGTAACGCAATAATTAAAACATCATTTAAATGTGATTAAATGTTATTTTAACAATTAATCACATTTAAATGATGTTTTAATTTTTTCGTTACCAATTTTCTCAAAATTGATGATTTCAGCACCAAATTCGATAGTTAAACATAGTTAAACTATGTCTTCTCACCTCCGCTATAAAGAGTCATTTTGCATTGTATCGTTTGTCATGTTATTAGCAGTTTGATGTTAGAAGACTAGTTGTAATGCAATTAATGATAACGTTCATGTAGCAGAGAGTTCCGAGATACCTAGTAAGCCCTTTGATGGTTAAGTTGAAGCTTCGCGAGTTATCGCCTTCAGGGCGTCCTACTGGTAATATTAGTAATAATAACATGCTTTTCTGAAGGAGACAACTCCCTTTAAAGACAAATAAAATTTTAAGTACTACAACAAAATTAATTTAGCGTATGGACTTGTATCTCCTTAGGTACATCAACTCGAAGTACATACCCTGGTTACAATTTGCTTTCCCATTCAACTGAACTACAAGGAAAGGTTATGCTGGGAACTTGACCAATTTTAAAGTAAGAGGTGACCCTATCTTAGCTTCCTTCAAGTCACCATCTTCATTTCCTGGTCGTCTGTGGGATTTGGATTATACAAAAGATTAAAAATAAATTTCGGAGGTATGACAGCACTACGTATTTGGTACTCTGAGTACCTCAGTATATTCGAGACGAGCGACCTGATGGTTTTTATATAAATTTCCTCGCAAAATAAGAGCGATAATAATGCTACTGCACATAACGATGGAAGCGCCCCTCATTTTCGTGGGACTTCAGCCACTACAGTATCGAAATACCTGTAATAGTATTATCTTCTCCTCTTCGGGGTAATTAATCAGTCGTCAATGCAGCGTTGAGATTAGTTATTGATTCTCCCTTCCCTGTCGAAAAAAGGTCACCATTGATAAGTCTGCAAAATCAATGTTTTACATTTGTGTCATGATAGCACAGTCTTTAGTATGTTTGACTTTTTTTTCATTTTTTATTGATCGACATTTGGTCATTATTAACGTACCTTGTTAAGGTTTATTTATTACTGACTTCGTAATAATTATTTTTACATGCATTCACACAAGAAAAGGAGGTAGACGGCCAGGATTGATTATACATACCTATTAACAGTATATATCACGATGGTTAGATAAAAATACTTCAAGAAACAAACTTTACAAGGCAAATACTGTGGTCAAACTACGAATTCAGCTTCAGTTTGGTATGAGATCTAGTAAAGTTTATAAATTGGTCGACAAGGAGTATCAATGACGTAAACATTTTTAAAAAAATGCTTTAAAGAATACCATTCACAAAATAAAGATATTAGTACTTATTTACCATTCAAGGATTTTTTTATGCAGATGATTGCCAAGCTCATTGTTAGATGTTAAATAAAATCCTTGCTTTTGTGTCAATAATTCTTTTATACGTCTAAGCTATAAACATTTGATGATTCCTGATGGCTAAGATGGTATTTCTGCACAACTCCTGAAGGGCATTTTTCGTCTCATTCATAATTCCTGAACCTTCCCCAGGTGGGAACAGCCTCAGACTTATCCTGTTCGGAAGAAAGGGCGCTGCTCAAGCTTGCAAACTTCCCCCTTATCTCTTTTACTCTTACTTATTTAGAATAATAATCAGATCTCAAGTTCACAAACAAAAATCCTCCCCTCCCTCTTGCAGGTTACCGGAATTCTATTTTTAGGCCACAACTGTAGATTTTTTTAGTCTCCTGTTGTACAGATACTTTCTTTCGTGGTCAAAAGACAGCTGCGAAATCAAGCGAACAAGTAAAGGTGTATTCCCTCAAATTGTTAGGTATTAGAATAATATCGCAAATAATTGATTTTGCTCGCGTGGGTACGTGAAGTAAAGAAACAAATAACTAGATTCAGCAGCCTTCTACAATACGAAAAGGGTGTAGATTGGCGTGGTCTAACTGTAATATACAGTCGTACTGCATTTTGAAATTAGAGAGAGAGTAATGTACGCCAGAGACAATTTAGCCTCAATTGGCCGGTAGAGAATGTTCAGCTTTGACCTTTGGTCTTACAGAGTTTTCCTTCAGTAGCCACATACATAAAGAAAACACGTGCATGTATACAAAAGATAAAAGGCTTAACCTAGGTCTCATCGGGATGAAGAAGAGTCATTATGGTAGCATCATTTTGAAGAGATTGTTTTCAAAGATTTATTTGGAAAATCTGTGTATGCGAACGACAGACAGACTGACTGACAGATTAAAGGATGAGGAAGGAGAGGATATATTTCTGAATGACTCATCACAACAAATATTCTGTACAAAGAGAAACGTAGAATTTCGGTGAAAACACATTTCCTCCGTTACTTCTAGCCATTATAAATTAAGAAGTCCTCCATGTGAAGTGAAATAAACATGTTTAACCAATTGTCATTTGCGATGACAGTTTCCTTTAACTTTTGTTGTTAAGGACTAATTTAATGAGGAAGATTTTCTTTAGTTTGATCATCGCATTGCCAAAAATGTAATATTTCCATTAACACGTTGCTTTTCCTCTTTGGAAAGATTTACGACTTTCGGCGTAAGTTTACAAATCAAATGACTTAACATTCAAAGGAAATTTAAATCAGTCAGTCAGTCAGTGTTGTGTCGTGTCGAACCGATTTTCAACGAAACTTTAGCGAGCATCTCTGACGCCAAAGTCCAAGCTACAATAGATTGACAGTCGACAGGTTATCACCAACTAGTCGCCGTAGAAGCAGATCACGTTGATTCAGCTTAGATGTAGGTTTCGAATTTGGTTGAAAGGTGTTAACAATGGTTCATCTTTGAAGTAGAATGTTTCTAAAGCGAGTTCTCAATAGGAACTTACTTGTTAAAGAAAATTGGGTTCATAGTAGTATTAGAGTTAATCGTGTACCTTATTTTATAAAGGTTGTTGTGGTATTTGATACATTCATTCATGGCATATGATAGAAAAATGTGTGATGCTTTCCTATAACAAAATTGCAAAGCAAACACGCATCACACACATGTATATATATATATATATATATATATATATATATATATATATATATATATATATATATATATATATATATATATATATATATATATATAATATATATATATATATCTTTTTTGGCTACCCGCACTCTTCTCGACTTCAGCTGACACTGGTATATACGAGTATTCTTAGCTGGGTCGACTGGTGAGCAGTAGTAACAGACATCAAAACATGCTTTACCACTGATATGTATATATATATATATATATATATATATATATATATATATATATATATATATATATATGTACATATAAGCGAATCCCATAGAAAAATGATAGTCAGAAAGCCAAGCGCTTTCGTCTTTACTAAGACATTGTCATGGAGCTAATGAAATACAATTGGAGAGAAACAAGATTCAATGATATTCCTTTTAACTGTGTCATTACATGGGATTAATGACAGTTAAAAGGAATATCATTGAATCTTGTTTCATCAAGTCAAATAATAGAACTGTTCTAAATTTAAGTCTTCGTTTATTTAAACTTGATGCTTTCATAATGAAAAAAGTTGTAGATAAATATAAGCAACAAAATTAATATATTCAGTTTTTACATGTTTTGGACTGTAAAGATACTTTGTAATTTCGGTTAGGGTCAAATCTGTTTAGGTTTGTGACCGTGTGATATCCGATAATCCTGGATTATCTCTTTTAATTTTTACCCTTTTGACAATTAACCATCTGGTATTCTTGATCTTGTTGTGTACCTGAGACTTTTCTCTCCAATTGTTTTTCATTAGCTCCTTGACAATGTCTTAGTAAAGACGAAAGCACTTGGATTTCTGACTATCATTTTCCTGTGGGATTCGCTTATTTATGAAGTCAGTGCATCTACTGTGATTTTTTAAGCATATATATATATTATATATATATATATAATATATATATATATATATATATATATATATATATATATATAATTTTCCCATGTACCGTGACATTTTTATATTCGCAAATATTAAGCTGTCAATCTTGTTTAATATCCAATTCACTGTACCAATATCCAATTCACTGTACCTTGGGAATAACCTATACATAGAAGGGAATTATACTTGATAAGTGCTTCACAGCGCTTAACAATTATAATTCCCCCTTGGGTTTATGTCATAGAGTTAGAATGAATTGGATATTAAACGTTTGCTGCTTTAATTTGTGACACACACATTATATATGTATTTATATTTTTACAAATGTAAGCCTTGAAGGGGAATTTACAAGGTGATAACAATTTATCTGGCTACGTTAAGACCCCTTTCGAGCTCGATTTGTAAATAGAAAAAATATTGGCTGAGGGCTAAGTTAATATTAAAATTCAAGGGAAAACTGTAAGGAAAACTCTTATGATCAAATTTACAGGGATATATTTACACTTCTAAATAGTCAACGATGCAGGGCGCTAGCATGGGTGCTAATGAACCCTCGAGGTCCGATTTAGTACTGAAAACAGTTGCCTGGAGCATTGGAACATGTGTTTGAGGACACATGTAGTGATTTGCAATACGCATATAAGCCAGAGCTTTTACAATGAAGAAGAGGTTCACCTCACACAGTAGATAGTGATGTGGAGGATACCTGCCGCCAACACTTCGACTTGCTTCAGGTAAATCTTACGTTCCCAGAACTTCCTCATAGGGCAAGGAATAAATTAATTACTACTTAAAACGTTACTGTATTGAGGGGGAAGATGTGAACACATACACAAACGTACCTTATCCCCTTCAGTAAATTCTCGTAGAAATTGCTGATATCAGGAGGTTAATCAAGCAATAAGCAATATTACCCCATATTCAAGGGAACCACAGTTCTTAAATTAGAGTAGCTTATAGAATAAGGGAGCTGTGGGGAATTGATAAGGATAATGATAAACAATCGCACAAGCCCAGACACGGGGAAATAACAGAAAGAAAATAAAGTAGAAGTAATACAGGTGACTGTCGCTAATCCTGCTCTTAACGCTCTGGTTGCTTTTAGGATCCCACTCCCTAAGGATCCAGTGGAGGTTTGGGACTTTGTCACTTCGTTTGGCAGTGGTCCAGGCAGGCAGCACATGGAAAGGGAAGGACCCAATCGGGCTGGGGAGTAGCATGTGACCCAAGTGCTGGAGACTGACTCAATGAGGCTGCTTCTCTCCTGTTGCCTTCTTTAATGACCTCGGCGGATTATTGGCATGATAGGACGCTCTCTGTAAATTCAGGTAAACGGCAGCGAGAGAAAACGGAGAGGGGATACTGTCAATCGGAGATTCACAGAAAGAGAGAGAAGGGAGGTCTGGTGTCTATACTTCCCTGGGTTACTTTTAACGAATGGCAAAAGAAGAGGGATTCATAATGATATAGAGTTTTACTATGTTTACCTCTAATTCAATATCTAATGAAGGAAACTTAAACAAATTTATGCTGTGAAAAGGTTATTATATGTGTTATCATATTCATGTAACAAAATGATTATATACTTTTTAATTCCTGTAATATAATAGAAAATAGCAGAAAAACTTGTTGTATAAAACTTGCCCCATATGCAGGGCAAGTTGTTACTGTTCATGGGGTATATTGTTACAAAATATAAAAAGAATCTCACTTTAAAAACCAAAGGAAATCAGTTGACAGTCCATTGTACAAAGGTCACATATATACATAATGAGCAATTTCATTTGTGTAGCATTCATAGACCTAAACTTAGCATTTGATGCATTGCACCATTACTCCTCTGAGGTTGTATTTGGCCACTTCACCAATAATCTTCAGTGTTCTTTTTGCTTTTATTTCCACTAGACTTCAGAAACCTTTTATTATTCAGATTCCTTTTACTGGATTTACTCTTGAGCCTTTTTCCTCATCTTCCTTTTCTGCTTCTTTGTGTCTTTCTAGGGCTAGCCTTTTGAAAAGGTCGTTGCTCCTCTCGGGGTTTGATATCTCCTGTAGGTCTTTGTTCTGTCTTTATAGAAGGAGGTGATTTGTTTATGTAAGGCCTATCTAAACCATCCTTGCTTGTGCTTGTAACAGGGTCTGGAATCATTTTCAAAGGCTTTTTATGTAATGGGGAGTTAGATGTTCTTGAGGAGGTTCACAGGTAGGTATCATGTAGCCTATGCAAACTTCAGTAGGCTGTAATGGACTTTCATCATTTGCTTTGGTTTCATTACCTATTTTTTGTAGGTTATACAACTACAGGCGTATCCTATGGATTTTCTTTTGGACGACCAGATACAACTATGTATTATGCGCGGCAAGATGTTACTGATTGTAACAACTAGCTCTGAGCGAATTATTTTGCTTCTCATAAATTTTGCTATTCATTTGAATTATGGGAAAAGGAAGTTTAATCTCATATGAAGTGTAAAGACAGTTATTTTTAAAATCACATTATTTTTCATGAACACGAGTTTCATTAAGGTCTATGAAAATAATACGAAAGGTCAAAATATTTACTCAGGGTTTCAAAAAACAGTTTTTTGCTTGTAGATATTGATCTTTTTAAACCTCGAGTATCATCCCCTGGGACATTCATCAATGGAATTTTGTGTAGTTTCTTGTAAATTAGAATCCTTTGTTTAAAATAAGTTTACTTCAAAATTAAATCATACATCCATAGTTGAGTCTGGTTTACTACTTGCTTAAGTTTGGTTACCTTCTTCATTACTACTTGTTTGGAGGCAAGTGATGTAAATAATATGTAAGTACTTTATATATTATATTTAAGGTCTTTTACGTGCTGTGTTTTCTGTATCCCGATTACAGTGTATTTGTTAGAAAAGTATATTTCAATCTTATAATTAGTACCATTTAAATATTTAGTTGTGGAGTGTAATATGTATGAAAATCACTGAATCAATTTTTTATGTGCCGTTTTTGAATCAGTGATTGTGAACAAAGACATTTCTCATTACATCTGGCATCAGGTTAAATCAAGGAAGAGTGATTAAAAGTAAGGAACGTCACAATATATATATATATATATATATAGATATATATATATATATATATATATATATATATATATATATATATATATATAGATATAATATATGTATATATATATATATATATATATATATATATATATATATATATATACACGCACATACATATATATTTGAGACACTGCCCACCCTGTATGAGCATGGCAATTAATTTTAGGCGACATAGCATTCGACATCTATATGTTCGTCATGCCCAACCGCATCTGTGCAAGGAGCCTACTGCCACCAGCATGTACAGACAGACAATGTCTGCCCCCAACAGCCCACCCTGCAGAAGCATGGCCAGTCATGCAAGCAGTAGAGACGCAGCAATCCCAAATCAGCCAGAGTAGCTACGCCAGTGAGCAACATGACATCCTAACCACATATTTGAGGACCTTGGATTGCCCATAATGCCTGACTGCAATCTGTGCAAGGTGACCACTGCCACCAGCATTTGGGATGAGACACTGCCCACATTGCATGAGCACGGCCATTCATCATAACCGACATAGGATTCCACATCTCTATGCTCATCATGCCTGACCACATCAGTGCAAGGAGCCTACCACTACCAACATGTGCAGGCAGACAATGTCTACCATCAACAGCCTATCCTGCAGGACCATGGCCAGTCATGCAAGCAGTAGAGAGCCAGCAATCCGAAATCAGCCAGAGCAGCTACGCCAGTGAACGACATGGAATCAACACCACATATTTGAGGATCTTGGACTACCCATAATGCCTAACTACACTCCATGCAAGGTGACAACTGCCACCAACATTTGGGATGAGACACTGCCCACCCTGCATGAGCACAGCCATTCATCCTAGCCAATATAGAATTCCCCATCTCTTTGCTCATTGTGCCCGACCTCATCTGTGCAAGGAGCCTACCGCCACTGGCATGTGCGGACGGACAATGTCTGCCCCCCAACAGCCCACCCTGCCGGAGCATGGCCAGTGAGTGACATGGCATCCACACCACACATTTGAGGACCTTGGACTGCCCATAATGCCCGACTGTACTCCACACAAGGTGACATGGCATCCACACACCACATATGTGAGGACCTTGGACTGCCCATAATCCTGACTGCACTCATGCAAGGTGACCTTATCATGAAGAACAACCTGACTCCCCCAGCAAGAGACCTCTTGAAACAGTCGAATGTAGTCTACCAATACTTATGCCCCGTCTGTAGATGTCGTGGCTCTTACGTTGGTATGACTTCTGTGGAACTTTCCAAGAGGATTTCTTGCCATGCACAAGAAGGAGCAATTAAAAACCATACCAGACGGCACACCAGGAAGCTATCTCCCGTGACGGTGTTATCAAGAATACTGAGATAATAGGGAGGGCTCCTGACCAGCGATGTTTTTGACTGCTCGAGGCACTCCTCGTACAGCAAGAAAAGCCCTCATTAAATACGACACAAGAAGTGCTTTCCTCCCCACCAGCTTAAGAAGACCCATGAATATAAATAATAGTACCATCAAAACCCACAGGGAAAATTTTTAAAAAAGAAAAGACAGAGTGCCAAGCACTTTCGTGTATTTAACACATCTTTCGTGTATTTAACACATGCCCGAAGATGTGTTAAATACACGATAGTACTTGACACTCTGTCTTTTCTTTTTTAAAAATTTTCCCTGTGGCTTTTGCTGGTAAACAAAATCACGTGCTTACTTTTGTGATTTTATAGAAATAATAGTACAAGTAATACCAGACTGAGCGACACCCCCAATCAAAGAATACCAGATGAGACAAGCAGCCCAGCAGCCAATGACAATGCAACCCGTCATGACAACGCCCAGGGAAGTCATGCCCCAGCCTTGACGGTCTGCTAGGCTGCAACAGCGCGACCTTCAACAAAAAGAAGTGTCTTGAGAGAAACTTCCTCCAACCAATAGCAGGAACGCATTGTGCCACCAACCGATGAAAACTAACCGAGCAGTTGGCCCCATGCTGACCTACCACTATATATTGAGTAGATCCTGACTGCATCTACAGTGTGCTCCGACCCACTGCCGTGATCATGCTCGGATGATACCGAGAGAAACACTAGCCACTAAATCGACTTATATTTTGATCTATTTGTTTATTTACTGTGACAAATAAATTTTTTAAAGAAATATCCCTGAAATTGACTCCTCCTGATGAATCATATCAGCGCAATACTCGCCAGTTGTAGTAGCAGAGAGAAACCAGTTATTAGAAAAATAGAGAAGACTATTTACAAGTTGAATGCAGCTGATGCAGCAATATCTTTCAATGAGACTTGTTTGAAAGAGGGTCTCCTTCCAATAAATAATAATAATAATAGTTAATCTCCTCCCCCACAGGACAGATGTCAAGGGAATAATAGACGTTACGGGCTGGATGAGCTTCTGATGAGGTTTCTTGCCCGGGGAAATGTAGGGGAGACTGGGGGCTATTTGTTACAATTTTACTATTTTTACCTCTAATTCAATATCTAATGAAGGAAACTTAAAGAAATTTATGCTGTGAAAAGGTTATTATGTGTGTTATCATACTCATATGCGAGGCAAGTTGTTACAGTTCATGGGGTATATTGTTACAAAATATAAAAAGAATCACATCCTTTAAAAGCCAAAGGAAATCAGTTGACACTTCATTGTACACAGGTCACATATAAACATAGTGAGCAATTTCATTTATGCAGCTTTCATAGACCTAAACTTTGCATTTGATGCATTGCACCATTACTCCCCTGGGGCTGTATTTGGCCAATTCACCAATAATCTTCAGTGTTCTTTTTGCTTTTATTTCCACCAGACTTCAGAAACCTTTTGTCATTCAGATTCCTTTTACTGGTTTTACTCTTGAGCCTTTTCCCTTGTGAATCCTCGTTGTGCTTCTGTAGTTTCATCTTCCTTTTCTGCTTCTTTGTGTCTTTCTAGGGCTAGCCTCTTGAAAAGGTCGTTGCTCCTCTCGGGGTTTGATATCTCCTGTAGGTCTTTGTTCTGTCTTTATAGAAGGAGGTGATTTGTTTATGTAAGGCCTATCTAAACCATCCTTGCTTGTGCTTGTAACAGGGTCTGGAATCATTTCCAAAGGTTTGTTATGTAATGGGGAGGTAGATGGTCTTGAGGAGGTTCACAGGTAGGTATCATGTAGCCTATGCAAACTTCAGTAGGCTGTAACGGACTTTCATCATTTGCTTTGGTTTCATTACTTATTTTTTGTGGCTTCTACAACTACAGGCGTATCCTATGGATTTTCTTTTGGACGACCGGATACAACTATGTATTATGCGGGGCAAGTTGTTACTGATAGTAGCAACTAGTCCCGAGCGAATTATTTTCCTTCTCATAAATTTTGCTATTCATTTGAATTATGGGAAAAGGAATTCTAATCACATATGAAGCATAAAGACAGCTATTTTTAAAAATCACATTATTTTTCATGAACACGAGTTTCATTAAGGTCTATGAAAATAATACGAAAGGTCAAAATATTTACTCGGTATCCAAAAACGGTTGTTTGTTTGTAGTTTCGTAGGCGGGTTTTTCACCCAACGAGGATAAGGCTGATACTGACGCCTAATCGTGTAAAGAACCTCGGCGCCAAATATTTCTTATGATGAAGATATTGACAGTGTATCAACCTACCCCTGTATGCACCTAGCCCCGGTCTCCCATAAACTTCAGTATATTAGCTCGTTCTTATATTTTGGGTGTGGCTTAGAATCTTGCCAGGGCGTCAGAGTTTCCAATCAGTTGCGTCTTCCATAGGATATTAAGCTTCGAGGTGACAAGCGCATTCAAAATTGAAGAAATCAAGAATTTAAGAGGACATTACGTTAGTACAGTTACATACTTATCTGGTTGCAGGTTACCAATAGATTCTTTATACACACACACACACACACACAACACACATATATATATATATATATATATATATATATATATATATATATATATTATATACTTACTAGAACTTATAAGAAAGCCCCGGATAAGATTAGACCTTAAAAGAAAACTATACGGCTGAAATCTGACCTCAGAGTAAGAGAAAATTGACGTAAACTTGAAGTGTTTAGTTTAAAATGAAGTATGTTTGCATAACAAATTACGAGAATAACTGAGGTAACATCTGAAGGGTGACAGGGACCCTTAAGGTCCGATCATTAATAGATAAGTATGCAAGGTTGACTGTAGATCGACTAAGACGTGGCCTAGCTTGACTGGACACGTGAGAAAGACTTGATCATGAAGAGAAATAATCCAGCGCACAGGGAGGGGAGAATCCAGCCCCCACAGAGGATCACCATGTAATATCTGGAACGAGCGATGGTTCAATAACAACAGGTAGCGCCTCAGTGGGGTGATTGGTATGGTCTTGGCCTGCCACCTCAGTGGCCGCAAGTTCGATTCTCGGGCATTCCACTGAGGGGTGAGAGATGTGTATTTCTGGTGATAGAAGTGCACTCTCGACGCGGTTGGGAAGTCACGTAAAGCCGTTGGTCCCGTTGCGGAATAACCGTTGGTTCCATGCAACGTAGAAACACCATACAGACAAAAACAATAGAACCACAGATGCAATACACGTGGTAGCTAATCTACTTTTTACGTGTTTTGAGTTCAAGATGGCGGCAGTTACACCTGGTGCTTCTCGGCTGACTCATGGTTTTGCCTAAAAGAAGTAGACAGGGCTCGGAATTACAGTAGTCATAGATATCTCACGGGTTAGTGGAGAGGCCAGTTATATCTGTCTTGCATTATTACGTCATTAGTTTACTTAAATTGGGAATGGCTTAGATATATCATAGTTATATATATACATACATAATATATATATATATATTATATATATATATATATATATATACCAAACCAAATTGGTAGTGATTTTGTTTATTTAGTTTCCATTGTATATAGTTGGAAACCCCATGGTTATTCTTGCAACTTTAATAATTACATAATCCATTTTGTCAGTACGTCATTTGGACCTTAACAGTAAACTCTGCACCTGGGATTTAGTCGACTGGATTGGGTCACAGTCAGGAAGAGGAAGAACATAGCACTAGCAACTTTTTGCTGATTTACTGAAGTTTAAGATCCTATGAAGGCTCTCTCTCTCTCTCTCTCTCTCTCTCTCGTCTCTCTCTCTCTCTCTCTCTCTCTCTCTCTGTGTATATTATATCTAATAAGATAGATATATATTATATATATTATATATATATATATATATACACATATATATATGTGTGTGTGTGTGTGTATGTGTGTGTGTGTTATATATATATGAAATTGTAATAGCCACACTGCCCTCTTAACTTCTCAAATTCTTTGCTCGTTTTTTTGGATACGCTAGTCTGTAGTATTTCAAAGTCTTGAGGCTCCAACTTCAAAGAAATATGAACAAATCATGATGTCCGGTTCGGTTATCGCGGGTTCATTTCCGCTACCAGGTATCTTGGTTGCTTCAAATTTCTCTGAAATTGGAGCTCAAGGCTTTGTAGTGACAAACGTATCCAAAAATGAGCAAAGAATTTGAGAAGTTAAGAGAGCATTGTGGCTATTGCAATTTCATATGTATCTGGTAATAATGACCAGTAGATTTACTATATATATATATATATAGAATATATTATATAGATATATATATCTATATATATATATTATATATATATATATATATATATATATATATATATATATAGATAGATACATATATCTGTGTGTGTGTATTAGGTGTTTTATACACCCATATATACATACATTTCTATGTATATGCTATTTATTGGAAAAGAATGAAAAATCCGATAAGCAAAGCAAAATATCATCGTAAGAACTCTTGCGCTGCACTGTGGCAAGGGCAAAAAGAAAACAGTTTCCCCTGAGTTTCACGAAGCCTAATGGACGTGGACAAGCAATTTCCTGGGGGAGGTAAATTCATAAGAGAGGTCGAAACTCGTGCAGGAGCAGATACCTGATGCAATTCCCTTCTCTCTGGTCAAATTCCAAATGGCGGTAACCTTCCTTATTGGTGATGTATTCGGGGAAAAGGTGGGTCTAACGTATGCGAGGAAAGTCTGCATTTCAATAAATGTTATGCTTCAGAAAACGCGAATGTTTTGGTTAAGGGGAACGTTTTTGGTGTTAAAGGCCTAATGAGTGAAAAATTTGATCTATCCCAGACCCGAAGTAAACCAGTTAAAAATGAGGAATTAATGTGATTAGAGCTCAAGTTTTGCAATTCGTACCTGTATTACTTTAGGTGAAGTTGAACTGGACTCGTTAATCATATTATAGTTAGGTAAAAAAAAGACATTCGAGAAATTCAGCTGTTAAAAGCATATTCTTCAATGAGAGTCTTTAGACTGCTTCTGAATGAGGGCATCTGTAGCCGTATTCGCAAGACGTCAGGAGTACTATGAATCATGCACGCTCACTAAGTATTCATAGGGTTATCTTCTATGTGGTTATATAATCAGATAGTAACCGAGATAACGTTAACTCTTGAAAGCAGACTGGATGATCAGAAACTAAATATTATTGATCTGTTACAGAAAGGAAAGTGTACCACTCATCAGTAGTTAGAGAGCTAAGTAGAATGTTACTTTGCTCTTTCGAGTGGCACTTCATACTTACACCGTGTAGCGACTGCTTTGCCCGGTCTCTCTCTCTCTCTCTCTCTCTCTCTCTCTCTCTCTCTCTCTCTCTCTCTCTCTCTCTCTCATGATATACAGTCAAACGATTTTCGATTGCCATGGAAATGTTCTGTGTATCTAATATCAGTAAATGCGTTATCATTGATGGTTATCATTAGTTGTATTAGACGTACCGTGTTGTTGCCCGATATAAATCCAAGTCATATAACCTTACTTTAATCAAAATTTGCGTTTGAACCTAATCCATTAATGTCATTTTCCGTCACTTTTGAAGATGTTTTATGCGTTCTGTCTGTCCTTTAGCATTCGGTCTCTGATATGAAATTTTGCATGTCAACAAACTCTTTTGATTATGCAGAACAAATATTTGGGACGTCAGATCTTTATGAAGCAATGCCCATGTTTAGTGACGATTGATTCTATTCATCTCATGTTATCGGGAAAAGTAAATGTCCTTTCATTAAATTCCCTTTAATGAAAAGGATGCTTTAAAATCACTGAAAAAAAAATTTCTTGAGAAAGGTGTTAGTATTTGGTTTCATCGCTTGGAAAGATGTTTACAAAAAACAAAGAGTACCGTAGTAGTGTGACGCAATCACCACCGCTCCCTCGGCCACTTGTTTGTTTTTGCTCCGTAAAAAACTAATGGTGCCGAATTTGAAACGACCAGAAAATCGTTAATAGAGGAAAGTTAGCATTGAGACACATATTTGAATTGAGAAAAATACACATTTATACAATGGTATGTAAAAAATACCTGCTTATAAAAAATAAAAAATAAAAATTAATTGACAACTAAGCAGCATATTTTATATAACATTATATAAATACTTATTTTTCTTAATCAAATCATATGGGTCTAAATGCTAACTTCTCTATATTAACGATTTCATGGGCGATTCAAATCTAGGCATTTTAACTTCTTACGGGGCGAAAGCAGCCAGGTGGGCCATGGGGCACGTGACCCGTGACGTCACGGCTGCGGTGCTCTATTGTCAGCACTTTTCTGATTCCGTCTGAGTCGGTACTTGGTATTTATCGAAGCATGCCTGGTTCTTGAATAATAATCCCGATTCTATAAATGTTTCATGGTCATTCTTCTATTTACTTACAATTTTTTGAAGGAATACTTATGGCAGTCTGATTTTTGACCAATTTTGAGCTCAGCATTGTAGGTACTTCAGTTACTTGCGTGTAATAGATCTTAGAAAGAAGTCTAGTATGTACAGTTCCCTCTTGGAATTTCGATACATAAGGAAGGGGACTGTTATGGTAATACTCCTTTGGGCGTTTACAATTTCTCTGGGACTATTTTGTTTTGTTACGAAGACTTGGTTGGCTGGAGGTATCTCTTGACAATTTGTTTTCATCAATTTTTGTCTAGTAAATCCATTGTGAAAAACAAGCAACATTATAATGACAAAGTGTTATTATAAGATTAATATTGATATTCCGAGCTTTAAAGTAATATACACATTACTAAAATTAGGATAGCAATAATCTCCGTAAAAATCGGATTTATTCTTAATTATCATACATCACCACCGTTGCTTTCTTGTAAGGTGATCGTCTACCCTATACTAACAAACATTTGAGAGGGTTCTTGGCATTTCAGTAATAGTCTCTGTCAAAAGTCGTCTCATTTTCGATGCTTTAATTCAAGAGTTACTAGTAATTAGTGGAGCTACGTAACTCAATCTAGGCGAGTGGGATGTTGTCCCCTTCTAAATATATAGGAGCTAAACTTAATTTGCAAATGTAATTTCTAAAAGTGTGCTTCAGACGAACTCCATCCGACAATTTACAAGTAATAGGCACGAAGTAGTTAAACAGTAAAGACAGCGTCGAAAGACCTTCAGAAGGTCCAAAAAGACTTTTCCCAGTTATTCTCAAACCCATACCGGTGGACGTTACGTTAGTCGAACTTCAAATGCCTAAACACACGCATGAACACTCTGATATTGAATCGCGTATTCAATCAATAAGTATGTAATTACATACTCTCCTGACCCAACTCGGGAAAATTAAAGTTGCTTGCTTTGCTAAGCCATAGAAGTAAAACGATAACTATAGATGTTGAAACCACTCTAAAACTACACACCTATATTTATCGATTGAATGAACATGGGGGGTGGGGGAGGGGAGTGTCCTCAGACTCTGCAGAATTCTAGTACAGGTAATCCTGAGTGTTCCTGCCATTCATTAGCGATCTTTTAAACATTTGATAATAAAAGTGGGTGGTGAGGATTTAGTTGGCGCTTTTCAATCCATAATACCTCTGGTTTTCTTTCACTGAATATATAAATAAAGCCCATGATAAGAGTTTCCAGATAACTGCTATTGACCTTGAATTCAAAAAGAAGGGGAAATATTCTCTACACTCTAGGAACCTAGTATTAGTTGGACATAACAATTTGTAATGACCAAGGCCTCTTGCCCTCATTGCGGATTCTTCTTTCAATTTCATTTCCATGATGGTCATCTTTGCTGGTAATTTCCTTCATGAATTCGACAATAGAAACTTTTCTGAAAATAAAGTGGAAAGGAAAAGATTGCTTCTCCTCTGGACATTTCTCAACTTATGATGTAAAAAAAATAATGATAATATATTAATATCAAATGTTTCCTACCAATATCATTCTTAGGCAACTTGATGGCCTAAGCTGTATCGTTCCCGCGTTGCGTTTGGTAGACCCGAGTCAGGGGCCGGCGAAATCAATTTCCCATGATGGAAATTCACTTTTAGGTAGATAGCTTAATTGCATGTTGTCCCAGTACCAGGCTTAATAGTCTAAATTCCATAGATCTGTCATACCATGTTATACTTTCACCATGATTAGATCCTCATTAGCTTTATCAGTAGCATTAAGCGAATAAACCAATCTGTTTTAGAACTACACCTCATTTGAACAAATATGTTTAGTTTTCTGCTGACTTCCGTTGTTAAATTCAGTTATTTGAATGTTGGCAACTATAAACATGTTGAGAGAGTGTATTACAGGAAGTTTACATGTTTCTTTGCGTAACCTGATTTGTAGTGCCTTCCCAGTGTATTACAGGACGTTTACCTATTTCTTTGCTTAACTTGATTTATAGTGCCTTTTGACCATTCTAATATATTTGTCGTTGGCACAGATTGGATCAGCCACTTCCTGTCACTGTCTTGAACCTCTACAGGTAGCTTTTGTGTCTCCTTCTCTTCTTGTATTCATCAATCAATCACCTTTTACGTGCATTTTTGTACCCCCTCACTAATATCTATCTGAATCTACTCTTCGCTAATCCACATGGTTCCCTTCTCAGTATTCCTGTGGCTTTTGTGATGCTGTCAATGTAGATTTTGACCTTTTTCGGTGACCGAGGAAGAAAGAAATTAATGAATTAGCGTAAGAACATTTTCTTACGAAACTCTTTGCGACTATCCTGTAGTATATGATGTGTTTGAATTGCATCTATTAGTTTGGTTAATGTTTGGGTTTTCGTATTTATGAGTTGAATGTCTTGGAGAGATCATTTAAGTGTCTGGGTATAGTATAATTGCAGAAATAACAAATGCGGATTACATATTGCCCATATCTGTCAGTAGAGCTTCCTCCATCTCTATGTTGAAATTTCTATTCATAACGTAAGAAGGTTTTGTTTTACCTACCTTGTGGAGTAACTTGTATCAAAAGGTGACGGACTTGTCCATCAATAACAAAAGTCTAAACCAGAAAATAAATATTTGGCAATGTTTTCTTATTTGTTCCCTAGTCTATTGTCAAGCAGTGTGCTGCATTTTCTTCATCCGTTAGACTTATAATTTTTTTGTACTTATGAAACTAAAAGGGTCATTCGAATTGAATGTTTATTGATGGCATCTTTGATAAAAGACGAAAAATCAATTTAGGGTTTCAGTAGGGTTGCACATCAAAATAATCAGCCTCCTTTTCAAAGTTCTATGGATTTTTAACTTGGTTGAATGACTACTGAACCTGTTGCAGTCAATTTTGCCTTGACTCGTCGGTAAGTTAAATACTATTTAGAAGTACGAGATGAATTACTCCTAATCTTTTGATTGGAGATATCATCATAGACGACGATTTCTTGACCTTCCCCTGCAGTGAAGTTACTAGATAACCATCAATTGTGTAGTTTTCTTCAACTTCATGAGTCCCCATGACCCCTGTAGACAAAAATTAATGTTACAAACAAATTATCTGTATGTTTTGCATAAATCACTCCTTTATGTTGGGAAAAGGATACAAAAACCCAAAACATTACCTATTAAACAGAGAAAATTATTCCTCATTATTTATCCAATGGTTCCCACCAAAAATAATCGACTGTTATTAGGCAACTCAAAGAGTCGCTGACTTTGATTTTTTTTAGCCACAGAAATCGAGAGATTTCCAATACTATGTTACCCGTCAACCATGATTCCCCCTGAACTTATACATACAACGTCGCACTCCTTTTGATATTTGGGATTGATACAAAATTCAGGATGCAGCACATCACTTGGTTATTCTTCTTGAAAGGGTTGTTCAGCAGGCAATTTCGTTTGAACTGTTCACATGACACGGGGCTCGACGTATTATCCTGCTGTCCCTTGAGTCTGTAAAATGGTGAATGTTGCAACAAATTCACCAAGCAATTTTACGAGTTAATCCTTGTCTTTTGTTTTGTTTTTGTTCATGAATTAGGTAAGCATGAGTATTATTATTATTATATAATTATCTGAATTTCCTGTATAACAAACCTCCTGCAAGCTCGCTATGACCACACTGAAAATAATCGTAATAACAGACAATATTTGTGGTGCTCTGTGAGCTCAAGCTGCCTAGAATTAAGACAATCATGAAGAGTCGGTGACTTCGGCAAACTCCCTCCAAACTCGTGTGTGGGTGGAAGTTGGCGATGTATGGCTAAAGACAGAATACTATTTTTACTTTGCTTGATAATTTAGAGTTGGTATGAAATAACTTACTCTAATATTTTTATAGCTCATTTCTCTGTAAATATATCCATGTTATCATGAGGCCATTATATAAAGCGATTTACGCAAATACAGAATATGCAAATGAAGAAACAGGGAACATATATTGCTCCAGCCAATCACGACTGTTGTTACAATATGAAGACATTTACCTGGGAACAGGTAAATAAAGACCTGCAGTGTTACCATAACAATCTAATACAATAGGGACTAATGGGTGAAGGTAGCTGTATCGAAATTCCTGGAGGGAACTGTACATAAACTTCAAAATCCATAGGAAGTTTATGAACAGTTAAATCTATCACAAGTAGGACGCCCTAAAGTGATAACTCGCGGAGCTTCAAGATAAACCATCAAAGGGTTAACTTTGTATCCCTGAACTCTGCTACATAATTATGATCTTTAATTGCATTTCAAATAGTCTTAAATAAATCTTATATGGGATAAAATTGAAAAATGTCAGGTTTTATCTGTCGAACGAATTTTTCTTTCATCTTTAGTACTTTTGGAGATATTAGCATTTGAATAGCGTTAGGGCCGGGCCGCCAGAAATGAGCCCGTTTCCAGTAAGACTTCGCATCGCTCGTAATTACGAATAATATATGCTAAGGAAATTATGAAATAGAATCGTGAGCTATGTTTTCCGTCTACAAATTGCCTTTCAGGAGGCTAATTCTAAGTTTCAGTATACCATGATTAATAGTCATCATTTCACAAACCTCTGTAACATACACCTCACGTCATCTTCCTAATCATTCGCCTTGCTTCTTTATTTGAATGATCTATTTTTCAAGAAAGAATTCATGATAGGAAAGTGAAGTACCTGATATGATGCTTCCATGCACAAAGCATGTTGAGTTATAGGTGCGCTGTAGGAATGGCGGGAAATCCTGAAAGTATAGAAGACTTCACTGAACTGTAGCCCCTACTTTGCATCGTTGAATCAGAGCGTACAAAGACATTTTCGTCTCCACAGCTGATTCTAGTACAGCAAATCTATATTAAAAATAAACAGTCACATTGATTATAAGCAGAAATTGAGTACGCAACTTGAATTACTTATTAAACTAGAAACTTCACATGGAATATTTTCCACTTTCACCATGAACTGGTAACAAACACAAACTAATTGGCAACCATTATATGAATGTAGTGAATTTGTTATCTCGATACGCCACAAATGTTATCATATTCGTTTGTTTCTTTCCACAGCACTGAAGGCAGCCTTGTTGATCCAGCGGTGGTATAGGAGGTACTGCGCCAGACTGGAAATAAGAAGACGTTATACGTGGACTATATTCCAGTCCATCGAGTATGCAGGAGAACAGGATCAAATGAAGGTTAGTGTGTCCCCCTGGATGGACGTACTTTGTGCTAATCAATTTATGGGTCTTAAATAACATCACAAATCCGTGGAGGTTATCATACTTAGTGTCAAGTTTTCATTGTGTGGTAAGTGTGGTTCATCGTCGTAACGCATTCTGTTAGCAAGTAGTACGTTCTTGCATTCATCATATCAGTATATATATGTAAGCCGAGCTTTTTCCCACTTTTAGGTAGAGTTTTTATTTATGTACCAGCATTTGCAGATGAAAGCTTTCATCTTTTGCTCATTAATGAGTTTTCAAAGCAAATATGATTACCGCTTGAAGAGATGACGAGTAGCATGTACACAAATGGTGAAAAGTCCACGTTAATTGAGTATGATAGGACCCTTAGTTTACAAATCCAAAATTGTTTGTTGTGAAACACTCAATCCTTAAGATATATTTGGGCCTTTTCATGAAGATGAAGGTGTAAGTCAATGTAGCTTTGTGAGTTTGCTCTTCATTACTTAACCAATTCTATAACCAATTTCATTACTGACCGTTGTCATTAGAATAATTGGACATCAGCTACACAGTTCCAAAAATTGGCTTGATTTTCCTTTTGAAAAAATGGAAAAAAATGGAAATAAATTAATGCGTAGGTTTTTCTAATCGCTGATTTTTTAAAAATATTAAGACTGCGCAGGCACTCCCATAAATTCCGGTAATTTTTCCAGTCCTTGTTAAAGGCACTGGTCAGAATCCGAAAGAAAGACAGACTTCAGCCGATGGCTTTATTACTATTGCTTTCAGTGAATAATTATTGTAAATGATTTTGACGCACTGTTGATGATGTGTTGGTAGCTTTCTATAGGACAGCTGTCAAATACGTCATCGAATCAATAGAATTTAAGACGTTATTCATAATTGTCCTTCAGGAAACAGATCATGATTTTTGAAACAACTTCCCCCAGAAAGTACAGTAATAATTTCACTGGCCATGTTATTTCTTACAATAAGTGACAGCGGAAGTAAATGATATACGTTATGCTGAAGCGTGAGGTACTTAAAGCGTTATTTGATTTCCCGGAGTTATAAACTGTGATCAAATATGAGCAGATTGATATCTTTTCATCCCTCTCTGCTCATCATTTTGAAAACAATTTAAAAACTGCCAATATAGATAGATAGTTTCAATAAGTTGATAACTAGCAAAGTTTTACTCGTAGAGGGGCGAAAAGGTGCTTGACTTTCGTCTTTAATCATTGTTCGAAGGTCTGCTGGAAACAGTTTTCAAATTAGTCCTCTGTTAGCTAGCACCGTCATATATCATGTTAAATATAATAATTAGTTTCACGATGGACGAGTTGTTTTCGCGGTCGGCTGCCAATCTGGTGGTCCGAAGTTCGACTCCCGGCTCTGCCAACGCGGAATCAGAGGAATTTATTTCTGGTGGTAGAAATTCATTTCTCGATATAGTGTGGTTCGGATCCCACAATAAGCTGTAGGTCCCGTTGCTAGGTGACCAATTGGTTCCTAGCCACGTAAAAATATCTAATCCTTCGGGGCCAGCCCTAGGAGAGCTGTTAATCAGCTCATTGGTCTGGTTGAACTTAGATGTACTTAACTTTAAACATAATAATTGGTAATCTTTGTTCATAATTGTTCATGCTTTTTTGGACATTTTGACAGTGACTGTCAATCAAGAATGAACAACTTTGGGGCACATTTTATCCCAAATAAAAGGAAGAAAAATCCCCAGATGATTCTACTTTGACCTCTGTCAGCCCCACAGTGAGACGTTTCGTAATGTTCTTGCAGATGACCTCGAAAATCACTACTTTCTAGAAGAACATTGGATACCTTCTGAGTTAAGAACATTGGATACCTTCGGAGTTAAGAACATTGGATACCTTCTGAGTTAAGAACATGGGATACATTCTGAGTTAAGAACATTGGATACCTTCTGAGTTAAGAACATTGGATACCTTCTGAGTTAAGAACATGGGATACCTTCTGAGTTAAATGTAGCTTGCAAACTACTTCATTAGAAGGCTAAAATGTTTTGAATTTTCTTCTTTCTTGACGTGGGAATATTTTATGATATACCTTTGGATATTAGGACTCTTGATGTGGTCTATACCCAGATATATAGAAATTACATTGGAAATGTGGATCAATACTGAGAGTCGATAGAAAGGAGGAAAAATTCAATATACAAATATTAGGTGTATTATTTTTATTTTTTACTTTTTTGTGTTTCTAAGATGAAGGCTAAAATCGTGAAGCGAAAAGCCCTGAGAGAGAGAAAAAGATATTTAGTCAGTGGAATAAAAGCAGTTTCTCTCTCTCTCTCTCTCTCTCTCTCTCTCTCTCTCTCTCTCTCTCTCTCTCTCTCTCTGGAAACAGTCTCTACCGTTTTCATGCTACATTGAAGGCAGACATTTCACTTCGGCAGTCTTCATTTTATAGATTTTTTCCCCTTTTTCGCTCTGCTGGGGCACATTCCTTCTGAAGATATTTATCTTGTCGGGGAAGACAGGTGGAATGACAAGAAAAAATGGTAGAATTCATAACTCATTGAATGGTAATTTTCATGTTTAATTGCAATGAGGGAATTTACATACAGTTTGTTATGTATATAATTATTATTATCCACGCCCACGGAGTTTGGATGAGGTAATGTTTCACCCGTGTCAGTTCCTGTTAATATCTCGTGAACGAACGAACGGATTTGCATGAAAATTGATTAGGACCTTCTTTGGTGACCCTTTTAGGTGGGGGAATCCTGCTAGATATCGGTTAAGAGTTGTCAGTTTGTCACTATGAAGCTGGTAGGAACACAATAATGAATGGTTTTTTTTTCCAGTTTGCAAGTAAATAAAAAAAACAGGCACATTTAATAACAAAGATGTTTGTCAGTGGGTTGACGATACGGGGCGGTGCGAATCTTGCCAGAAGCGTGTTGTTTACTTCTTGCTTTTGCTTAATCCGTTTTTTTATCCAGGCTTCAAGTAGCTCTGCGATTTGCCTTTAGAATTGCGTGAACTGAAAAGGATTATTACATTTACATTTCCTGGGGAAGATAGGTAAATAGATAAATAAAATAATTAGAGGTCTTACAACACATAATATATTTTCCTGTGTTTATTCTTATTGTCTTTCTTTTCCAGTTATACAACTTCTTCAACGCCCTGCTAACGCACATGGGGACGGGCTCTATCAACGAGGTTATGGAAGCTTTATCCCCGAGGGCCTCACCCACAGCAGGTATTGGGATTTGTTGTTGTTGTTTTTTCTATTTTTTTATTTAAGGAGCGCATTTTTTTCGACGCCCTTAATTATTATTATTATTATTATTATTATTATTATTATTATTATTATTATTATTATTATTATTATTGGTGAAGAAATTGATAGTGATGTGTCAATGTAAATATATATTAGAAATATATATATATATATATGTGTGTGTGTGTGTGTGTGTGTGTGTATATAATATAATATATATATATATATATATATATATATATATATATATATATATACGTGTATGTTTTTATATATATATATTATATATATATATATATATATATATATATAAAGTATACATATATATATTATATATATCGTATATATATATATATATATTTATATACTTGTAATGTATATTATTCTATATATATATATTATATATATATATATTATATCTATACAAGTATACCTATGATCACACACACACACACACCACACCCACCCCACACGACACATATATATATATTATATGTATATATATATAATATATATATATATAGTGTGTGTGTGTGTGTGTTGTGGTGTGGTGAGTGTGTGTGTTAGTGTATTTTATTTTAATATATAATATAATAACTTTAATTATTATATATTATAAAAAATTATATATATATATCGAATATACATACACACACCACACACATATATATATATAATATGTGTGTGTTTGGTGGTGGTGTGTGTGTATGTATATTTATAATATATATTTATATATTATAATGATTATATATATTTATATATACATAACATATATAAATATTATTATATATATATAGT
>NC_061102.1:38987291-38992291 GCF_015104395.2 Macrobrachium nipponense | reverse complement strand
CATTCCACACTGGACGAGGGGGTTTTGTACTCGACTATTAATCTGGTAGCCCGAGGTCGCTCCCGGCTGGTGCTAGTGTTGAATCAGAGGACTTTATCTCTGGTGGTTAGAAATTAATTTCTCGATGTAATGTGGTTCGGGTCCCACAATAAGCGTTAGGTCCCTTTGCTATATAACTAGTCGGTTCCTAGCCACATAAAAAAATCTAATCCTTCGGACTAGCCCTAGGAGAGCTGTTAATCAGCTCAGTGGTCTGGTTAAACTAAGATATACAAGCAGGGACACGTTTCATCAAAGGATTGTTGCTTCAGTCCCTTTCACTAAAAGGGTAAAGAGAATGAATAAGATATTGACTCTCGATTGAACAATTATTCATCCATGAAGAGTTTTTCATGAGAGACTATGCCAACAACTAAACCCATGTAAGGGCGGTTATCCACGCTCAGGTTTACCTGTCAGTTCATCGGAACTGACGTTAAAACGTACGTGTAGAAGATAGCTATTTTCTGGTTGTAGTCAGTCCACTCACCAGTTCAGAACTGATGTAATTACCTAAAGTTCTTTGGACCGACTGACAGGTGATTGCATGTGTGGGCCGGTAACCAAGATTTTATGATAGTTCCCCCGGGAACGATCTCAGCCACTTGGACCAGAATATGAGTAAACTATGTATAGGCCTAATTTATGTCATATAATAAATAAAAAATACCATGTGACATAAACAGTTTGATATAGGCCTAGGCCAGTGTCCTGCCTTTTTATGAAAGGTGTTACTAGTAAAAGTAGGCTTCACGGTCCATTTCATAAATAACTGAACCAACCCTCAATTCTAATTTACCCTAATATTGTATTAGCATAAACATCTATTTTTAAAAGGCAAAATTTAGACCATACTCCGTTACGACTTTTTGCTTCTATTTTATTTTCAAGTGAATTGCCGCAGCAGTTAGTCTATGTAGCTCCCCACCTCCTTACCAACCAGCGGAGTTTCCATCGCTGCCATATAGTGTCGCCACGACGAAGGTTAGGCGTAGGCAAGCAATGAGGGCAATGACCTCGAGTTGACTGTCCGACTGACAGTTCCACTGTTTACGTTTGGATGCTTATCCGTCGAAAGGTCGTGGGTGAACTGGCATGTAAACGTGAATACCCGGCCTAAGATTCGTTGCGAAAAAAGTACCACTTTCGTTAAGGCGTAGCAGAAAAAAAGGACAAAACAGAAAAATGTTCAATGACCTTTCCCATCCTATTTATTACCTCTTATAAACCATATGTATATATATATATATATATATATATATATATATATATATATATATATATATATATATATATATATATATAGATAGATAGATAGATAGATAGATAGATAGATAGATAGATAGATAGATAGATATAACTATCAAATTCACTCAAATCGACAGATAAGAGTAAATTGTTAAGAAATTCACAGTTTCGTGAAAACAAATTTTTTAAAAAATATCCACAATTATACTTAAAATATATATATATATATATATATATATATATATATATATATATATATATATATTTCTATGTAAAAATATAAAACAAAGACTTTCGAACACCTGAACGGTGTTCCTCATCATTTTAACGTTACACTGATGAGGAACACCGCTCAGGTGTTCGAAAGTTTTTGTTTTATATTTTTACATAGAAATATATATTTTTTAATATATGATTGTGGATATTTTTTAAACGACAAGAGTAAAAATAAATTATATATGGTACATTACACTAAAAGTAGGCTATCATGGAAATATTGAAATTAACAAAACAAAACAAAAAAATCCTAGATCCATTAACAGGAGCGAGGATTGAAGGAAGATTGCTCGTTTATTAAAGAAATATGATATACCTGAAGGAAGTTGAGAGTTTGGGGTACAAATCTGACTCCTGAAGGCAGATGGAGTTGGTGGTCAAATTTCTGATGTCTTCACTTCCAGATTTTATGGTGCATACCCCATGCGCGCATGAATGCCGACTCTCACACATTACATATGTATGTATGTATGTATGTATGTAGTAGTATGTATGTATATATATAAAATATATATATATATATATATATATATATATAATATATATATATTATTATATATATATACACATACACACACACACACACACACACATATAATATATATATATATTTATTTATATATATATATTTTGTTTAGATCACCTAACTCAATTATGCATCACCACATAACACAATACCAATGTTCCACGACTAAGTTCAAAATGAGGGAAATAGCTAAAAGAATAACTGTGACAGTGTTAAGCAGCGGGGTTATAGAACCACCTAAATGAAATATACAAGTTTATTACAAAAAAAAGTATTAACGTATAAATGAATACCAAAACTTCAGGGATACAAATAAAATAGTGAAATCAAACACCCGTGAAAATTCAAAACCAAAGCAACAACAATCTTACACTTTAAGATAAGATATCCATACACTTACACCATAAATAAGGGGGCCCTGAAAGAAAGGAGACATACCGGCCAGTGGTAAATCCTAAAAAGAATAAGACTAAATTGCCTAACTGTGACCACGACTTAAGATCCCAGGAGGTCCCTCTAAGGGGGGGTTGTTACTGAAGAGGTCCAAGCACCAGACACCGCTTTAAAGCAAGAGCACAAATCCTAAATTGGAGGCGCCATCCACAAATATCCGGCCATTGTGAGAGCGTACAATTTAATCCACAGAGACTCTCATGGACGTCAGTCGATTAAATAAGTAATCTGTTTTACTTTCTCTCCAGGCTAATACAAGGCCGGGCTGAAGGAAGCTTTGGGCAGCCAGCAGAATATAATAATCCAATCAGGAAAGCGAGGAATGCAGCAATAAATCTACTAGAGTTCGCACAAGAAAGGCCAGGAACACGTTAGGAAGGAACAGAAAATGGAACACAGAGATTAATGACAGGAACTGTAACTAAATACACTGGGAAGGAGGAAAAGGAAACTTTGAAATAAAAGCTGAACAGAGCTAAATAATATAAAACTTCCAGTAAGTGAAAATTAAATTATGCAAGAATGTGACACCTGCTCACCTACGGCAAAAAATTTGTCAAAACCAGAAAAATTTTACATTACTTTTAACAGAAATAGCTTACAAAAAATCTAAAGTTGGCAAAAAAGGCAAACAATAAAGTCAAAACCAACAAAAGTAATAATACAATAAATCTATGTAAAGTCACAAGATAATCACAGATTCAATAAACAGGCGAGCAGGGTGGCAAGATCACACGAGGAAAGCTGCAAAATTCCTAAACACTACAAAAGTACTCAATGCATAAAACAAGTTAACGGATAATTCATCACCTTATACAATTTATATATCAGAACTCATCTTAGATCTAACATGAACCATATATCAATGCATATATCAACAATTACAAGAAATTAATCTAAGTTTCACGTAAAAGTTCACAGGTTATTATTTCCTCCACAGTTGTCCTTCCACCCAAAAGGTCACTAAATCACACCACTGTCTGATATAAAAATAGAACATACATTAAACACTAAAATGTCTTGCATAAAAACAAGCTTTTCCTGCACAAACGATACCATGATTAGTGAATCCTGGAAATACCTGAAACGTGATACATCTGATTAATTTTAATAACCTAAGAAGTCTCATCATCGTTTGTAAACTCAGGATACTAAGATCTTCATAAATTATAACAATAGGAGGTACCACCCTTTTACCTTCACCTTAAACCTGTAATCATTAGCATTGTATAAAAACCTTAACATAAACCGCACACCTGCTAACTACGTGACATACACTTCATATATGCCTTAAATTAAAGCCATATAATGTTCATTTACTACAGAGGCATTTAAACATCTCCTGAAACCAAATTCTTAATATAATTAAATATCCTTGGCTCTTCAAAAACCCTAAATCTCAACACTATTGATTTCAGAAATAAAAAACTATACGCAGACTAAACTGTGTGAACCCAATGTGGTTTGATAGAACCTTACCAAGAATGCCATGAACATCCAATATATGCCACCTCAAAAGAGGATTCAAAAGTTCAAAATGTGTACATACCCAAGGCAATAATACCTGCGCTGTTGCATTAATAACCTGTAAGAACAAAATTATTGTATTTATACCAAAACTAGTGTGAAAAAGAAAACAAAACATTAGGGACAGCGAGAACTGACTTCCGCCACTTACTTCTCGCAGATCATCACTTGATCTGAATAATCACTGTTCTTAAGCAAAGGCCGTAGTCCAACCAATGAGAATTAAAATTGGCTTACCTGCTTCAGTACCTAGAAAAATAAATAAAACAAAACAGATACTTCCTTCCTATCTGCTTAGTCTGAAGCTGAGGATTTTATTCATTAATACGAGAAAGAGCGTCAGCCACCACGTTGTCCTTACCATGAACATGCGTAAATTGCAGGCGCATTCCTGCAATACTCTGTTATACCCCACCAGACCAAGGAACCACCTGATATCCCTGCAACACATAGGGATAGCAATCCTTTCAACAGTCTACATTAGCCTTTTTAGGCACTACCATGCCATTTACCGACCACATGTCCCAAATACACAACTTCGGCTTTAACAAAGTCACTCTTATCTAAATTAATTACCAGTCCTGCTTTTGACAACACATTAAAAAGAGCCTTTATCCATTTCAGGTGCGTATCCCAATCGTCACTGTAAATCACGACAGCGTCGATATGCACATAACACCCATTTAAACCAGCAACCAACAAAATCATTAATCTTTGGAAAGTAGAGCGGCGGCATTCTTCATACTGAATGGCATCTCCTGACATTGAAACAGACCATCAGGAGTGACAAAGGCAGACATCGCTTTAGCCCGCTTTAAAAGCGTTACTTGCCAATACACATTTAGCAGATCAAATTTACTGATATGCTTCAACTGCCCAATGTGGTCTATACAGTCCTCCACCTGAGGCAAGGGTAAACTATCAGACTGTG
>NC_061102.1:38904791-38982291 GCF_015104395.2 Macrobrachium nipponense | reverse complement strand
TGTATATATTATATATATATATATATATATTATAATATATTTATATATTAATAGTTATATAATATATAATATTTATATATATAGATATATATATATATAGTATATATATATATAATATATATATAGCTATATATATATATACATATATATATATATATATATATATATATATATATATATATATATATATATATCTATATAATTATATATTATAACGTATATATATATAAATGTGCTCTTAAAATAACCAAAATCAAGTAACAACAAATGGACAACATTTTCCTCTTACAGGGCAAACTCATTTTTTTTTCAAGTAAAGATTCTCTATTTAATCTCTGGCCGTTAGGTTGATATGAGATAACTTTTACTCTCCCGTTTAGATAGATGGAATTAATCTACCACCGGAATGTGGAGTCATCTGAAATAATAGGTTCATCCTACATAGAAACAGTCTGATAAAAGACGCCTGATATTGTTTGATTATAGCTAGGAATTAGGTTTCTCGGTTTCCTAGGCTTTAGATTTTAGGGCATTTTCTCGCGGTTGCTACATTATAAATATTGATAAGTTATCGACTTTATGTTGAAAATTAATTAAGTCATGACCATGTATTTTTTTTAAATACCTGGATATCATCCAATACGCTCTAAAGTGTTTTGCAATGACCTGATATAACTTAATTAATATAAGACGGTCGATTTAAGAAGTGTAGAAATGAACAAAAACATTGTATTTGTTCGTCCTTCCAACAGCAACCCCTCCACGTCAGCTACGTCTACATGATTCTGAGGGAAGGCGTTCGTGTCCTACGCCAGAGATCAACGATCACGCATGCATCCACGGCCATTGCAGGCCAGATCACAGTCATCGGTGATTTGCATGGCAAGCTGGACGACCTCCTCACGATTTTATATAAGGTAATTTTGTTTATTCAGCTGTTCATATATTTATATTAATGTTATGGTGCTACATTTTCTATGAAATTGTTGGAAGCGCTGGGTAATATTTTCAATTAAGGAGACGAAAATTGTGAACAACTTTTAAGTGTGAGTGGAATTCACCACTATAAAAAGAACCTGCTTAAGTAACCTTCGTATGTTGTGTTTACCTGGTCGCAAATATATATGATAATAATAATTTCCAATTATGTCTTACTTTTTCTTTATTGTAATTGTTAGCCGAGCATAAAATTGTAGAAATTCTAGTATTGTTTCCTAATGCTTGAGTATAGTATACCGTTGTTTTGAAAATATAAGCAGGGTAAGGAGAGGTATATATCAGCTTTTGCTAAATATGATAAATAAAATAAATGTTTCTTATGCCTCTAAGAAAAAATGCGATAATAACTTTAGTTCTGGTGAGTTCAGTTAGCAAATATACGCATATCGCTTCTATCTCAACTGTCGTATGTCTTTGTAGGTACATTTTGTTCCTGTTTTTTTATGGTTGATAAGTCACGGCCGAATACTTTTAAACCATTATGTGTATATATATATATATATATATATTATATATATCTAATATATATATATATATATATATATATCTATATATATATATATATATGATATATATATCTATATATCTAATATATTATATATATATTAATAATATCTATATATATATAGATATATATATATGTGTGTGTGTGTGTGTGTGTGTGTGTGTATGTGTGTGTGTGTGTTGCAAGGGCCTAATTGCAACCTGGCAGCGTAACCTACCTTGAGCGAACACGACCACTGGCAACTCTTTAGCTAAATCAAGTTATTAGATCAGTTATTAGATCTAGGCTAAAACCAAACTCTGAGATGCAAAAAAGGTCTTTATTTCCCCAAAAGAACTAACATGAAAAACAAGGAAAATGAATTGCAAATCCCAAAAACATGAAACCCAATCTCTCCCCATGATCAGCATCTCAAAAATATTACACAATACCTCTTTATTAAAGACACATCAGTTCAATAGCTATTTCTATTTCCCAAAAACTAAGGAAAGCCTTGTCAGTCATTTTATGTAGTGATATTCGAATCCATCTGTAAAAGAAACCACAATTATCAGAAATGAAGTAATAAATGGTTACACATAAAAGGAAAATGTAAAATGTTTCTTCACTGCACTTCGGCTGCTCTCAGGGCACCTACAAATGTTAATGGTTTAACAAAGTTTTTTACCTTTTTGACGGATCTTCTGCCCTTTCCTTCCAAACCTTGTTTCACTTCGTGTGATCTATCTTTCTAGAATAGCTGCTTTCCGCTCACGGTACCTTATATTACGCTTTGAGAAGCTCTAGTGTTCGCACACACGAACACACTGAATTGTTCTAGAAAAGCCTATTGGGCACACAGACAGACACATAAGACAGCATTTTTCTGACGTCTCGATCACATGACTTCTCGACCAGCCAGGTCAACTTGCTCACCTGCACCCTTGCCGATGAGACTTGATAATGTTATGCTTACGTATTCTTTGCTCGTTCAACTACCCAAAATATTCACTGATTTCTTTCCGTAACACTCGTGACTGTGCTGTTGCACACTCCAATCTGTTTGCAACAAAGTTCTTTGCGCCCTAGTTTAATTATCGTTATATTTAGTGTGCAGGTAACACTGCTCGGCCATCACCCCAGTCGTGTCACCTGACACGCTAGTCTGACACTAGTCCTAGTCCCAAGTTCCCCCATAATTTATCCTGCCACATGATTCAAGGCAACTTCTGACGCTGGTGTCCCTACCCCGTAGCCAAGATCCTTATTTGACTGTCCCAGCTACACACATAGTGGCCATCATTATCGTCACTATAATGGCGATCACTGGAATTGTTTAACGTTCTGCAATGACAAAAATCGTCTTTTTCATTCTTTGCTAGCGGAGGAACCGTAATGGTTTCCAGTGTAGGCAGAGCTTTTGCCACCTTGTGGTTCCCATGTAAGTATATCATAAACAACCTTGTTGATGAATTGTAGGTTCATCATCTTCCAATGGAGGAACCGTAACTGCCTCCTATGTTTCTGAACTTGAAAATTCCGCGATTCCCATGCAATTGCTTCCTGCACCTGCCTCGTAGGAGTATCGTAGATCCCTGGTTACCTCCAGAAATCATCCTGAGATGACTGCACACGAGTCATCAAAGATTTTCGGTCCCTGTAGTAGTAGTAATCTGTGACCTCGTCGCTCATGGTGAAGACCATACATCTGGCGTATTAGATCCTTAAGTTATTTTTCGCTGTCACCACTTGGGAATTCTCATAAGTCTTCGTGTGTCCGTGTTTCGTCATGAAGTAATTTTAACTGACACCCTTACAAGTCTGTGCAAGTCTATGTATTTTAGAAAGAAAATCCTACTTTCACACAAGTGTCTGTCATGAACTAACACACACCCAACCTCATAGTCAGTTACTAAAAACGGAAATTCCTCATTAAAATAAACATGGTCTCTATCCACTGACCCTTTAAAAAAAGTACTGGAAAAAGCTTTTATTACTAACTGACAACTCAACAATTAACCCCTTATCTAATTAGTACACCAAACCCTGTAATGTTTATACAACTAATTTCCAGCAAATATAAAGTTTGACCTACATTTACATATATGTTATGTATCCCAAAACAAATTCTACAACACCTCTAAAGATAACACGTCATCCAAATAAATTATGCAAAAACCATAATACCATAATGACCACCCAATTGGTTCATAAAACCCCAAATCACCACCAAAAATCATCACCACCAAATAATCAAATAAAGCCACAACTTTTATCCTCATCACCTAGTAACACCATAATATTCATTATGTAACACCAAAGGATATCAACCTATATTACCCCCCAGAAACTCCCTTAATATCTCTCAACTCCGCAGTATCTTCCCACATTGTTTCACCCAAATTATTTCACTATTACAACAATTATCCCAGATATTTATGCTGAATTGCTGCGGTTGCGTAATAAGAAAAATAGTACAAGAGGAAAAAGAAGAAAAAAATAGTGTTAATTAAGACTGAGTAACAAAAACATAAAACTCTACATGTCTCTGCCTTCCACATTCCATCCTCCATTTGTAAAGATTAATGACTTAATTGTATCCTCCCCACGAGAAGGTATAGGCAACAAATCAAATGTGCCTCACGCTTGGCAACCAAATAATGCTTTGAATGGAGACATTTTAATAGTTACTGACCATATTGTTAATGTTATGCCGAACTGTATCTATATACCTATCCCAGTTGCTATCGTTACTGCCAATAGTTATCTGGAGAGCCTCGACCACTTTCCTGTTTGCTGGTTCACATAGGCCATTAGCTTCCGGTCTGTATGGAAGGATTGTTACCTTCTATATTCCCATAACTTCTGCTCCTTATCTACATATAAAACCATTGAAGAATGCCATAGCCGCCACTTTTGCTGTTTTATGCTTTAGTGGGAAAATTTCCAATACCCTCGTCAGTTCATCTATTACCATCACCAAGTACCTGTGGCCATACCCTGATTCACAGAAATTCCCCAAAACATCCATGTGTACCCTCTGAAAAAGTCTATTTGGTATCAGATATGACCCTGATTTGTAAGAAGTTACCCGTGCAGGTTGGCAAGCATTGTACACTGTACGCTTTATTACAAAATTGTCCACATCTGCCCACATATTCTTCCAAATATATTTGTTACGCATCTCATTATTCCACCCCCAAATCTTGACTACCAAACTTGCAAACATCTAAGACCACTGGAATTAGGACTTTCGGAATCATGATCTGTGTCATAGCCCCTTTACTTTCACTGATCCTTAATTTATATTTAATTTTCCTAACCAACAGATTCCCCTCTAATTCCAAACCTGGAAAAGGCTACTTATAAATTTTCCTGACTAATTCACCTCTAAAGAATGCTTTTGCGTCAGCCAAAATTTGATCCTCGTCTTGCCTTTGCTCTATGATACTGATATCCCGCTGTATAGAATCACCAGTAACTACCCCAACTTGAAATCCTTCTCTCATAAAAACTTCTACTAAGGGCATCCTCTACCTCATTATGTCTGGCCTCTTATGTATTTGAGCTTTGCATCGGAATCTCTAATTGTGAGGAACTATTGATTTCTTTTAGGCGACAGATCTGGCTTATTAAAAAGATCTAATAATGGCTTGTGGTAAAAACTTCTACTTTATTCCCCATTAACAACATCTTGAAATGAACCAAGCTTGATACTACTGCAAAAGCTTCCTTATCTACAGTAGCCATTAACTTTTCATTGCTACCCTTTATCTTAAATTTCCTGATATAATAACCTGTTGGTTATTATATCAAATCTGCATATAATAACCTGTTGGTTATTATATCAAATTTCTGCATAAAGCAAGCACCTATACCCTCCTGACTGGCATCACTCACTAGTGTGAAAGGTTCACTGAAATCCGGAAATTTTAGAACTGGGGGATTCATTAATGCATCATTAACTTTCTGAAAAGCTACGAAGAAAGTTGAATATCCTCCTGCAACACATCTGTTAAAGGAGCTTCCAAGGTAGAAAAACCTTTCACAAACTGTCTGAAGAATCATGCCATTCCTAAGAATGACCTAACTTCTTTCTTTGTCTTAGGGACAAGAAAATCTGCAATTACTTTCACTTTATCATCATTTACTCTAACTCCCTCTTTAGATATGACATGACATAAATATGCACTCTGCCTCTTCAAGAAGTCACACTTGGCTAACTTAATTTTCAAACCTGCTAACCTTAGTCTCCCTTGGACTTCCATAAGCACTTCCATGTGATGCTCAGTCTAATCTGTTGCAATCAATATATCATCCATTTACACAAAGGTATTCTTGCCTAATAGTCCATGCAAAACTGTGTTCACCAACCTCGTAAAAGTCATAGGACAACCTGATAAACCAAAAAGCATCTGTGTACACTCGAAATGCCCCTTGGGCAATGAGAATGTGGTAAATTCCCGACTATTTTCACTAAGGGGAACCTGCAAAAATCCCTGCACAAGGTCTATACAAGAATACATCCAGTGTCCCCCAATTTCCACAAAAATATCGGGTATGCAGGCGACCGGATAACGGTAACCACACTATATTTATAACACACGTCATATTAACACACCCTTTCAAACACCGCTACCATGGATTCAAATCTGTTCTTGGTGAACAGATTTGCTGACTCCTGCCCAAAACAAATCTCAGTGACCAAATGCCAATGACTGACTATAATCCCTTTTCCAAACTCCTAAGTACCTCACTAGTCTCTCCAGAAACGTTATCCATAGACCTGATTGCCTTTTCAAACTGCCACCACCTGTTACAAGGGTCTAATTGGCCCTGTCAAATAAAAGGAGAAAAATCACAACCTGGCAACGTAACCTACCTAACGTAACCTTCCTTGAACTTCCACGACCGCTGGCAACTCTGTAACTAAATCAAGTTATTAGATCTAGGCTAAAACCAAACTCTGAGATACAAAAATGGTCTATTTACCCAAAAGAACAAACATGAAAAACAGGAAAATTAATTGGAAATCCCCAAAAACATGAAATCCAATCTCTCCATATTATGATCATAGAGACACATCGGTTCAATCACTATTTCTATTTCCCAAAAACTAAGAAATAAATTGTCAGTCAGAGAATTCATTTTATGAAGTGACATTCGAATCCATCTGTAAAAGAAATCAAAATTATCAGAAATGAAATAAAAATAGTTACACAGAAAATGAAAATGCAAAATGTTTTTTTCACAGCACTTCGGCTTCTCTCAGGGCACCTGCAAATGTTTTACAGTTTAACAAAGTCTTTTACCTTTTTAATGGATCTTCTGCCCTTTCCTTCCGGACCTCATTTCACTTCGTGTGACCTATCTTTCTAGAATAGTCACTTTCCGCTCATGGTACCTTATATTACACTTTGAGAAGTTCTAGTGTTCGCACACACGAACACACTAAATTGTTCTAGAAAAGTCCACGAACACGCCCTATTCGGCGCACGGACAGACACACGTTGCATTTTTCTGACGTCACGATCACAGGACTTCTCGACCAGCCGGGTCAACTTGCGCACCTGCGCCCTCGCTGATGAGACTTTGTATGCTTTGTGTCATTCAACTACCCAAAGTATTCGCCGATATCTCGAAGCTTTTCCATAACACTCACAACTGTTGGAAATTCCAGTCTGTTCGTGCTCTAATTTTAATTATTATAGTTATTTAATTATTTAATTATTATCGTTAACGTGTGTGTATACACGTTAAATTTTTTTCTTAAATCTTATTTGTACTCGTAATGTTTAGTGAAAATCTTTTATCCTCAAGAGGAGAGGAAAGTCCAATTATTTTTTATCGAAATCCGATGCCATTGCTGTTTCCTTATTGCAAGATTCTGCAGATGGGCCTAACCTAAATTCGAGTTAACATGAAGAGAGATTGGGATTGCGTGGGAATGAACCCACATTTTAATCCCAAGATAATATTGTTAATGAAGTTGTCCTAACTAAGGAAGTTGAGTGTTCCCTCCTTGATGCTGTCGCTCTTTACATAACAGTCTGGTCCTTCATTGGCATCATTTTGGAGGAAATCATGTCTTCAGTTTTTTGGCTCCACTTTTTTGCCCCCGCACATGTGAGCTTTAACGGTTTGTGACCGATGTGCATTTAATTTGTTTGTTGAGTGCTTGCGCATTAAGATGAAAAGGTTTTTATATGGGAAATTGAAAATCCTCAAATAACACAAGATAGTCGAATCTCGATCCATTGCAGATCATTTTAACTCTTGATTGAAGAGGATTCATTTTTTTTTATCAATGATACTATGAAAGGTAGCTCTCTGTTTCTCCTTTATTACAAGTGATTCCATAAAGTTTTGGTAGGGTCACAAACGTAGAAGTTGGATGGAATTCACAATTAACATTGGATTTGAACATTTCTAAACGACGTTTTGTTATCCGCTCCGCCTTTCACTTCAAGATCATTATCTGTTATTCTTCTTGACCAGGAACGATATCAGGTGGAAGCAGCAGATCTTAGGATCTATAAATGTCCTGTTCGATTGAGTCAATGAAAATGAATGTTTGTGTAAATTCTCATTTTGTATTCAGGTGCCTTAGTTACTCGATTCAATTTTATGATATAAGAAGATGTAGCTGCTTTTACGTAACAGATGTTTGCCACCGAAGTTTCTAGTCATGTTGAAAGGCGATAAATATGTCAAATATGAAATGGGCATAGAATGTGATTCTGAGGTACCTTGAAGACACTTATAAGTCCACGAACAGTGCTCTGCGGGAGGGTCGTTATCAGACTATGCGTCAGCAAGAGATCTTTGTTAAAAAAAAAAAATATTACTTCTACAGCACTGGAAAGGATCGTTTCTTTAAATACGCTTTCAAGGAAAACTGGGAATATGTTGTTTATACCATAATCATGCCAGATGATCATGATGGCCTTATCAGTGGGTTTATTAGTGAATAAACTTCCAGCCGCAATTGTGATGACACCACTTGACCACTTGAGTACGTGCCACCTGGTAACTGTCTTCAGTAAATCACCACACTTGTTGGCAAACTTTACGATGTACTATCCTTACCTTACCTGTCTCGTGATGATATGCAGTCCCTAGTAACTAGCTTCGTAAATCTTGATTCCAGGAGCAGACAGTATAATCCCATCTAGTACTAATTGTAAAATACTGTACTGAATTTAATTACATATACTAGGCTGCTGTTCCTAAAATACTGAATATAATGCTGCCTACTACCAATCCTAAGGTGCAGATTGCAGTTCCATATGTTAGTAGGTATTAAAATACGGACGGGTTGTCAAACATTACACTGTATGCTAAAGTATATTTTAGGTGAAGAAAAAAATGTTTGGAAACACTCATTGAACCATATTCCCTGCCTCCCAAGTACCCTGTCTTTGCTGTGGTCGATAGAGGAAAGTCGATTTCCGTAATATAAAAACAGTGAATGGGTTTGAAAAAAAATCGATGGATGTAATAGCGTTTGATATTCAGTAATGAATAAAGATCTAACATTTCTTGTCAACTGTGATGTATAATGTATTCATTCTTTTGATCATATGATTGTTTTTTTATATGAGGATTTATCATTATGATGATCACCTTTTGCATCCGTTCCATTCCTCTCTCCCCCAGAATGGCCTGCCTTCGACAGACAACCCTTATGTGTTCAACGGAGACTTCGTAGATCGCGGCCGGAAATCGATCGAAGTGATGTTGTTACTGTTGGCGCTTGTTATTGTCTTCCCTGCCGAGGTGTATCTCAACCGAGGCAACCACGAGGATATGGTAATGAATGCCAGGTGAGAGAGAGAGAGAGAGAGAGAGAGAGAGAGAGAGAGAGAGAGAGAGAATTTTTCTATTTGATATTGAAAGTAGTTGCATTGGCTCTCTGGAATTGAATGGGATTTCAACTAGATGAGTCCTAAAGCATTTTGATAAGGAATCTACTTTGAAAGGGATTTTGATATTGAGGCCAAGAAGGAAGTTTAGAGAAAGTTTGTACAGAGGCTTCGATGATTTTCGAATATATAAAATAAGATTTTGATTTAAAAGTCTATAGCTTAAGCTGAAGAATATTAGTTCAAATAACTTTTTGTATAAACAAACGTGATTAATATTTTTCCTTGATGACCTTATTAACCGCTTCAGATATTTTTTACTTCAGATATGGATTCTGCAAGGAGATCAGCAGAAAATACAAGGTACGTATGATAGGGGACTACATGCTGAACTGGGTCGTTTTCGTTCATCCACAAAGGGTAACTTAACCCAAAAATCAAGTAGAATATATAACTCTTATTAAAAGACGCTCTGTAGTCGAAGGAGTAGAACTCCCAAGATTATTTGTGAATGAATTTGAAATGTTATGAAATTAAACTACCTGTTGGTTTAAATGATAAACATTTTATCACTCACAATTGTGAATATCTGCCTTGGTCAGGAAACATCTGAGCCGTATAATTAACTTGTAACTACAAAGAGTCTTTACCCTTCCTTTTGTAAAATTACAGAAGATGGATGTCACTTTTTTCATACCAGAATTAATCAAAGATTTGAATTGAATGAAAGGATTGCCATTTCACTGACTACAGCAAAAATAATGGAAATTATTATGGAATCAGCGTTGACGATAAATATGCATCACCTTGGAGTATAAAATGAGAAAAGTAATATAAAGAGCTTATTCCATTACCGCAGTATTGCATGGCTTTCTCAAAGTGGAGTCGGTAGGATTATGAAATTAATTATGAACACAAATAGAATAAAATCAGTTTTTCAAACACACACACACACACACACACACACACACACGGAGTGACGAATATTACCCTGTGAATGGAAGTCGTAGAGTATCAGTAAGAAAAGAATGGGACGTTCCCTTTTATGATGTTTATAACTAATTGAGTATTTTCTTTTTAAAGGGAACAGAAGAAAATGACAAAGATAGGTATATAATTGTTATCGTTTTAGATGGTCTCTCCCCATATTTGAAAGGTCTTAGCGAATAAAAGATGAAAATATGCGCTGCAAGAATAAAGGAAAAAGTGAAAAGTCCCTGGAACTTTTAGAACTAATCTGGAAGCCATAGGGACAATCTCAAAATATATAGTTGTACATTACTTTTATAAGAAAATTGTTCAAAAATTAGGTGTAATTGATGTAGAAGAAGATAAGCAATGTACTTAGACACCAATTTTAAATCTGTGTGTATGTGTATGTATATACATGATTATAGATGTCTGGCATGCGACTGTATACTGATGAATTTCGAGTACAAGTTTATATGAGGAATAACGTGCTGTCAAATTAATAGCAATTTCCGCATGACCCAAAATGAAAACAAATGTTTCCATTGGATCTGAAGCTGCCCTTGTCATATTTACACAGTCTGTTTGTGTTCAAAAGATGCATGGTAGTACAAACGTGAAAGTGCATTCATTATTCGCCGGTTGTATGCAAGTCAGTCAGTGAGTGTATATATGTAATGGACATGTCTGTGCATATCTAGTCTATGGTAATGCTTGTGTGTATGTATTTTAATGTTATTTATTCTCAATGTCTGTTTTGTATTTCAGATAATATACTTTTTCCTCGGTATAAACATTCGGTAAATACTATACCAAATTAACTTCAATTCTGTATTTCAGTTTGATTTTTTCTAAGGATCTCCTAAATTAACGACATTGACTCGTATCTTACCTCTTTTTCTGTGTTGTGGATACTTGTTTTGCAAGTTAATAGCCTTTCAGGCTTGTTTCTTGTGAATGTTTGCAAGTCTGAACAAATATTAATAATAAAACGCTGAAATTCTCCACGTGCAGGCCCCACACGGACCTCGGATCCTTCGCTTGCTGGAAGAGGTGTACCGTTGGCTCCCTCTCGCTACCATAATCGACAATAAGGTCTTGGTTGTGCATGGCGGGATTTCCAGCGACACGGATCTGAAATGGCTGGCGCTAGTGGATAGGAGCAAGGTAATTCTTCGTTCTGGAAAGTCTTTTCAAAGTTGTACATGAAGTATTTTTCAGCAAGGAACTGTAGACTAGATAACGAATTGTTCCCGAAGAAATGATGTAGTACATTCTTTATTCATGTTTAATCACATATCGAATGAATAAAAAGGGGTGGTTATTTGAGCAGTCCACGAGAACTCCATTAATGATGGACAGTTGGCAGTTCAAGGCGCTGCAAGTCAGTGGATCATTGAGAGGAATAGGAGACATAGCCATATTATCGTATAAAGATAAGTTTATTGGACTGAGTTCCACCATTCAGTTATTTTGTTTCATAAGTAAGACTTACATGACATTTGCCAGCCTCATGTCTTCCTTCATAGTAAGTCACCATTAATATAATTTTTCCGGAATTACAACGCTTGCATATACAGAAGAGAAGACAATACAGTATCTGCAATATTACGCGTTCTTAAGGAAAGTAACCAGAGTACATTGTGTATTTGTATTGTATGATTAAGCTGTTCTTTGACAAGGAAGCAGTCACACGCTATGCAGATATTTAAGCTAAAAGACCTAAAAGTACTTTAGAGATGAAAATGTTTTTATACTGGGTTAAAAGTTCAGTTTTATGTTCTGTTGCTTTTATTTGAAAGATCAGAAAGACTGCGTCACCATAGAAAGTATGAGTTATCACAAGGTGGCATTTCTCTCAAGTAGTTTTTTTGCAGTATGTAAAATATGATAACACCCTTTTCGGAAATATCCTTTACGTTTAAAAAATCTAGATATTTTAAGTTTGCATGTGTTAAGCTTTACAATCAGTGACTCATTATTTTACACCTATTAGAGGCCTTTCACAATTATAATTGATCCCTGATCCCCCTCTCCCGCCGAGAGCAACCACATTTGCTGAACAGCAGCACCAAAATGCAGTCAATGTGCCTCTGTCGAACTTTTCAGTTCCAGAGGTCCTTTATTCCTCACAACGTTGGACTGTGGTTACAGGGTTGCCGTTTTGAGGAATTTCGTCGAATAGTGTGGCTTTCTGGTGACATCTGGCAACCCTCCGTGGCTTTTCCGACCACAGGCCACGTCGCTGTGGAATAAAATTCCACGGCACTGAAGAAAAAAATTCTTCACTTTACCTTTTTATGTTTTATTATGAAAATAAAGCTATAAAACACTATATTTCTGCATGTGACAGGTCTAAAATGAATGAGAAAACGTATAATTTACTGTATATCGATTTACAATATCATTGACCTCCTAAGTATGTGAAAAAACGTTTGTTGAAAGTTTGTGAAGCACTCGTCTAAAAAGTGCCTTCATGAGCTGAGAGGACAGCGGAATTGAAGCTCACGAACGTTCGCTTCCGACTAAGATTTCTTTGAAAATCAGAACTGCGTATGGTAACACTGCTAAGAGCCACTGTTGTGAAGAAAAAACGGCAACGCTGCGTGTGTGGAACAGCCTCCCTGAGGATGATGTGCAATTGGAACTTCAAAAGTGCATGCGAAGATGCAAATGCATTGCTACCCTAATATAATTCTCCTTGTATTTTTAATAAGTTACTTCCGTTTTTATCTATTTATTGATTTGTTCATTTATTTTTATTTTTTCATAAGTGAGCTCTTCTTTCTGTATTGCCCATGAACTTCTGTCGCTTCTTTTTAACGAACGCATATTCTGTGGAAGCTTGAATTTCAAGTCAGTGGCCCCTGTGAGCTTGTTCCGTATGAATGTGGTTCATCTTCTGAATAATGATATTATAATAATAATAATAATGATAATAATAATATATTATTATTATTATCATTATTATTATTATTATTATTATTATTATTATTATTATTATTATTATTATTATTATTATTACAGCTTTTATTTAAAATAATGGCTGTTTCAACCGCCATTATTTTCTATGGAAGTTTCTCTATTCTTCTCATTACTGCTTTTCTTCTATACTACTCAAATTAGCTATTTAAACGCCAAATGGTGGATTCATGTAAAAAAAAAAACCTGGTATTTGTAAAATTGAATATATTATACACCATTCGGCGTTTTAATAGCCAATTTGAGTACAGAAGAAAAGTCATTGATACGAAGAATAGAGAAACTTCTATACAAAATAAACGCATCTTAAATAGCCATTATTTTCAATAAAACCTGTATTAATGAATGTCTTCTTCCAGCATATTATTATTATTATTATTATTATTATTATTATTATTATTATTATTCATTATTATTATTATTTAGTATTATTATTACATGTTTTATCTGTAACATAACAAACGCATTCGAATTCTTCAGTACACCAGCGTGCTAAGGACCCCAGCATCGAGATTAAGTGACGACACAGCCTCAGTTGAAGACGGATCTGAGGAAACCGAGGAGGCCAGGGAGGTCAGACTTATCACCGCCACCTTTGAGTGGAAACAGGTCAGTGTTCAAAGCTGGGTAACAACTAATGTATGTGTATATATAGATATAGGTGTGTGTGTGTATTTTAGACCCATACCTATTTTGTTTTAAATATTTTCTAATGTTTATAAAATTTTATTAGTTCAGAGGTGAGCTACTCAAGAAAACGACGTGTAATTCTACTTAATCTTGTTTTACCCCTTCACTAGAGCCTCTTAGTTTAAAAAATTACAGAAGAATAGAATTTTATGATAATTAGTGGACTGCATCAGAGTATCTGTTCAAGTTATGAAGTCTGATTGGCCTCTGTGGATAGATTCATAAACCATGCAAGTGAATTACTTGCTTTTGACTCTCTCTCTCTCTCTCTCTCTCTCTCTCTCTCTCTCTCTCTCTCTCTCTCTCTCTCGATTCGTCTTGAAAGCTATGAAAAGTGCATGGTTTTAATAACTTCTTTATTATATTTGTGTCTACTAATTATTGTCAAATTTTTCCTTGTTAACTGGTAGTGTGTGGACGATCGCTCATCCTCCCATTAACTACCCACTTGGATATTTGGCCGATGTACGTCCATTTGACTTTTGATGTTTGTTTGCAGATGACAGTGAGCATCAGAGATTCTGATTGAAACACTTCCAATACCATATGGTTATTGAATCATGACTCATTGCCGATAATTTCACCCCTACCAACCACAGCAGACTGAAGTAACATTTTGCTATCATTGTAGAGAAATTTAATTCTTCAAAGAGCCATCTTCCATGACAAGGTTTTCTCTCTATACCATTTCACTTTTTACAGTTTCACAAGTTTGTAATATTTTATCTCTCTCAAGTATCAGAGTATATCAGTGTTTCACGTGTTTTACCTGGTAGAATTTTCTACACTACATTTCCTTCAGTAAGTATCTCTTTCAACACTTCTTGAAAGAGCTTCATCCACCTCTTTGTTCAGAGTATGAAAAAACTTTTTCCACATTGCTGAAAAACACCTTTAAGCGACTTCACTCACGTGTTATACGGCTTAATGACACAGTTACAAACTTTCAAGGTAATTTTCCACGAGATGTTCAATATGACAGTGAATTGCTTTTTTATAACGGCAATCGACTTCCTCAAGGGAGGTCGGGAAGCTTCATGACTTTTTGTAATGGAATTATCCATTCAAGTAAGTAAATGCCAGTGAACTTGTCTTTGCTCCTTATTTTGTTGTGAAAACCCAGCTCTCAGGAACACAAGATGGGACAAAAAAATCCAGGTGGTGATTTTTCTCCAACTGAATTCAGTAAATGACCTGATCAACAATTTTGCTGTGCTCATAGACAATACTTGGACTTTTCTGGAGATAGGCTCGTCAAGTTTTGATTTTTAATGAGTATTGATGTCTTTCAATGCTTTGTATTAGAATATTTCAAGATATACTGGTTAAGTTTGTTTGAGAAAAGCCATCTTTAGAAAGGAAATTGGCCAGTGAGAAGCAGAAAATGTGGGCTATGTAAAGACTACATACATGTATGAAATAATTTTCCAACGTTTATATTAGCCACCACAAACTCCAAATGAAATCACAGAATCCCGTCACGTCAACGATTATTTAAAACATATCATTTTTTTCGGTTTTTGATATTGATATGAAATTCATTTAATGTAAAGTAACCATATCGATGGCAACCATGACACAAAAGCCCCCCAAATGGGCGCCCTTATAGTGCCACTTAGCTTGATGATACTATGAACCTTTAAGATAGGTTCCCATAAAGGATTTGAATTTGCGTTACCCAGAAGTGTCACTGAAATGACGTTTAAAGCTGAAATAACCCTCGTGTGAAGGTGCTTCAGTTTGCGCTCGCCTCGCTCCAGATTTCCTTGTAGAAATATAGAAATTATGAAAACAAAAGGAGGAAAAGGTTCTGTGTTGTATACCTGTTCTGATAGGGATTTTGTGGGGAGAGATATTATGTTTTCTCATTCTTTCCAGTCAGTGTCATTGGCTGTCTCAAGAAACTTTATCTGCCTTCATTTAAAGTCGTCACCTCCAGTACAAAAAGTTCTGTTCCAAAGTAGGATAATGTTCCAAGTCAGCGTTTACGAAAGTATACGCGGTCAGATTTATTTAAGCTCTGCAGGTGCTTCTCAGTCGATGTCGATGTTCATGGTGTGTGTGAGTATGTGTGTGTGTGTGTAAGAGTTTATGTGCATGTTTGTACCTTGGAAAAAAAAATTGCCCTAAACAGATTAATTCAAGTTGGTTTTTAATGCTCATTGTAGTTCTTCACTGGACGAGTGGGTTGCGCACTCGACTATCAATCTGGTAGCCAGAGTTCGTTTCCCGCAGACCGCCAGTGCGGAATTAGAAGAATTTATTTCTGGTGATTAGAAATTCATTTCTTCATTTCTGTTGCAAAGAAACCATTCTAATCCTTCGGGCCATCCCTAAGAGAGCTGTTAATCAGCTCAATGGTTTGGTAAAACTAAGATATATTAACTTTAAAGCTCGTTGTGTGTGTTTATGTGCTCTCGTGCGTGTCTCCACTAATGTCTATTATTTTTATAACTTAATCTTTCATGATCAACTTTGCATGTACAACTAAATCTTATCGTTCTCATCTTCTCCAGGTTCTAGATTTATTATGGAGTGACCCGCAAACACACCTTGGCTGCAGGCCCAACTCCTTCAGGGGGGGCGGTAGTTATTTCGGGCCCGACATCACTCGCGACCTGCTGAAGAAGCATGGCCTCTCTCTTCTCATCCGGTCTCATGAATGCAAACCGGAAGGTTACGAATTCATGCATGACAATACGGTAAAGAATGCATTACTCTTTTAATTGAATTTGTGCATGGCAGTACCAATAATTAATGCCTTGTTTGAGCAAGACAGATTAAGGGTATCGAATACTTAAATAAGATCGTTTATTTTTGTATGTGGTAAGATATCAATAAATGACATGTTTGAAAAGTAGAATTAATACGTTGGTCAAACTTTTTTTTTCAGTGTCTGACGATCTTTTCGGCTTCAAATTACTATGAATCTGGGTCCAACAGGGGAGCATATGTCAAATTACAAGGACCAAATCTGGAGCCTCATTTCGTCCAGTACACAGCAGACATGAAGTAAGAATCGTTGGATTTAATATAAAGGATTAAGATATGAAAAGAGAGCTAATGTCATGGCATGAGTTGTTTTAGGAATGAGTCATCATTAGCGAGAAAGAGAGATAAGTAGGCTATACAGTACATTAAGAAACAAATATTCCATTTAAAAGTTACTCATGATAATGAAATTTCGCCTTATTTATTTAATAGTATATAGAATTGTCTAATACAGATAAAATAGGCAGTTCCTGTCGTTAATACGATACATAATACCATTATGTATCGGATGTTAATTAAAATGTATATGTATAATGCAGTGCATATTGTACACGCTCATATATATATTTATATAATATATATATGTATATATATATATATAATATAATATATATATATATATATATATATATATATATATACATGTACATACAGATATTGAATGTGTAGATAAATAAAGTTGATAGCTATAGAGGTGAATTGCTGAATGGGGACGAAAGGCAAAATATTCGACAACGTAGCCAGAACAATAATATAGGCGGAAGGTAGAGTGGGAATCTCCTGGGCTCGTTGGAGATTGAAAGAACAGAAGATAATGAAAAGGACGTATGTATATTTCGGTCGGGGGGAAGGAGGAGAGGTAAACCTAGAAAGCGCTGGCTCGGTTGAATGGCCCAGGAGGCATTGGCCTCCATATCCCATATCCAAAGACGTTTGAGATGGAGCTGGGTGGCTCAGTATCCTTAGAATACTGAGCCTTCTAATTAGAGGCATGGCCAGGTGACTGCATCCGTGATCCGGCATTTAAAAGGTTGAGTGTTTGCTTGCTATCCTCCAAAACGGCTTATTAATCAGAGTATATAAGTAGGACATGACTAACGAAAATACTGTTTCGGAGTTTAGCCTCAGAGATTTTCTACTTCATACGTGTCTGCGGTCTTCCAAGGCACTGGAATCGTCCTTCTCTAATGTTTATGTTATTTGCTAACAAGCTGAATTGCCGAGACTCAAAGTATTGGATATCCTTGACAACTTCATTCCAACTGTGTAAGGGAATGTGTATACCGCTCTCATCTGCTGGTCATAATTTACCTGTTTTATTGTGAGTTTTTTCTTCAACTATAATCGCATTATACTATATATAACCTTCATGCCAAATTCCCTTCTGATGTGGTGTTATACTGGGCATTCAAAACGACGAAAAATTAGATGACAAATAATTTTCACTTCAAAAACGTTATAAAATTTATTTTGTTTTATTGAGAAAACAGAATTGTGTAACTTCCCAAACTTGTTGCATTCTTCATGAAGATATTTTGTGTGATAAGTATTGGAAGTAGGTTTTTTTGGGTGCTGCATTGAAGCCATGGTTCCTGTGTAATGAACAGTAGACATATATATGACAAACTTTTAGTGTTAAGTTTCGGCGACGACGCACTGACGACTCCGACGGCTTTTACTTCAACATGTTTGCTCAACGAATCTCCAAAATTTGTCATCACTTGCTCAGTGTTATAGGAACAGCGTCAACAGAATAGGAGGGTCTGTGGTTCGTCGAGGAAAGCAACTATGCTAGGCAATCCCCACTATTATTCCATCAGGCAGCTAACCTGTTAGGTATGTAGCAGAGGGTATAATGAGGAACTAACCCAGGCAACTTGTTGACTTTTGCCCACTAAAGGGCCCCATACACTGAGCGATTGCCTGTATCGTTCGCAAAAACATTGTGTATCGGCTTGTCTGAATGCAAAAGTGGGCGGAGCTTCGTGTCCCAACGATCTCAGCGGGAATATGTCACGACCAGGATGCCATGTCTTCCCGAGATAAAATCATTGTTCAGACTGAAATCGGTGCGGAGATCGTTCATACTGTCTGAATAGTGTGTGCGTTTGTCGATAACGATAGTCGTTCAGACAATCGTTCAGTGTATGGGGCCCTAACTGTTTCACCAGAGATATTTTACTATTTTAGCCTTCTTTGAGGCATAAGGTGGGTCCACTAGTGCTTGAGCTATTTTATTGGGTTAGCCTTCTTTTAACCCCTGTGGTTGAGGGCTTTGTAAATAGGAGAAGTACTGGGAGATTGAAACGCGCAAATTACATTTAGAAATTACCTAGGAAACGTGGCCTTGTAATCATATTCCCTAAGAAAATACTGAAAAAGGAGAGTTGTTACAATCACTCATTAGGGTGAGGAAATAAAACCTCAAGAACCAGTAGCTCCTAGGGAACTTTCAAATGTAAGTTATTTTGAAGGATCATCAGAATGCTGCAAGACGGTGATCCATATCCGTTTCCTGAGGCCAGAGTTTTGTGGAAGCATGTTTTCAAGATTGAAGAACTTATAAAAAAGGAAACAGGACCTCTTATGTCTTGTACTTCTGGAAAAATAAATCCGGCGAGTTATAATATGCACATTTCGCCAGTGAATAACATTTGTAAGATTATTATTGGTTCAAGTAATCAGGACAGATCAGAACTGATTGAGTAAGAGGGCAGTATCTTGCATTCTCAAGGTATAGAGCTCTAGCGCTTCTGCTGGCAGTCATACAGAGTCATATGTTGTTCTTGTCCTTATTATCCATCTGCAAGGGAGGAGTGAGCGTGAAACATCTCGGCTGAACCTTTTAATTCAGCATCATGAAAGTAGAGAAAAATTGGCCGCCTATCGTCCCCAGAAAGTAAAGAGTTTCGCAAGTTTCACGAATTTCGCCACGGGTTATGATTATAAACTGTGAGGAGAAAGGACGAAGGCTTCCGGATAGAAGGCCTCCTCAAGAGTTAATGTCGATCAGAGGCAGAATTAATACATTTTGTCGGAGGGTAATCCTTGACATTGAGCGTCCATGATTCAATAAACATTTGTCTCCATATCTTTATGCAATGCATTTGATAAAGTGAGAAATGGAATAAAGTATGAGTATTTTAGAGCAAAATCCTATTTACTTGTTCGTATTTGTTCATAAGGGATCTTTGCTGTGCATACAAGAGGTAAGGAACAAGGAAAAATTCAAAGGAGTTGCTAAAGAAATTTTGCTACTATTTTATGTGGGCGCAACATTTGTCAATAGGTTCACTAGATTTCAATTGTTTTTCGCCCGCACTGTATTGTTTGTCAAGTTGTATCGAACATGTTTTTAATGTTATTGAGAGACGGGATGCAAAGTGCGAAAATGTGTAAAAATACAAACCAAAGGTTCAGGATCTATGTTAATGTTAGATACATTATAAAAAAAATCCTCAACCTTTGGAGAAATTAATTAGGTTTTTGTCTTCATTAAATGCTCTTTGTTTAAATTTCGTGTTTATTGAGAAGTAGCTATGTTAAGTATATCATTGTTTAACCATATCACTGAGCTGATTACAGCTCTCCTAGGGCTGGCCCAAATGATTAGATATTTTAACGTGGCTAGGAACCAGTTGGTTACCTAACAACGGGACCTACAGCTTATTGTGGGATCCGACTCGCACTAAATCGAGATCTGATTCCACGTTAGCAGAGCGGGGAACTGATCTCGGGACTACCGAATCGGTAGACAAGCACGTAAACCACTCGTCCAACGAGGAACTGTGTGTTTAATGAGAAATATGAGTTAACTTCAAAATATGGGGTTGTATCTACGCGTTATCCTTGTTGAATAGTGTATCTCATAGGTGGTGTAATAAAAAAAATTATACTTTTGCTAAATCCGTGCTTTTATTCCGCTCGAGGTTTTCGGCATCTTTTTTATTTAGTGTTTGTCCACGTTTCATAAAGACAATAAGGCAAGTGTCATTATCTATTTTGTCTTCAAACGAACTTATTCATTCAAGGGATTTCAAGCAATAGAGTCTCCTGTATGGGGTACTACTTCATACACCATATTTTGCATGATTGTTTTGCTTTCTTCCTGTCGCTCTCTCTCCTTTTGACTTTCCTCGCTCCAGTTATCATTCATTATTCACAAACGAATTCTTGGAGAAAGGCCTAATACGGCATAATAACGTATCAGTGGTCTGGCGAGTTGAAAAGGATAATGATAATGTTAATGATGTAAGTCATTTGACGGCACTTAGCAGGAAAATGGGTCAGTCTGCACGTCAGACCCGTTATCATACGAGCCCTTGATGACTATGCAATTGCTGCGATGTTGACAAAGTTAGAACGGAAAGAAAAGGCATAATTCCATATTGTTAATGTTGTATTACATGGTTATGATATCCACTTTCATTGTAATAAGTTAAGTTTTTGTTTATAGCGAATAAGTTATTTTGCCCTATAGTTGGGCCATGGTTTAACTTACCACAATGCTTTACATAACCTGATGTAGTAGTTATAATCACGATATACAACAGGTAGTCCAGTGCTCAGGTCCGTGTGTTTATATAACCGACCATAATCTGTGACGCCACACAAACGCATCGGAGCGACAGTTTACTGATGTAAACAGGGATAATTGCCTTTGTTACACTTTGAAATGCGATTTAATTGATCTCTCTCCATAGATTTACATGGTGAATGCTGTTTTGGACATGTGAAATGTAGTTCATGTGAAAGTCGATATTGAAGAAATGGTCGAATAGGCAAAATGTCGCACCAATAAGGTTTTCTTTTGGGGGGAGTGACTTTTAGAGACTGATCTCATGGGATTTTCCACTGTTTTTTGAAACTTTGCTGGACCTTCATCTAAATGTTTGCTGACATCGTCCTTCAGGCCAGATCGTCATTGTCCCACCCCATCTAGGGACATTGAACCTACCCTGTTGGGGCGGGGGAGGGTTCCGACAACACTAGCCATTTTTTGCACTTTTGATATTCAATATCAATTTTAGCAAATAAATCATTGTTACAGTACCTGAGATCCTTCTTAAACAAAAAGAGCTTTCAAGTCCCCCTATCTCACTCACTGCACACAAATAACACAACAGACCATTTTGAAGTTTTAAGATGTGAATGAACAGTACTACTACTTGCAGGAAATCTTGGCAGTTTAAAAAAAAACGTGCGAAAATAGCAAAAAATACTTACCATTTACATTAATTATATCTAGTATGCAAATTAACATATAACATTAGATTTTTTGATGATTTCTCAATATATAAGAGGGATATTGCTTTGGCGTAGAGTAGAATGACGTCACAAAATCACAAGCGCAGATGAGTCCCGAACTCGTCGCTAGAGTTGTAAGTTTTAGATTTTTACCTTACTAGGGAAATCTCAAACAATGTCTTTTTAGCTCTTTTTGGAAATTGGTTAACTCTGAGCTTGAAGGCGATATTTTCATTTAAGGCTGATATTTATTAGAGTCCAAAAAAAGGAAAACAAGAAACGGTCGTAATTTTTAGAGAAACTTATGATAATGCCAAGCCAGTAAAAAATAAAGAATAACTCTTTTCATGTACATTGTCCACAGATGTTTAATTCGTAATAAATTATGAGGTGGTTTTCAGACAGTGAAGCGGGTTTTAATATTTGGAACAATGTAAGTATACTATACCGTCATTTTTCCCGCTTTCTTCAAATAACTTCTATTTTATTCTTCTGTTTTTGAAAATGTTGTTGTGAGCTCGGTGCCATTATTTTCCTTTTTATCAAAAACTAATGCCAGATGTTTAGCAAATAATCCAGTTAGATCGTCCACCGTTAAGCCCCTAATCAAAGAGCAATTTTCTCATGATATCCAAGTGTTCATATTATACCAATTTTTTCCCCAAAGGTCTCGAAGGCTGACGATAAGAGAAAGGGTGGGCAGGATGGAGACATCTGCCTTCCGGGAACTTCGTGGTCAGATCATGGCCTCCAGATCTCGACTCCTGGAGGCTTTCCATCAGAGGGACAAGGAAAGATCAGGTAAAATCTGCTTTCTGTTTGCCTGTTGTCATGTGGTTTTTAGCTGTTACGGGTAAAAATGGAAGAAGAATTTCAAAATATCACAGTCAAATTCTGAAGAAGAAACAGTATTTCAGTTTTCGTACACATTCTCCAGAAACTGTAACCTAGGTAGTTTTGTATGGTAATTGTTAAAACTATAGTTTCATTTACCAATATGTGGACCATTAGTATTCAATGATATGAACAGTCAGGCTTTAGATTAGCTGGAAATGTTTCAATAATGATTATCAGATATAAAGTATTGTTTAATAAAGTGATTTTTAACTGCCGAAAGTTCGCTGGTGATAATTTGGAATAATCGTTGGCCTATGTTCTTTTCGTTTTTCATTTTATGAACATCTGTATCCTCTTATTAAATAGATAAATAAAATAAAATTCATTATATGATGGTTTCACAAGCAGTAGACACTAAATACAATTGTATATAAGTGAATTGGAGATTTCGGATCTGCAGTCGTATCTTGCCCATAAATCATTCCAAGGTCTGTCAAAGTGTCTATGAAAATATACGATTTTTATCTCACTTCCCCTCCCCCCCCACTCCAAAGGCTACATCAGTGTCTCCGACTGGGTGGAAGTCATGGAGAAGGAGAGTCACTTGAATCTGCCCTGGCGGGTTCTGAGGGAGAAGCTTGTGTCCGTGCATCCTATCTCCGGCAAAGTGGATTATAATAGCACCTTCACTGAAGAGGCTTTTAAAGTTGACCTTGCTGTTAAGGTAAGATAGGATATCGTAGGATATGCAGACTGTGTAAAGTTCTTTTATGCTTGCATCAGTACACAAGTACACTTTTGCGTAAAATACAAACTACACACCAACACACATATATATATATATATATATATATATATAATATATATATATGATATATATATATATATGATTATATATATATGAATGGCATTGTCGCTTCTAGAAAGTCGGATCTTTAATAAAAAGAGTATGGCCAGCAGAAACTTCAGCATTTTTTCGTTAAAACTTTATTTTCATCGAACGCCTACGTTTCGGGATACAAATCCCATCTTCAGGGCTAAAAACAAGGAAAAAATTAAAATTCTATACATTAAATCAGACTAAAATGGGGCACAGTAATAAATTATGCTATTTAAAAAAATATATATATATAGATTAATTAACAATATATCAGTGAAATTCGAATTTTATATAAAAGTATGACGGTAACTAATTGAATAAGAGATCGACAGTAAAAAGCAAAGCTACTAAGTACAATGACACTTCAAAATAAATAAACAAGCAAAACACTTAAAAAACACAAACCACACGTGAACAACTAAGAAAATTACGTTATTACTAAAAACAGGAGAAAAACATTGAATCGTAACAGGCAAAAAATTTCTGTTTATGATTACAAAAGGAGAAAAATTAAAGAAAAAAAAATATATATATATATATATATATATAAAGGCGGACACAAAGCAAAAAATAGCGAAACGAGAACTCAGCGGTACAGAAGTATAGATAAGACTGAATTATTATTTATTTTTGACTAAAGGGGAGAGACAAATACAAAGGCGAGAAGGTAGAAAGGGCGAATGGTCTATTAAGTAATGTTCAGTTGTACAGCAGTTGAATGGTTGTTGAGGGTTGGTGACAATTGTTTAATGAAGAGGGACTCGAGAATGGGTAATGACCGGTTATCTATTGCTTGGGATAAGATTTTAAAATCATTGTACTGAATGTTATGTTTACATTTTATTGCATGGTTGCGTATTGCAGAAAATTCTTTCTTAGATAAAGTTATTCCTGTTCGGTGACTGACACCCCGATGGCAGTCGATGCGAACCTTCAACAGCCGACTCGAATTACCGACATAGGTTCCCAAATTACATTTGGGACAAGTAAACAAATATACCGTTGAAGATCGCATCAACTGCGGTAGGGTGTCCTTGAACTTCAAAAGACTTCTGATTTTTAAGGGTTTTTTGAAGATAAAATTAAATTTAACATATGGGTACATATTGCTGAGTACGACGGTGAGCTCTCGCTTTACAAGTTTATATGTTGAACAAAGAGGCAAGGATATATACAGTTCTTTTTTAGGTACATTAAAAGTGGGTGCTTTCGGTTTAACAATGTCATTTAAAAACTCTCTCAAGATTTTCTCAAATAGGTGGGATGGATAGCAATTTCTGTTAAAATAGTTTTGCAAGAAAACTACTTCCTCATGGAATTTGACCCAGTTGCATGACACATTATAAGCTCTACACAATAATGTCTTGCATGCATTAAGTTTAAAAACCAACGGACAAAAGCTAAAGAAATTTGTTCCTAAACCAGTAAAAGTCTTCTTTCTAAAAACACCAGTTAGAAATTTATCATTACATCGTGAAATTGTTATATCTAAAAATGCCAGTTCGTTATTCGATTCAATGTCCATAGTAAAATTAATGTTCGGATGAAATGAGTTAATGAAATTAAGGAACAAATGTGCATGATCTTTAATAATTCAGTCTTATCTATACTTCTGTACCGGTGAGTTCTCGTTTCGCTATTTTTTGCTTTGTGTACGCCTTTATATATATATATATTTTTTTTCTTTAATTTTTCTCCTTTTGTAATCATAAACAGAAATTTTTTGCCTGTTACGATTCAATGTTTTTCTCCTGTTTTTAGTAATAACGTAATTTTCTTAGTTGTTCACGTGTGGTTTGTGTTTTTTAAGTGTTTTGCTTGTTTATTTATTTTGAAGTGTCATTGTACTTAGTAGCTTTGCTTTTTACTGTCGATCTCTTATTCAATTAGTTACCGTCATACTTTTATATAAAATTCGAATTTCACTGATATATTGTTAATTAATCTATATATATATTTTTTTTAAATAGCATAATTTATTACTGTGCCCCATTTTAGTCTGATTTAATGTATAGAATTTTAATTTTTTCCTTGTTTTTAGCCCTGAAGATGGGATTTGTATCCCGAAACGTAGGCGTTCGATGAAAATAAAGTTTTAACGAAAAAATGCTGAAGTTTCTGCTGGCCATACTCTTTTTATTATATATAATATATATATATTATATATAATACAATATATATATATTATATATATATATATATATATATATATATACTTATATTTATATTACCATGTCCTGCCTCATTACACACACACACACACACACACACACACACACATATATATATATATATATATATATATATATATATATATATATATATATATATATATATATATATATATATATACATACATACATACATATTCATGTACGTATACATACATGTATGTGTGAATTATATTATATAAGTGTGTATGTTTGGGGGCTGCATAATCAAGGGAAACGCTGTGGTAATTTCCTGTACCTCTTATCTTTAAGGCTAAACTCTGAAGAAGAAAAAAATAAGTTGAAAACAGCTGCCATACTGTTCTGTTTCGTTTGTTAATTCGTATTCCAATATCCATTTCTGACATTAACTCCTGGTATTCACCAGGCAGGGTAATAGTGGTTTTTCATGGGAACTGAAATGCTGATGTAGTAACCGGTACATCCGAACAAGCGAAAATTAAAAAATTGAGAGTACAAATAAGAACCAAATATGAAAATTGATAAAAAAAAAAAAATTATCTTCACAATACTGGGTCCAGTGACACTTCTGAAGACTTGTAATGGTGTTTCCTCATTGAAGCATAAAGGGGGGAACAGATTTAAAGGACACTTAGATAAATCACATAGATTGCTGCAATGTAAGGTTTACTGCTTCAACAGTCACCAGTTGACGAATAATAATGATTTGTTCGTCTAGGGTTTGGGTTTGGGTTTGTGTGTGGAATTTTTTTTTTTTTTATGTAGTACATCACAAAATGGCCGTGTAATACCCCAATGTTGTAACTTTCATTGCGGTACTTCCATGGCTCTTGCGAACATTTAAGTAGGTAAACCACATTGGTGCTCGACTCCTTTGGGTTGGTGCTGCCCTCATAGCAAAGGGTGCTACAAACATGAGCTGTGCTCTCTCTAGGGTGCTAATGGTGTGACTCTGTGGACTGGCCTCTTGAAAGGCGCCTGGTGGGCTGCAAGCTAGGAGTAATTCCTAGCAAACATGAGTTGAGTGCTGCACCAAAGTAGTCAGTCGTTTGGTGCAGACATGACTCATTGTTGCTAAGCCAGAATTTCTTCTGCCCTCCCATTCACAAGGCTACCCAGCTGTCAATGGTACCAGGAGAGACATGCATTTGGTAATAGTACACACACACACACACGCGCACACACACACACACACACACACACACATATATATATATATATATATATATATAGTATATATATCTATATATATATAGATATATATATATATATATATATATATATATATATAGTATATATATATATATATATATATATATATATTATATATATATATATTATTTTATGTTTGTATGTATGTATGTATGTATGTATGTATGTATGTATGCGCTAATTTGCATCACCACTGAGGATACTGGAAAAGAAGGGAGAGATAAGGGAAAAAATTGTCCTGACCCTGAAGAAGATAAGCCTCATACCGAGAAGGTGGAAGCAAAATAAGAAAGTGAATATCAGAGCTTGGCAAAACTATCTTGCAATTGACGCTCATGGGATTTTAGTTTCCTTAGCGTCACATTTCAGGGGAAAAAGTCAGTAGTTTAGGCTGTTTTTTTAGTTTTTACTAAAAAATAACTTGCATGATTTTGTTCCCGCAGAGTGGACCAACAGTCGTAGAAGCCCTCTACCGTCACAAGAGTAGTTTGGAAACCATTTTTAGGCTTATTGACAAAGATAACTCGGGTAAGAAAGAGTTTTTACAGGTACCATATGTGGGTTTTATATGAATCTTCTTTGGTCATAAATATATTTCTATGCGTATATGCATTTGTTTTGTTATTTAGTGATTGTGGTATCTTATTCTAGCAGAGCTATTAGAATTTAACCTAGTAAGAGTAGCCGGTTAAAGTAGCAGAGTAACTGGAAATCCCATCTATTCAAATTAAACGATTGCCGATGGCTGGCCACCTTTAACTCACAAGATGTGAACACACCAGCTTCTTAACTAATCACCGTTTTCCCCATTATCCACACAGGTTACATCAGCATGGAGGAATTCAGTGAAACGTGTGAGCTCCTGAGTCGACACATAGACGTTCCGATTGGCAAAGACGAAATCACTGACCTTGCACGATCAATTGACATCAACAAAGACGGCTACATCGACTTCAACGAGTTCTTAGAGTGCTTCCGAATCGTAGAATCTGGGCAGAAGAGTATAGACGAGGAGGATGATGACTATGAAGACGAGGAAGTCAATATTAACGGCGATACCCGCGCCTTCATGAACGACAGGCGACTATAACGAACCAGACCCAATAATACCAGCATTTCTTATGACGTTTCCTCCATCAAAATAGCTTAGCGTAGGTTTAAGATATTTTCTATATATATATATATATATATATATATATATATATACATATATATATATATATATATATATATATATATATATATATATATATAGTATAAGCCACGAAGGAAAGTGAAACACTGGGGTAGCTTCAAGATCTTTCGACTCAACGTCGTTTACTTAGCAGACAGACTGATATACATGAGAAACTGAGAGGCCAAGGAAGGGTCGTATAAGTGACAGATAGGGATTGTAAGGAAGTAAGTACCTAGAATCCAACACACCTGGAAAATCAGTAACCTTCCCAAACGAACATAAACATGGGTACAATTTAAGAAAAAAAAGATTCAAGTCCAGCTGCTCAGACACAGAGACAAGACAATGAAAGGATTATACTGGGCGGCAACTGACCGCATTCAAATCTTTGGTAAACAAAATCATATTCACAAAACTTATTAAAAATATACCTATACAAAGAAAATATCTATAAGGCAACTATTGTATTTAAGTCTGTGATTGTATCTTTGAGGTCATTCTTAAACATGTTACAAATTCAAGGGTCTAAATGAAACAGGCCATGATTAATATTAAAATTACAATGGGAAGTAAGTTGTATAATGGCAGATTCTAAAAGATTTCGTGATAAGACATCTTTTGATGTTGCAATTACTAAACTACCAATCCAATTTATCCGGTGGTTGTTTTCACTTCAATGAATATTGCATTGGATGTTTATCCAGTTTTGACAGATTATTTATGCTGTTTGAGTCTTACTTTTAAGCCCTTCCTAGACTGCCCAACATAAAAGGAAGGCCAGTCCATACATGGAATTTAATATATTATGTTATTGGTTTCCCTGGGGACATTTTTTATTAACATTCCTTTTAGTGTGTTATTATAGGAAAAAACGAGGTTGACCTTAAATGATTTTAACAATGATTTTATTGTTTCAAAACCGTTAAAATAAGGCAAACTGAGAATGTTCTTAGAAGTTTCTTTCTCCATGTTACTTACACTATAAAACTGTTTGTGGGCTTTATTCTAGCAAATATCTAATATATGTGAAGGATAACATATATCTTTCCCTATTTTTCTTATATATTCAATTTATTGATCCAAAAATTGGGGACTGGCAAGGCGCAATGCTCGTAAAAACATAGACGAAAAAATTGATATTATGATATTAAGATGATGGCCTGAACAGAAATGAACATAAGGTTAGTTGTTGATTGGTTTTCTATAAATACTGAATTTACATTGAAATGGTTCTCTATGTATCAAAACATCTAAGAAAGGGAGGCAGTTGTCTTTTTCTAATTCTAGAGTAAACTTAATCGATGGTACCTAGTTATTTTATTTAGAGAGTAAATCATTTACATCAGTCCCCAATATTTGGATCAAGAAATTGAATACATAAGAAAAGTAGGGAAAGGTTTATGTTATCTTTCACATATATTAGATAATTGCTAAAATAAAACCCACAAACAGTTTTATAGTGTAAGTAACACGGAGAAAGAACATTCTAAGGACATTCTGTTTGCCTTATTTTAACGGTTTTGAAACAATAAAATCATTGTTAAAATCATTTAAGGTCAACCTCGTTTTTTCCTATAATAACACACTAAAAGGAATATTAATAAAAAATGTCCCCAGGGAAACCAATAACATAATATATAAAATTCCATGTATGGACTGCCCTTCCTTTTATGTTGGGCAGTCTAGGAAGGGCTTAGAAGTAAGACTCAAACAGCATAAATAATCTGTCAAAACTGGGTAAACATCAAATGCAATATTCATTGAAGTGAAAACAACCACCGGATAAATTGGATTGGTAGTTCAGTAATTGCAACATCAAAAGATGTCTTATCACGAAATCTTTTAGAATCTGCCATTATACAACTTACATCCCATTGTAATTTTAATATTAATCATGGCCTGTTTCATTTAGACCCTTGTATTTGTAACATGTTTAAGAATGACCTCAAAGATACAATCACAGACAAATAAAAATAAGTTGCCTTATAGATATTTTCTTTGTATAGATATGTTTAATATGTTTTGTGAATAAGTTTTTGTTTACCAAAGATATGAATGTGATCAGTTGCTGCCCTGTATATTGCTTTAATTATCTTGTCCCTGTGTCTGAGCAGCTGGAGTTAATCTTTTTTTTCTTAAATTGTGCCCATGTTTACGCTTGTTTGGGAAAGTTACTGATTTTCCAGGTGTGTTGGATTCTAGGTACTTACTTCCTTACAATCCCTATCTGTCACTTATACGACCCTTCCTTGGCCTCTCAGCTTCTTATGTATGTCAGTCTGTCTGTTAAGTAAAGGACATTGAGTTGAAAGATCTTGCAGCTACCCCAGTGTTTGACTTTCCTTCGTGGCTTATACCTTTATTTATGCATTTATCACATTCCAAACTTTCGTGATTCAGTTATGCATACACACACACACACACACACACACACACACACACACATATATATATATATATATCTATATATATATATATATATATATATATATATATATATATATGGTTGTGTCTGTTCCAGTCCAAGGACGAAATCCCTAGGGAATCGTGAAATGAGGAACTACCTTAAGAACATTGAGCCCCAAGGGCTAGTACTAAACACAGCAAAACAGTGTATATGAATCACTGGAATCACTGTTTTGCCGTGTTTAGTTCTATAGTAGATTCACATGAACCGCGCATCTAATGTCTACGCCAGTCCCTCACGACGCTCCTGATTGGCTGTTGATAAGGTAATCATGGGGCTGGAAACTCACAGTCTCGAGAGAGAGTTCACATAGGCAGGATGTAAGTTCCACCTATCCTGAGGGATACTTTTGACAGACGTATCCGTCAGGAGAGGTGGAACGTACATCTTGCCTATGTGAATATTCTCGAGAGACTGAGTTTCCAGCGGTTGATGTGAATCTATATATATATATATATATATACATATATATATATTCATAGATATATTATACGATATATATAATATTATATATATAATATATATATAGATATATATATATATATATATATATATATATATATATATATATATCTATATATATATATATATATATATATATATATATAATTATATATATATATATATACTATATATATATATATATATATATATAATAAATAAATATATATATACACACACACTATTTGAAGGCATTTCTTTTTTCAATTCCACCTAAATGTCGATGATAACGCTTAGCCATGTCTAGCACTAAAGAAGTATTCTGTGCACTTTTATGCGTCATACTGTATTGTTTTCATGTCGTTTGTTGCCGCTGAGTTATTTCGAGCAATGCATAAACTGCGACTTGAGACCTTGACTCACCGAAAGGGCAAGTCTTCCCTTCGTCACCGTTGAGAGAAAGGAGGAATATTTCATACTCATTTTTTTTTTTTACTCTACTCAGAAATCACACTACAAACTATTTCAGAATGTCAAACGTGAACTTTCTTCATCTTACTCTTAGATTCCACTGAAAATATGTTTTACCCTGTAAACATTATGTAGGGAAAACTAATTTGCGAATGTGCGAAGGAAATTTGACACATGTTCTAACGGTATTATCTCCAAGGGAAGTTTTTGTATATTTAGAGCCTTCGTAAACAGGATCCTTTTGTTGCTGCAGGATTGTTCATCCTGTTGCCCGATAAAGTTCTGTTATAAGCCTGCCTCTCTCTCTCTCTCTCTCTCTCTCTCTCTCTCTCTCTCTCTCTCTCTCTCTCTCTCTCTCTCTCTCAAAAAGAATAAGTAATATACGATAAGTTGTGTTAAGAATGACTTATGCGTTTGGCAAAACAAGTTGTATTTTTATTTTATTCGTTTACTTGCTTTCGATGTCATTGACCTTTGATGTTTAGAATATTCTGCAACCCTCAAGTATTATTGGAAATCAAGGCCAAAATGTTACTAATGAAATTTCATATAAGATAGAGTAAGTTTTCGTATATATAATAATGTGAAAAGTTCTTGTAAATTGTAAAGGTTTGGCTCTAAACTGAGTTCGAAGAGTTTTTGTTTCCCATCGGCCAGTTGATTGTGAGTGTAATGTGTCTCTTAATATTGATATTAGAAACAATTACAGATGCTGCTGTTGCGCAGTGCAAGAAGCAGGAGGGTAGGGGAAAATCATCTTCCTGGTTGAAGAAAGTGTCATGCCTGTTGGAGAAATCTGCCTTAGATAGGGCGCCCCCCCCCCTCCTCCCCTTCAATTACCTCCTCACCCAACAAGTTGTCTTTCATACAGTCTTTAATAAACTGCTTTGTAGATACGTGTTCATTACTTCTAAATGGCGGTCAGCTCTCTTTTGATACATGTCGCAGCTTCCTTTGTGAATAGTGTTCGTTATTATACATTCAAAAACACATTATGCTTCTGTAGATTTAATTATCTTTATATATAAGAACCAAATATAAATCATTATTTATTCATATAGTAGATATAATAGTGACGGAAGAAAATGAGATGAAGTTTGCGATATTATCTATTATTTTTTTTTCTTGTGGATACTGTTTCAATTTCACTACTCAGGGGCGAATCTAGGGAATCTCAATGACTTTCTGACTTCAGCAGGGGTACGTAATATCTTTAGTTCACTTGGAAATCAATCAAAATTAGTCCATAATCAAAGAATTCATCTTATCCAGCTAATGCTGATCTTTCTCTAATTTCTTTCCTCTGTTTCAGGTCACTGACCTATCTCCCGTCCTCATTGCGGAACCTTTACTAGTACAAGACCAGTTTGAACTGAAAAGGGCAACCTCTGATTGTCCTTACCAGAATTACCTTTTAGTTTCATCAGTCCTTTTTATATTCCAGGCTACTGACAACCTGAAACTTGCGTGTATGATAGGAGGGACCCTAGTGAACTTAGGATAAACAAATAAAGGTTATATTACGTATCAGAGTGACGAAGAGATTGTGTATACAGTATACATTATATGTACTGTATTATTATTATTATTATTATATATATATGATATATATATATATATATATTATATATATATATATATATATATATATATATATATATATATATATATATAATTATATGCATGCGTGTGTGTGTATGCGCGCGTGCGCCTGTGGTATATTTATGCGTATGGGTTTGGGTCCGAGCGTGTAATCAGCCATTTCGTGTAATGGCTGAAACTTTTAGTCAACGCTGGAAATTACTGTTTCACATACTTATCCCATGAAATAGTTAGAGTCTTTAGCTAATTTAGTCGAAAATTTGTTACCGTCAATACATTACTTGCCCGAGAACGTTTTAGCAAAAAGAACTTCAGGTTTCCTAATGTATAATTAAACTGCTATGACCTGATAGTTATTCCAATACTTGAGCTGTGTATGTGAGTCTTTTAAGATTGTATGCAAGGTTAGAACTGCCATTAGTATTTTTGTTGAAAGAAAACTCATGATTGCCGAGGCCAAATATGAACAAGTAAAAATTGCGCCGAAGTTTCATCGGCACCATCGAGTTTTCTGTACAGCGTATCATCAAGGGCACCAAAAATAGATTTATCTTTCGGCGGTCTCGGTATAATGCTGTATGAGCCACGGCCCATAAAACTCCCATCCCGCCTTGGTGGCCTGTGTTATTGCGTTGCCAGAAGCATTATCATGGCTAATTTTAACTTAAATAAAATAGGAACTACTGAGGTTAGAGGTATGTTTGATGATTGGAGGGTGGATGATCAACATACCAATTTGCTCCCCTCTAGCCTCTGTAGCTGTTAAGTTCTGAGGCTGACAGATAAAGTGCGGACGGACAGACAAAACCATCTGAATAGTGATCTTTTGCAGAAAACTAAAAAATGAGTGTCGAGGCCAAATATAAAAAAAAATTGAATCCTCACTGAATATCCATTTGATTTTTTTAGTATTGATGTTCCGTTTGAATTTCTCTGCAGACCCTTGGTAAATATTTGACACAGCTTCGACTAACTTTCGAGAGTAACCTATTTGTTTGTATCCTCACCTATGCATAAATGAACAGGCTTTCTTATATTTGTTAGGACCTGTTAATTTGTTGTATCAGCATCAGCTCTACTTATGAAGAATTCTTAAATTGGTCTTGAGTATCTCATTCTATACAGCTACGATCTAAAGATCACTGACGAAACCCAGGACGTTACATGTATCCTTCCTACCCTGTCCACCATGGGGATGGAAATGACAACGTTTTTGTTAACTTCTGTCCTCAAGTCTGTTTATATACATTATGTTCTCGCCTACGGAGAGTTGTGCCTCAAGTGCTCTCTTCCTTTGCTGTGTTACCTCACCTCGAAATCTAGTAAACTGGTGGAGGCTGTTCTTGGTGTGATTTGGTCATGGATGCTCTGATCGAGGCTAAACATTGCTGCTAGCACACTGATAGATTATCCTCTGTTGATTTGGAAGAGGGCAAGCGGATTATCCTTTGTTGATTTGGAAGAGGGCAAGCAGATTATCCTCTGTTGATTTGGAGGAGGGCAAGCAGATTATCCTTTGTTGATTTGGAAGAGGGCTAGCAGATTATCCTTTGTTGATTTGGAAGAGGGCAAGCAGATTATCCTCTGTTGATTTGGAAGAGGGCTAGCAGATTATCCTTTGTTGATTTGGAAGAGGGCTAGCAGATTATCCTTTGTTGATTTGGAAGAGGGCTAGCAGATTATCCTTTGTGGATTTTGGAAGAGGGCGCAAGCAAGATTATCCTCTGTTGATTTGGGAAGGAGGGCTAGCAGATTATCCTTTGTTGATTTTGGAAGGGGAGGCTAGCAGATTATCCTCTGTTGTGATTTGGAAGAGGGCTAGCCAGATTATCCTTTGTTGATTTGGAAGATGGGCAAAGCAGATTATACCTCTGGTTTGATTTGGAAGGGAGGGCTACGCAGACTTAGTCCTTTCTGGTTGCTTTTGGAATGGAAGGGAGGGCTAGCAGATTATCCTCCTGTTGATTTTGAAGAGGGCTAGCAGATTATCCTTTGTTGATTTGGAAGAGGGCTAGCAGATTATCCTCTGTTGATTTGGAAGAGTGCAAACAGATTATCGTTTGTTGATTTGGAAGAGGGTAAGCAGAGTATCCTCTGTTGATTTGAAAGAGTGCAAGCAGATTATCCTCATTTGATTTGGAAGAGGGCAAACAGATTATCCTCTGTTGATTTGAAAGAATGCAAGCAGATTATCCTCTGTTGATTTGGAAGAGGGCAAGCAGAGTATCCTCTGTGAAAAGGGCAAGCAGATTATCCTCTGTTGATTTGGAAGAGGGCAAACAGATTATCCTTTGTCGATTTGGAAGAGGGCAAGCAGAGTATCCTCTGTTGATTTGGAAGAGTGCAAGCAGATTATCCTTTTTTGATTGGGAAGAGGGGCAAACGATGATCCTCTGTTGAATTTAAGGGCAAGCAGGGATTATCCTCGTGAAATTGGAAGAGGCAAACAGATTATCCTTTGTCGATTTGGAAGAGGGCAAGCAGAGTATCCTCTGTTGATTTGGAAGAGTGCAAGCAGATTATCCTTTTTTGATTTGGAAGAGGGCAAACAGATTATCCTCTGTTGATTTGGAAGAGTGCAAGCAGATTATCCTTTGTTGATTTGGAAATCCTTTGTTGATTTGGAAATCCTTTGTTGATTTGGAAGAATGCAAGCAGATTATCCTCTGTTGATTTGGAAGAGGGTAAGCCAGATTCGTATTTGTTGATTTAGGAACGAAGGGCAAGGCCAGAATTATCCTTCTGTTCATTGGTTTGAGGGCAAGCAAGATGTCGTTTGTTGAATTTGGAAGGGAAGGGCAAGGCAGAATTATCCTCTGTTGATTTGGAAGAGGGCAAGCAGATTATCCTCTGTTGATTTGGAAGAGGGCAAGCAGATTATCTTCGGTTGATTTGGAAGAATGCAAGCAGATTATCCTCTTTTGATTTGGAAGATTGCAAGCAGATTATCCTCTGTTGATTTGGAAGAGGTCAAGCCAGGATTATTTCGTTGAATTTGGAAGAAGCAGCAGATTATCCTCTTTTGATTTGGAAGATTGCAAGCAGATTATCCTCTGTTGATTTGGAAGAGGTCAAGCAGATTATCGTCTGCTGATTTGGAAGAAGGCAAGCAGATTATCCTCTGTTGATTTGAAGATGCCAAGCGGATTATTATCCGTCTATAATCTCATTCCTTAGGATCACAACCAAAATAAGACTTACGTTTGGTGTGCACTTAATAACTGGTTTATGGGCTAAGTTCTTCAGTGATGCAGGGCCGGTCTTGTAATAGGCAAGGCTAGCAAATGCTAGGGGCGCCACGGATCTTGGGCGTGCAATATATATAAATGAAATACTAGCACTGCTGCAGCAACAACTGCGAATAATTAATTGTATTAATCTTCTAATGTATGATGAATAGTCTCGCCAAGAAATGTGCAGAATAGACAGGAACGAGAAGAAAATTAGAGTAATGAAGATTTATTGATAAAAACTGTAACAAATGCTGCAATTCGTATTAATAGATTTTCATTACCCTACATTTCAAGGGCTTCTTGTCTCATATTACCGTTATTATTAATAAATGATGCAATCTATGTTAAATTTTGCATATGCGATAATAAAATGCATATATCAGTTATGTTTGATTTTACACCTGCGTGTGTATCTCAATGCAAGAAACAAGCTCTATATTTTTAAGCTCTTATAAAGCCGCTGTGAACTCTTCATCAGACACCAGATAGGAAATCTGAGTAAAAATTATGGAACAGTCAGATATCAACCTTAGCAAGCCAGAAGAGCATTTCTTGAGCTGAGGAAATCTCTTCAGACTGTCCAGGTTCTGTCATTAAAGTCGTTGGAAGAATTGTGATTGAGTCATTGCATTATTTGCTCAGCAGTTTTGTTTGGTATACTTGGCGAAACTCAGTATAAGTAAAGTTTTGCAGTCAATCTCCATGTAGCTTGGCGTGGCTGTGGACTTTCTCATGAAGACTAGATATTCTCTTGTTTGCCACAGGAAACCTGTCCAGCGATGAATGTGGACTCACTGCTAAAACAAGCGAAATAGAGAAACAGAAAAAAGATTTCAGCCACGAGTGTGCGGATGAGCATATCAGTGATGCACATAAGAGAAAGGAGAATAATATTTCTATTGTGGTATTGGGCACTGCCATTTTCTTGCTTGTTGAAAGGTTTAAAACCTTGAGAGTCTAAAGACAGCAAGACCACTGCCAAACCCTCAGAAACACATTGACGCCCGAAGGACGCTGGAACTTAGATGGTAAGAATCTAACTATGTAGCTATAGATTTTCCGGATTTGCCTTCATGCAACACGCCACCCTTGGACCTCTTACCCTCTGGGCGGGAAAAGAGGCAGACTATTATATTTCTTAAAATATCCCTGCAAGAATACCTGCAGCGGGGAGGAGCTTTTCTATACCTAAGTTAAGAAAAACATACATGAGCTCTGCAGTGGTGCAAGAACTTACAGTGGACTGGTTACCGTTACAGTGAATCATGAAGTTTCCAGATAATACTGTAATTCATGAATTTGCTGCATAAGGTCAAGTCGAAGCACCTCATAATATGTATGAAAATATGAAGAGATTTGATCAAATTTCAAATAATTACTGTTTTATGTTGCTATTTTCATGATCTATTCTTGAACTTCGGATTATATCTTACAAAATAAACCTAGAATTTTACTGCCTTCGTTCATTAACCTGTTATGCCGTAAATGTTAATTGGCACCAATTTATTAAGAGGAACTGAAGCAAATTCATCACTGATTAAAAAATATAGGTTAAATAACCATGTGTGAAAAACCTTTTAATATTTTATATGTATTTATGATTCAATCAAAAATTGCATTCCATTTCCTTTGTAGACTAAGGCAATAATGCCATATAGTTGGCTTGGACCGGTCTAAATGTTTTGAACAAAACGAAAACCAGGTGATCAATTCTGTTTTCTTTTGCCCAACATCTTAGCAAGACCAAATCCTTGAAGTCCTTACTGCCATATTCCGCAAAGGATTGACTTTGCGGAAATCTTGGTTTACTGTGGACCATGATGAGATTTTACCGAAGATCCATAAGTTCAGTGATGAGCCAATGAGTTGAACGGCGATTTCAACTGCTCCCTGGTAGAATTAACTTACATTTTAAACAAAAGCTTGAGAAATTTTCATCTAACTTGCTCGATAAGAATGAATTTACATTTGGATCATCGTCATATAACAAATGGATAATTAGCAAATAGCAAAATGGAACATTGGAGCGACCACTCCATCCTTTTGTCTTCAGCCAATTTGTGTAACAACTCTTGTAATTGTCAGCTAATTCACGTGGTGGCTGATAATTGCCAAGTTAATTTTAAGCCATTCATTAGCAAGTTAACAGTTACTTCTCGTGTTAACTAAAAGTTTCATTCATTATACAAATGTAGGAATGCAGGTGTGTATACGTTGGGATGTATGTTCCTGTGAGAGATTTTTTCATGTTTTTTCCCTCAGGCATTCGTAAACTGGTCTTCGTAAGAAAAAGATTAGTCTTAGTCTGTTCCTCCAAGTAGTACCATTTATGCTTACCTGTTTTGTCATTTGACAAAATGTAATGTATGAAAATATCGTTTATATTTAATATTTTCCATGTATGCTATATAATGTTCTAATGTAGGTCTTTGAAAATTTGTTCGTCTCTGCTTGAAGAATTAAATACCTAATATCTACGGAAATTTAACAAACACTACATATATATTTATTATAATCACATATGTAAATAAAAGATTTTAATGTAAAAGCGTTTACTTACTTGCGCACAAATCATTTTTACCATTACTTGGATCAGATGACTTCCAGCTTCCATTTTCAAAAGTTCGGAGGTTTAGTAGCAAAATAGCTTTCGGAAGTAAAAGATATGCCAGCACTACTTTCAAGGGCACAGTATTTTGTGTGTGCAGTTTAAGAGGTATTTGTTTCCGGGTCAAGTTTGTTTTACAGTTTTATGCTTAATTTAAAACAGGCACCAAAAAAATTAAATAGAAGGGCAATTCTAGATTGATATATTGATGTGAAACTTTACCATGGCGTCACAACTTAGATCATCGATGCCGGGGCAATTCTAGAATATGTTTATTACATGGGCATTTACATTAGAAAGTTAGTGCAGTACAGTGCAACTGGTATAGTACTGCATGTGAGGGGGTCACAAACTAACGGGCCATTTACCATTCAATTGGTGTTTTCCTCAGACTTTCATGAAATGCCACATTGGTAGATGTTTTACTTGTATATTCAAGACTTGACTCATGGTTCTTTTGTACATCAGGATAACAATAAAACAAAATCCACAGTGAACTAACATATTGGTCACTTCAACATAGATAGGTAAAGATTTAATTATCCACAAAAGTGAAGCAATTATATCTGTTTTCGTCGATAGGGAAAGACTGTAAAGAGATATTTTGCAACATCTGGAAGTTTAATAAAATTGGACAAAGTAAATGACCACGCATGTTGTGTCATCATGTAGGTCTTCCTTATCAATGAAGGCATTTTTGCATCAACAGAATCCCTTTCATGGTATATCATATGAGAGCCTTTTTTCAACTTTTATTTTTATCATTTCCAAAACCAGTTATTATGATATTGATAATGAAGTTCTTATCATAATTGATATAAAACTGAATGTAGTGGACAATGCTGCAGCAGCAAACATCCACCTACCACCTGCGTGTGTTCGATGTGTTATCCTTATCACTAATGGTTGGAGATGAAGGAAACACCGAGATATCAAAAGTAGGTTCTTAATGTGTAAGTAAACAAAATCACAGAGGTGCAAATTATGTTCAAGCAAGGAATACAGAACGGTACTGTAATGGCGAAACATTACTGCCAGACGGGCGAGATTGTTTTAGATTACAGGATCTGTAAATAAAAACCCATGACCTGAGGTCATGGCATTAGGAGGGTCCTACGTGACCAAAGCAGATCTAGATTACGCTATGCGCTGTCTGCAGTAGCCTGATTTAGCTCTGAACATTATCAGCATTTATTATTAATGATAACTTTGCACAACAACTTCCATGGGAAGCGGTTGACCTGTTAACCTACGCCGGAAACTTGTAACTTCCGAGCCGGCGGACTACGTATGTTTTTATATGAATCGCTGAGATAGCTAATGTTCCGCTATCGACGCGTTGCTTTAGAATGGCAGTTCCGTGCCAACCTTCAAACATATCGGTCTTCCGACCGAGCTGCATCTCCTAGTATGGAGTTACAGAATAAAGTTGTTATATCTGTTCAACTTATCTGTTTGAATCATCTCCTTTAGTTAAGAAGAACCACTCTACTAAGATATCCCAAGGAGATGGGAGGAACAAGAAATACTTACGAATGACAGTCGTAAGGAGAACACAAAAAAAGTCTTTCGCAAAGCGAAGGGACTTAGATATACACATCGTACATGATACATATGAGAATGACATGCATTAGATACATAGGGAGGTATATAAATGGACATGAAATGTAAGACTGCGTTACAAATACATAAACGTTCATATATCGTACTGAATGTTTCTTTCATTTACCTACACCTCCCTCCCCTCTCATGCTCGTAGTACAATCTCGAGCGGACTCTTTCTCTGCGAGCCTTTGAGGACGACACAGGGACAATGGGGGAATATCATCTAAGGACTGCTCTTCTTGGTCCAAGCAATGGGCCACAGGGGAAAGAGGGGATGGGTCAACACTAGGGGGTGGCACTGGGCGAAGAAAACGACAGTTTGGCCATCAGACACGGCCACTAGGGAGACGAATTTTCTAATCCCTTGATCTGCCAAAACTCATGACTACCCCGACCTTGTCCCAGCCGGTAGGGGGTGGCATGCTGATCATAATGGGTCTTAACCTACTCAGTGAGGGCAGCAACACGGCTGTCACAGTCCTCGGTCTTGACCTGCCACTTCTGTAAAGGACTCTGGGTGTGCAGGGATGTATGAACTAAGAGGTAGGCCATATGTAAGTGTTTACATAATAAAAATATGGAATGTTAGTCCATATATATAAAAGACTAAAACTAAAGAGGTCAACCAGATTGCTTGCAGGAATGTGATCAGACTAGAGACGCTAAAGATGACGTATACAATAAGTATGTAGGCTAAGATAACATGCCGTCACCTGTAGTCATTCAATTGTTTATAAACCCTAGTCCAAGCTCCCTGCTTGAGACAACTACCGCGACCTATAATTCAAACGGCCTACGTGATCTGTAGCGTGTCTCATTTGATTGTGTGTTCGTATGTAACTATGTCATCTGATAGTATGTTCATATGTTCGAACTACTGTCTGTTCTTTCATAACTTGTAACAGAGATGGTAGACAGGCAGAATAGAGTTAGCTATCGTCATTAGAAGACCTGTATCTCTTTACCTAAGCTTTATCATGTAGAGAGAACAGAAGTAGCCATCATCATTGGCAGAAGCGATCAAGCTATCGTTATTAGAAGACTTGTACAATCATATCTGATCTTCAGCATGTAAAACTTCAGAAGAATATATATATTTTTATACTTCGTGTTTTCTACAAGAACCTCCTCACCATGAGTTTAACACATCGTCGTCATAAACAAGAAGATAATCCCGACTTCGTAAGTGATCTACAAACCCCAAGACACTCCATTGAAGATGGAAGTGCAATACCAACCGACTTAGCGTAAGATTATCGCAAGTCTAACATTACCTCATAGAGCGCCTTATCATACAAGGCAACAGCCCTAAAAGTGGTGGCAAGCGTACCAGAAGGACTCTACAACTTCTCCGAAGATAAAACAGAATAATAAATCATGAAGTCAACGACGACGAAATCAGCAGATTCTTCAAGCAACCTAGTATCATCGTTTAGTGAGCGACTTCAGAAAACAACAAGAACTTCACCGACGACGAAAAGCAAGAGATTCTTCAAGCAACTTAGTATCATCGTTTAGTGAATAACTTCAAGAAACAAAACCGACGTGTCTTTTTCCTACAGCAATGCAAGCTTCATCTCTCATTAGAATCATTCAAGAAAACATCGTTAGTGAGCGTTTCCGGCACTTCAAGAAACAAACCGAACGCGTCTGCAGCATCGGATCTTTCAAGGGCTCGAATCATCGAAACAACGCGCACAGGAGGAAACTGAAGCCAAACCAGGTCATCCGCTAAATAGAGAAGGAGGACCAAGGCCGTGTGTCGTTATCGGAACACCGTGACTTCCCACAAAAGCAAGCTAAGTACAATTTTTTATTCATTTGGAGTAACTTTGAGTGTTTCCTTTACAGGTCGAATTTCGTTATTCCTGTGGCTGAAGTTACGAGACATTCTTAATCTTACTTTTTTACAGAAATTATCTACATCATTGAGATTTCGCTACTGCGAGTTTTTATCTTTGAGTGTCTGTTTCCAGAAGTTCTACTGAAATATCATAATCATATACTATGTTAATTTTATCATTTTGGGTGATTATTAATCCCTTACGTAACAAATCATATTAAACAGTGAATATGCGTTTACGCAGTGGACGTCTGTATTTATACAGATGCATGGATAGGGTCGTTAAGCACCGTAGTGATTAGAAAACACGTGGAACACCCGTACAAATCTATATAAATTAGAGGTAACACTATTTCGGGTCATGACAATAAATGCTCCTTTGCAAAGTCCCGATCGCAGTTTTAGCCTTGAGTTTTTTGAGTTATATAAAATATCGAACCTCAATGACTCAACTTAACTTTAAAAATATGGCTGGATTGCAAGGAATAACATGTCTGTAAAAAACTTTCATCAGGCTAAATGCGCTGACCAGGATCCCTCACTATTTCAAATTTTAGCAAAGAATGAAGTACAAACAGTTAATATTGAATGCAGTAGTGATAACTTGTCTTATTAGTAATCGCTCAGTTCCTAATAGTTCGTCATTCATTGCTTTATACGTAACCAGCAACATAATGCTAAAAACACACAATACGTTGCCGATGGTAATAAAGAGAAGGATCCTAATTATTACAAAAAGAAATAGAAACAGTAGCCCGTTCAGAATCAAACAAGCAAACTCGGTGACTGTGTCACCTAGTCAAGCGGTCAAGATCAGTCAAAACTGCCGAAGTGTTCAAAGCATAGCAAATTCCACACAATAAGCGACTCTAGCAGAGTGGGGAAAAGCGATGTTGGATCATACATCCCAAATACCTTTTTAAAATTAAAAAGGAATTTCCCTATGCATCACACGACAGTATCAAGTAATCAGAGCAGGTTCTAGTAATTTTAATACATTAAGTTATAATAAATAGTGGTGGATTAAGCCCGACTGTGCGCGCCGTGAAATTAGAATATCTTGTGTTATTATTTTAGTACACGTAATATCCTGTATTTACGGACTCACCGTCTGTTGTTCGAACTTCCCTAATGAGAAGTCCGGATAAGCGAGCGCTTACAGATACCTCTATAGTTATAAAAAACATTGATCTAAGGGAATACAAAATATTATCTTACATCCTGCAAAATAAGGCGTGTTTATCAAAGGAAAATCCTATAAACCTTCAAACATATTAAAATTAGTTTGAACAAAAATGAGACAGTTAATCAAATAATAACTTATATAAAGGAACTATACATTTGTCTCATAAATCGTAACATTGTTCAAATGACCCAACAGAATTCTCCCACAACCGCAGTCGTAGTTTGCACGCAAAATCTCGAGAAGCATGCACCCTCGAATGTCTTATTGCGTGTAAAAAGACTTTGCTGGGAAATGAAATTTTAATCCTTCCCGATACTCTGAAATATAACGATTTCCGCGAACAAAGCCCTAGACACGGTTGACTAGCAGCAACAAGTTAAATCTAGTGATCCACAAACGTATACATATCGTGGATACGGAAGTTATAAATATCGTATTTTTTATTGTTGCTAATTTTTAATCCCGCCCAATCAGTCGTAGATGAATCTCTCATACTCTATCTAAAGTAATATCCGTAAAGTCATTCAAGCAGAGGTGATTCAGCAGAAATTTTTTTTTATCTTTTACCTGAATACCAGGAAGTTTCTCCACTGGCGAGTGATCTCTGGAAAAAACGGATGTAATTTAACACAAAACACGGTCTAAGGACAAACATAAAGCTATTTACGTACCTTCGTATAGATTCTCAATGAAATTTCAAAATAGAGATAAATGACGAAGTTGAAAAATGTTTGTAATAGGAGTCATTAGGAAATCAGATAAGCCCATATAATTTTTCCCTCAAATGTCATGCCATAAAAGATTGGACTTGGCGTATCTGCGTAGATTCTGTCGTTTAAACAAGGAAACGACTCCCGATAGTTTCCAGTGCGATGTACCGACGACATCTTATCTCTGTTAGGTTAGAATAAATTTTTTTCACCAACTTGGACTTACTTAAATGCTTTTACCAGATACCATTACCTAAGTGATTGTACCTCATACACCGTTTTCAGCACACTCAGGGGACATTATAAATTTTTACGTATGCCTCCGGCTTACGTTGCGCCCCAAATTACAATATAGTGTTTGGAGACTTTTAGGGGATAACCTACATGCCTATATGGATGATCTTGTAATCTTTTCTAATACCTTAGAAGTACATTCACATAAAGTAGAGCTAGTGCTACAGAGACAAGGACAAATAATCTCAGAGTAAAATATCTAAATGTGAGTTTTTTAAAACCGAACATGTTGATCTAGGTTTTATGTGTCTAGTCAAGGTCTTAAAGTAGTCCATGGTAAGGTGTCGGCTATTCATAACTTTCCGGTACTTATTAACGTAAAAGGGGGATACAGCACTTTTGCGCTTTAGTGGGTATTACAATCGTATGTAAATATGTAACTCTTCAATCATGACAGCTCCTTTAACAGATCTTACGAAGAATAGCGTAGATTTATTATGATCTAAAAAGCATCAACAGGCGTTCGATATCTTAAAAGCGGAATAATGCAGCTCACCTAACTTAAAAATCCCTGATTTAAATAAGGAAATTTTTTTTTTTTTTGCAACAGACGCCTCAGACCAAGGGTAAGAGGGTATTACTTCAGTAATATGATAAACAGTTCTTCCCTATAGCTTTTTATTCACGTAAACTAAAGCCCTCTGAAAGTAAATATGCAGTAATAGGCAAGGAAGGGCTAGGTATCTTTAACTCACTAGTACATTTTAAGTTCATAATCTATGGCAATCCTGATAAAGTCCTTACTGAACATGAGTCCTTTACCGAGTTTTTCAAAGGCTTTAATCACAGTCCAAAAGGAACTCGGTGACAAATGATCATTCAGGTCTTTGGAGCCAAGATAAGATATCTACCTGGGAAAGCAATTATCATAGCTGACGCATTATCCCGCAATCCCGCACCATACTGCAAAGAACCATTAATTAGACTAAAAAATATAGAAACATCCGTGCCTATTGTTAAAACCGTATCTAAACAAGAAAATTCCTTAACCCAAGAGATCGCGAGCATTGAATATCTGGGTTGGAGCGCAGAACTGTTACAAACTGAACGAAGCAAGAGTCAACAGCGATAAGCAAACAATAAACACTTCGAACGGAAACAGAGTCAGCAGCAATAAACACCAAACAATAAACACTTCGAACGGAAACAGGGTCAGTGGCTAAGCAAACAATAAAAACTTCGAGCAGAAACCCTAAAGCAAAAGTATATTTAAAGTATGTGTATCAGAATAATGTAATCAAATGTAATATTATATGTAGGTCCGTGACGAGGAAAACCCGAAGAACACAGCAGGTGACTAACGACCAGGTAGTAGTAATAATCTCTTTCATACCAATCGTCATAAACTGGTTGCATTCCGTCATCCAGGGTTCCCTACTATGTCACAGAAAGCCAAATCACTATTTTACTGGCCTACAATGCTTACAGATATAAAAAGCACATAACTAATTGTAACACGTGTCATGAAAACAAGGGATACACTAAGACACCTGTCAGTTTAGGGACCTATCCTGTGCCAAATCAATCCTTGAAAGAATATGCGTAGAATTATTAACAGAATTACGAGTCTGACAGAGGGAATAAACACTTCTTAGTGTTAATAGTTCCTTGACACGTTATATAGAATTAATAGCACTAAAAACAAACACCGCAATTGAGTGCGTTAGGAATATATATGAGTGCTAAATCAGTAAACATGGAATTAAACACATGATAATCTGACTCGGGTGGTGTACATCAATAATAATCTCCTTAACTCGTATGAATTCCGTTCCATTATGAAAACCAATACCATATTTTATCACCCAGTCAATCGGTTTGGTAGAATAAGAGATAAATAAAAAAGTGTCAATGTTTTACGAGTACAACTCGTGATATTGGATCCGAACTGGATTATAGCGGTTCTCGCGGTTTTAAATACCTTTATCATTCATATCTCGTATCTGTAGAAATGATACCGCAAGTAGCCTTATACAGTACGCTAGAACACTCTTCCACATATTCAAGCCAACCATTAATTTATCAAATATATATAAAAAAATATATAAATAAATAAATATAGATACAAGTGGAGTCAATATAATACACTCCGTAAGAAGTCGGAAGGGTTACAAATTATAATAAAAAAGGAATCACGATAAAATCAAATAAGCAAAACGTAACCATAGGTTAATTAAATATCCAAATATATATGCGTAAAGGTTTGAACTCAAACTTAACGCTTTAGTAATGACAAATAAGCTAAAAGTTCAAACACATATCAAAACCTACTGACATATTGTCTGTCCCGGTGATTTATATTCGTAGTCAAAAAATAAATAAATAAATAAATAAATAAATAAATAAAATAAAATAAAATAAAATAATAGAGATTTTAAAGTCAGGAAGTCTAGAAGTGAAAATGTTATCTATGGAATAATCCTATATGAATCTTACACAGGGCTAATAATATATATAGAATTTGTTTGGAAACCTTTTTCATTAGTTTGAATAAGGAATATTTAATTTAACATAATTACAATTATGCAGATTTCCAACATGAAACTAATATATTGTTCAATTTTGGTACTGTTTTTTTTTCAGACATTCTTCTCATGTGGGCCGAGTATTAAAAAACAAAAAATTTATCCTAAAGTCGTATCTCTTACAGCAAGTAACGTAACTCTTAAGCTGGTGACGACGTCATCAGTTCTAGAAGGTCTGTCGCGTTTGCCGTATCAGCATTGATTCCTTTAACCTCAAATATCTGCTTGCACAGGCTTCATCTCGCGCTTGCAAAGCAGATTGACTGGAGAAAGGAATGCTTAGCCCGAACTTCTCATGGGCAAGGCAGACGTGTCTATCCGTATGCGCAATGCAACTAAGGAGTTGCAATCATTTTAAAATTAATAAACAAAATAAGCAAATAGAATTTCTATAACAACAAAATGAATTAATTTTTTCTGAACCTCATAGACATTTAGAAGTATCAAGATATGTATATGAAATATTTACTTGCAACATTAGCCTATTACAATTCAAGTAAAACATTCATGGGAAAATGTCACATTTTCTTGAAAAACCCAAAGTTTATTTAGAAATTAGTTACATAGTGGGTTTTTTTCGTTGCATCTCCTACCTATTAATAAAGTTTTTAAAAATTAACCTCAGAGGATGCGCGCGAGAAAATTGAATATGAAACTTTTGTTAGGGCACATAGGATCAGATTTTATCACAACTTAATTTCAGTTAGCATAGAGAAATACAGAATCATGATTAATACTCTCTTTGACTCTTATGTTGCCTGGCAATCTTACAAATAGCTCCGTTTTCCACTTCTTTGTCTAGTAATTTACTACCAGTAATATCGAATTTTCTTTGGGATTCGTATTGATATCTGTTTATTTTTTATAATTATGGATATTTTTACAGTCATCATACCTGGATAGGTTCACTCATTGTTAATGCCATGGATAAAAAAGTTTGTACAGCTGACTCTTTTGAATTCCAAAGTATCAGCGAATTCATGTGGGTTAAGTCTGGTCTAAATGGCTCTCTTCCCTCCCCTGTATTTGGATGTCGTCTGAATTTACTTTGCCCTTGTGACAAGTATAATTTAACTTGCAGGCTGATTAATGGAACCTGGTTACAGTATCCTGCAGTACGAGAGTTTCACATCGCAACTTCAAAAAATCGTTCGTCGCAGCGGACGACTACAGTCAAGTAACAACCGCCTACAATGTGAAAGGAATTTCTTGGACTTCTTCGACCGACACCGCATCCCGTCGTTAATCTCGTTTTAATGCGGAATGCTCCTGCGGCTGTCGGAAATCGACTACAAAAGGGACATACTTCCGACAATTACGACCCGAAGGATATTCAACTCTACTTTGCTGGCGAAGGACTCGTGCTGGGGATGTTTTTTTTATTCATCGCGAACGTAATCGTGTAGCTTAGGATGCAGAGAATAAGTATGAGCGCAAAATAGAACGTTGGACCCGCCCAGGCAAATTTTCCCCTTGTGAAATTGGCCGTTTCATTTGGCTATAGGTGGTTGTCTGGAACTGTGTAATGGACGAAAAGTTGTTCGAACGCTAGTTAAAAGTGAAGTAGTATAACCTCGGTCATGTATCCTATATATATAAAGTATCATGTATCCTATATATAAATGATCATAAATAACAGAATCAAAATATATTTTTGCGTGTACGCACTAGGAATCTATATATAAATGATCATAAATAACAGAATCGAAATATATCTTTGCGTGTACGCAATAGGAATCTATTTAAAGTGCACATATTTTAATCATAATTATATGAATCCATATACATATGTATAAAAAAATCAGGTAGCCTATAATCAATCTGTTTCCTTTTATCTTACCAATATCTGCAGTTATATATGAGTTAGTATATGGATTAATGAATCAGATATATAACATTTAACATAAAATTCAACGAATCAATCAGCATAAACATTTATAATGTTATCAATTCATATATGAAATTTTTTATCAGTTAAAATATGATTTTTATCCTGTTAATCTTCATTCTATGCAATTGTCAGAGTACATTAGTATTTTCTGTAGCATATGTATCTTAATGAGATGAAGTGAAAAAAACTGTATCATTATATATCACGTGATCACTATTATTTACCAATATCATTGTTTTATATTTTATTACTTGAATCAATTCATGTACACAATGAATTTTTATTTACTTATATATATATATTCACATAGTGTCTGTATCACACTCCTATAAGTCAAATGCAAGTCAAGTTTGAGTAATATTCAGTAGTTGGTTTTGGTAGCTGACCGAGCTAATGTAAGTGTTTACATAATAAAAATATGGAATGTTAGTCCATATATATAAAAGACTAAAACTAAAGAGGTCAACCAGATTGCTTGCAGGAATGTGATCAGACTAGAGACGCTAAAGATGACGTATACAATAAGTATGTAGGCTAAGATAACATGCCGTCACCTGTAGTCATTCAATTGTTTATAAACCCTAGTCCAAGCTCCCTGCTTGAGACAACTACCGCGACCTATAATTCAAACGGACTACGTGATCTGTAGCGTGTCTCATTTGATTGTGTGTTCGTATGTAACTATGTCATCTGATAGTATGTTCATATGTTCGAACTACTGTCTGTTCTTTCATAACTTGTAACAGAGATGGTAGACAGGCAGAATAGAGTTAGCTATCGTCATTAGAAGACCTGTATCTCTTTACCTAAGCTTTATCATGTAGAGAGAACAGAAGTAGCCATCATCATTGGCAGAAGCGATCAAGCTATCGTTATTAGAAGACTTGTACAATCATATCTGATCTTCAGCATGTAAAACTTCAGAAGAATATATATATACTTCGTGTTTTCTACAAGAACCTCCTCACCATGAGTTTAACACATCGTCGTCATAAACAAGAAGATAATCCCGACTTCGTAAGTGATCTACAAACCCCAAGACACTCCATTGAAGATGGAAGTGCAATACCAACCGACTTAGCGTAAGATTATCGCAAGTCTAACATTACCTCATAGGGCGCCTTATCATACAAGGCAACAGCCCTAAAACATACAGGATCTGGGCAGGGGAGCAGCCTGTGAAGTTGGGAGTATTCCGAGGCTATAAGAGGCCTCGATCAGACCCTTCGCAATCAATGTTGCCAGAGGATACCCTTGTCAGGATGTGATTGACTTCACGGTGGCCTTGGCATGACTGTTTGATTGTGGATAATATGGGGAAGTCACCACATGTCGGACTCCCCATCGCTCCATGTAGTCATGGAACTCGTTGCTGGTGAACCATGGTCCTCCATCAGTCTTGAGGCAGAGAGGCACACCAACTTCCCAGAAGTAGCAGCAGGAGAGGCTGGGCTGTAGTGGCAATGTCAGGAGTGAACTCTTCCAATTGGTTGACTAGGCCCATGAATGATCTGAGGTCGGACATGTTACTGGAGTCATGAAATCCCTGATGGCACTGACTTTTTCTTGATCCGCCAAAATGCTCTTTCCTGAAAGCATGTATCCGCAGAACTTGAAGGTAGATGCATCAACTACAAACTTGTCTTTGTTGAGGGTAATCCCAAACTTGTGACACTTGGTGAGCATCTCATGGATACAGTAAAGATGTGACTGGTAATCCTCGTCATGGAGAAGGATGTCATCGATGACCTTCACACAGTTCTTGACTCCTTGAAGGGCCATATCGCCTCGCAGATAAAATACATCTCTGGTAACAGCAAAGCCTATCAGTCCTCTGCAGTGTTTGACCGACCGTACAATGTAATAAAAGTAGTCAAATGCTGATCCTCTTCAGCATGTTCCATTTGCCAGTACCCACAGAGGGCATCAGCTGTAGCAAAAAACCAAGCCTTCTGGTCCTCACTACAAATAGTGGTGAAGGGTGGGCTGGGCGGGAAACTTGGCTATTCATCTTGAAGAGGTCAACGGTGATGCATACTCCTGTGATGTTCTTAGTGACAACAACGAGAGGGTGACACCATTCCGAAGGGTCATCTCCAGCGGGCTTGATTATTCCCTGGGATACCATAGAGTCAAGCTCCTCCTTGACCTGGTCCCTGCAGGCAAGGGGAATCTGTCTTGGGGTGTGAATGGCGAAGGGCACAGCACCATCCTTGAGATGAATCCACATGGGAGAACCAACCATAGGCTTGAGAGGCGCTGACTTAAGTCTTCTTTAGAAACCAATACATCTGAAAATTCTTGGAGGAAATATTCCTTGGCATCCCAAGGCGATGTGGTGGCTGAAATAGGTAGTTCGTTGCATGTATTGACATATCTAATTTCAGCAATGGGCTTAGGAAAATTTGCAGATATTTTTTCCAACTTTTGACAATGTGCAAAAGACAGAAGCGGAGTCTGGATGTTCTCATGGACATGAATCCTAGCAGAAAAAGACTGCTTGCCTAAGGTGAGAGTAGCTGAAACACACCAAGAGCAGGCGCCATTTTGGACCCATCCGCAGTAAACGTTGTAATCGGCAGAGGAGGTAGAAGGCTGCTCCTGGAAATGCCTAAACTCTCTAGGTGTTGCTGGTCAATAACAGTGACATCAGCACCTGTGTCTGGTAACATCTGTAGACGAGAGTTAATGTCGCCATATGACAGAGAGACACAGATGGGTTGGGGTGTCTTGGGGGCTGTGGAAGGAGGGTATCCTAAACGACGACAGCTGTTCTGACGTGCATGTTGGGTCTTGCTGGAGTTGGCATGGGCAGCACTGGTGCTTGGAGATCCATCCTGATGGTTCTTCTTCTCTCTGCAACACTGGTTCTTCTTCTTCTCTCTGCAACACTTATCAAAGTGGCTAATGCGGTGGCAAAGGCGGCACTGGTCTTTGCTGGCACAGCATTTAATTGTCCTGGACCAATAACCAAGGCAGGCAAAGCTTTTGCAGGGCACTCATTAGGGCCATGCTGTCGAGGGCGGGACTGGCATAAAGTAGCAGGTGCCAAATTCGATTTTGAAGGTAAGGTCTCACTTGCCCTTTTCTTTTTACCCATTTTGTAGGCAGAAACAGCACACAACTGATTAGGTGGGGCTTCCTGACTGTGTAAATGAAGAATTCATCTCGTGCAACAACATGGAGAAAGTCAGCTTCATCCAAACCATTAAGAAATGAACCACAAAACCATGCATGGTCTTCTCTCTGTTACTGAGTGATGTTGGGCTTGCTGATAACATGAATGGCTTGATACCAGATCTGTTCAACTCACGATATACAGCACTAGAACTTCTCTTCTTTCCCCTTTTTGTTTCTAGTTCACGTGCCAATTTAAGTAAATACTTTCTTGGTCTACCCACTGCCTCAGCTATGTGACTCCTGAGAAAGGACTTCAGGCCTTCTAAGATTCTCACTCTTTTCACAATGACAGTCTTATGGATTTTTATTCCAGTTTCTTTTAACAAAGGACTCATCTCTTTTAATGTATTTAACTATCTAGGAATGTGAAATGAAGGATGCGCCAGCATCCCTGGCCTCTCGGAAGGTTCTTAGCTGCTTCATATGACCGACAAGTTGTAACGACATCTTGTAATGAGGAGGCAGTGCCAAAGGAGATTATTTTCTGCACTAACTCTGCATCTTGAATGCCCATCAAAATTATCATTTTCAACTGGGTCTCCTCGCATGCAGCTGCATTCCCATACGTAAAAATATGCAATAGATTCTTCCATCAGTTTGCAACTAAGCAATTCCCTGTGGCAAAGAACTTCATTGCGTAAACCCTTTATGTGAGACTGCAGGGCATCCAACACTTCGTCCACAGACTTATCTGTGGAAGGTGGGATTTGTAACATGTGCTCCAATACACATTGAGTTTCAAGGGCTAAGCACATCTGCAACTGGATCATTTATTTCTCCCTAGGAAACTTGAAAAGATCCACAATAATGGCATAATCATTCCACCAGCATATCCATTCCCTAAACATTTGGAATGTTGCATCAGCTTTAAGCGGGGGCGGCATTTGCCCAGTCGCTTTTAGAGGTGGGCAAAGAGAAGGTTGATTGGAGGAAGTACCCATCTCTGTACCTGGTATGGGGCTTTCTGAGTGGAAAGGTTGGGCAGACGAGAGCGCCTGGATAAGGGCTGTAAATCTTGCATTTTCCTCATCTCTGCGCATATTTTCCTCCCTTCCGCGTAACTCCTCTTGTGTTCTTCTGTCTTCTTCACATCTTTCTTTTATTCTTTCTTCATCTTCACGACATCTTTTCTTCATACCAGCAAGATTTTTCTAAGAACTTGATAAACTGAAGGAAATCTGCCACAGTTGGTTGAGTGGAGGGGAGGGGCTAATATTGAGGGTGAAGGAGTGGTGGATAAGGGGAGGAGGGTGGTGTCATCCTGGCGAACTCCTCTCCTACGGTGTTACCTCTGCGGGCATACGCTCCCACACTACTGGCATCTAGCAATCCTTGGTCAGTGGTGTCTTTTGGCTGGCTGATAAATTCTTCTAGCTCATCCATTACGTGTAATATAAATGAATGACACATATTAATTCCTCTTTTTAAAACAAAAGTTTAAATAAAAGTTATTGGATCAGCAAGGAGTGTGTACATGTGTATGCGCGTGTCGGCTTTGCATAGCCATAGCGACAGATGGACAGTCAGTAACCTGGAAGCAATGATGGGAACCGGATGTATGGGTATCCGCTCTCACTGAGGGCAGCAGAAAGGGTTTTGCATGTCATGAAAGTTTAGGGGAAATGCACAAATAGACACAAGAACAGCAAGACACTTTGCGCAACATTTCACTCATTAACCAATGATCACTATACACTTGCAGCACAATAAATCCACAATAACACGCTGGGCGAAGGCAGCAAACAGATGATAGCATCGATGATTAATGGCGACGGAAGATGTGCTTGCAGAAAATTCTTCTTGAAAAGTAAGTTCTTAATTTCTAAGTGAAGTAAACAAAATCACAGAGGTGCAAATTATGTGCAAGCAAGGAATACAGAGGGTGTCGTACTGGCGAAACATTACTGCCAGACAGGGGAGATTTGGTCATTACATATCGTACATGATACATATGAGAATAACATACAGTAAATACATAGGGAGGTATATAAATGGACATGAATTATAAGAATGCAATACATACACATAAACGTTCATATATCATACTGAATGTTTCTTACATTTACCTACACCACCCTTCAGAGCCGAGACCATTTTCAGGTCTGAGAAGATCTCCTTCCTGCAGAGCCAGTACCATCCTTGAAGCGCCTCAGTGGCGTGGTTGATATGGTGTTGTCGTGCCACCTCGGTGGCCGCATGTTCGCATCTTGGGCATTCCACTGAGGGGTGAGAGAATGTATTTCTGGTGATAGAAGTTCACTCTTGACGTGGTTCGGAAGTCACGTAAAGCCGCTGGTCCCGTTGCTGAATAACCACTGGTTCCATGCAACTTAAAAACACCATACAAACAAAACAAACAATAGCATCCTTGAGTTCCTGCCAGGTGACATCTTAAACTGATCGCAGAATGGCTCATTGACCAAAAGACAACCATCACCTATGAAATGCTGAAGGTCCAACTAATGTCGTCTTTCAGCATACTACCCACTCTCAGAGATATGAAATTCCTAGACAATGTAGGGACAGCAATAGGAGACCAGCAACTGTCACACATCTAAAAGCCTCTATGGTGGCTAGTTACGATCCTCACCACAGACCTTGTGAGAGAGGTCCTGTTTACAAAATTACCCCACCAAACTGTCACAGCCATTCCCAACACATCAATCATGGACCTCGATGATTTCCTGAAAATAGTCTAAGCTTCCATCTGGCCCACAAGTCGACATAGCCACAGCAGCAAACTGACAGAGACGGACAGCAATCCAGATATCAAAGCTCCAGGTGGAAAAACAAACCAAAATACAAACCCAAAACAGAAGAATGTCCTAAAGAGATTTGTTTCTGCCACTGGAGATTTGGGAGTGAAGCCCGAAAGTTTGAAGATGATTGCCACATGTCAAAAAACTTGCAAAAGGGTCACCCGACAAAATAAACGACACCGGTGGGCAGACTGCTTGCCTCCTAAGAGAGACAGCTCTTGCTTTCCCTCTCTTTCTTCCAGGCACAGGCAAAAAGACGACATGTTTTTTCATCATAGGTGAGACATCAAATGTGGAGTTCTTGGTCGACACTGGCGCATTCAAATCATTTGTGCCAGCCAAACCGCACAACACCTCAATCCAACCCCCAGCACCCTACAGGTTTCCACTGCCAGCAGAACCCCACTGAAAATATACAGGAAAAGGACTATGAAACTGTTGTATAACTGGACATTTGTCACAGTAGACATAACAATTGCACTTCTATGAGCAGACTTCCTAAAAGCACAAGACATGATGATAGACATAGCAAAACAGCAGCTGATCCCACAACCCACCCCCATAGCACCATTCACACTGACTTCAGCATCAGAGATAAGTTGCCTCCTCCAAGATTTCCCAGAGGTATTTAAGGACAACCTGCAGCATGACCTGACCAAACCCACAAAGCACCACATAGTCACTAAAGGACTCCCAGTGCACAATAAAATGAATAAACGGCATTCTCCACACAATGGCTGAGGTAATATAAAGGATAGTAATCATAATACTGGTAATAACAATAATAATATTGGAGAGAAAAAAAAATGTATTGAGAGTTATAGTAATTAGTGCACAGATTATATAAATTAAATTTCAGCTAGAGACCTAAGGTGTTACAGTAGTCAGGTCCAGAGGGCTACATACGAAAATTGAATGTAGAATAACTTTAACTTGATTGTATTCACAGTAATAATGAAAAATTAAATATCAACAATAAATATAATAATAATATAATGATAATAACAGATTCAGCATGTGACACCTTGCCAATACAGATATTAAGTCCTTTCCCACAATTAACATAATCTTCTTGCTTCACTTCTTAGGATGCTTTGTATGAGTGAATTGCTGCTGTTTCTCACTCTAGTTAACAGATTGGACATTGTTCACCTTACAGTCTTCAAGTTGTTCAGGGGGTTTTGCATGAACATCTGTGTGGTGGATTGATAGCAAGGAGTGTTTGTGTGGCGTCTCAAAATGTCATTGTGCACAACAGTGATACGTCTCATGGCCTTTCAGGTATAGTTCATCCAGAGGGAACACCCATAAATACTGTAGCAATACAAGCGGAAGAGCACCAGTTTCACGTCTCGGTGACAGAAGGCAAACCTCCTTGCAATCATGTTGCCAGTTGCTCATCGTTTATGACGCTTCTGGGTCTCGGTTTCGTTGTATAGGATATCAAATTCCTCTGCATATTGGCGGCAAGTGCCCGATGAGTCACTGGAGACCTTGCACTGAAGGGGAAATCAGAACCAAATCATCGGCGTAACAGAGGTTGTTTATAGTTGTTTCGTTGACAGTGTATCTGATTGGGAGTGAGTTCAGTTTGACATTCAAGGTATCTGTGTACATATGAAACAGATATGGGGAGAGAATGCCCCCTTGCCGAAGCCTGTTTAGAGAGCCGAAGGTGTAATATAATACATTACCCCATTTGACACAGAATTGCTGTGTGAAGAACCAGCTATATAAAATGCCAATTGAATATAGAGGTGTGCCTCTTTTATGCAGCTTCAGGTAGTTCACTCTGTCAAATGCTTTTCTCAAATCCACAAAACAAAGGGAAACAGGAGAGGCTGATGATAGGTAATAGTTCAGCAATTCTTTCAGTATGTAGATGCATGTGTCAGTTGAGTGGTTTCCTTTAAATCCAAAGGGTTGTCAGTGGTGTGTAGAAAGGGGAGAAGTCTCACTAGAAGAACCAACTCGTGTATCTTTGATGCAATTGTTATAATTGCAATCGGCTGGTAGTTGCCAGGTTCAGCTGCATCCTTCAGCTTGTTTTTAATCAATGGTATCAAGTGAACTATGAGTAGGGAGTCTGGAAGAAACTGGTGAATTATGCACGCATTGAATAGGGCAGCTAGTAAAATGTAAATTATCGGATGGCAGAATTTGAAAGCCTCTGTAGGAAGACCATCACAACTGGGCGATTTATTATTAGGAAGGCTGTTTATGATGTTACCTGGCATAATACAATCTGCAAAATGAAATTGAATGTTATCAGTAAGGAGGTTATCTACATCCCTTCGGGAATCTTGATCAATTATGCAATTCAAGATATTGTTGAAGTGATTTCCCCGAATACTTGTGATAGCCTCGTCACCAACTGCTTCCCCTACTCTCTGTGATAGCTTTTTAGTTTTGGGATTTAAGGACTGGATATCTTTCCAAAGACAAGGATAATCACTGGATTCTAAGTTTCTAGACATTGCATCAGCTCTTAGTTGTTTTTCATTTAACCTGCAGTGTTTAAGAGAAAGTTTGAACTGCACTCTCGCCTGTCTCATAGAAATGTAGAGTGTCCTTCCCTTGGGCTACCATTTTGCCTCCACAGTAAAAACATTTCTTGTGATATGTATACAGATCTTTAACCAAGTTATTCCAACCAGGTATATTAAGAGAATTATCTTGCCGAAATCTAAAGGCAGACCTGTCCGAAGCAAGCATAGCAGCAATAATGTTCTAATAGGATTCACTCAGATCCGTCTTGTGGTGGTCATTTCTACAATTCCTTTACCATATAGGTCCCTCACCCTAACAACAGACATGAGTAGCACAGCAATGGGTACAGTACTCGAACAAGACACAGACAATGGCCGTCGCCTGTTGGCATTCTTCAGCAAGAAGTTATCGCCAACAGAATAAAAGTACTTCATGTTTGGCCAAGAGTTATTGGCACCACAGAGCCATCTTCCATTTCCAACATGTGCTGGAAGCACAACAATTCGTGATGCAGATGGACCACCAATTGCTGGTACAAGCTTTCACCAAAAGCTGAGATGGGGTCAGCAAGACAGCAGTGCCACCTATCATCGATAGCAGAACATTCTTGCACTATCAGATACTTAAAGGGCTCTTCCAACAACATGGCAGATGCCCTTCCCCGAAACTCCATCAACATCCTCCAGATCAGGATATCATACCCCAAAATAGCAGTGACCTGTCCATCAGTGATGGAAAGATGACCATCGCCTGCACAATGAGTACCAGATGCCCTCACCCATACCTACCGTTGGGAAAGAAAGCCTTTAACCTGACTCACAACCGGTCCGACTCATCAGGCAGATCCACTGACCAAACCTTGTCAGAGTGATACGTTTGGTGGAGAATGAAAGCGTACATCAGAAAGTGGGCAAGAGAAGCCTCCCAAGCCAAACATAAAAAATATGAGGCACACAGAGACAGGGATAGGAGAGTTCCAGACAACTGGCCCACATCCACAACATCATGGGACGCCTGCCATTCTCCTAGGGGTACAGGTACCTCTTGCCTCTTCACGATCATTGACAGGAACACCAGATGGCCAGAAGCAATACCAGTAAGGCAGCAGAGAGTTGTGTGAAAGCACTATTAGACTGGGTCAGCAGGCATTGAGTACCATAATACAGAACAAGCGACAGAGAAGCTAACTTCACCACCACAATATGGGGCTCCCTTGCCACCAGCCTCAGGACAAAACTCATTCACACAACAGCATACAACCCAGAAGCAAATGTCATGGAGAAGGGGCTGCATAGCTCCCTCAAATCAGCACCCGCCACCAGGTGTCGACACATTGCCAGCAGAAGCACTCTACGGCCAAGTGTTGACAATACCAGCAGATGTTTTTCAAGACACGACAGAGTCCGCGACTCTTCCAGATGTCTGTAGAGTATTGGAAAACATCATACCGGCGAAGACATCAGACATCATAGCAAGAAAAGAATATGTCCCCGAAGACTTTAAAACAGCGAAGTATTCATTCATAAGAATACAAGCCCCCCACCTCTCCAGCCTACTCGGGACCACACTGCATATTACAGCACAGAGAGAAAGCATATAAACTGACAGCGTGCAGGAAAATCACCTGGGTCTCCACTGACAGATTAAAACGAGCTTATATCCCAGACTACGACCTACTCCCATAGACTTTTGGGGTGGGGGGTGGGCAGGGGGATACTGTGAGGTCCAGAGCTGTTGACGGACCCTCAGGCCACCCTCGCTTCAAAACTAATCTAGACACACCAAGACTCAGAAAACACAGATCCGGCACTCCCGATTCAAGGGATCTCTTTTTAATTTTTAAGAATATACCTTACGTCCTTGTCAGTAATCTAATTACTATTGTATGTAAATCATTACAAGCTTTCCAACCATATGTATTTGGAACCTCATCCTAATTTGTATATAGATGTGAGAAAACACATCTGACTATTTATAGACTTCCCTCTGTTTTCCTCTAATGCCAAATTCCACTTTTCCCCTCGCAAGAGTTCTTGACCTGTCACAGATTTTGTGTCAATAAATCAGAATAGCTTGAACCTGTCTCTTACTCGCCGCCTCCGTATAAGATACATATTCTAAAAGTCAGCTGCTTAACCTTTTTGAATGCTTGTTTGTTTACTCACTTTTATATTCACATGTATTAGAAGTTTTTTTAATATTAATTGGCATTAATTGGGTTATTTCTGATACTGGAACTAGTGGCTCTGGATTAATAACTATTTAGTTTATGAAAAATTCGATACAGTTCCTTATCGTTTCGTCCACTACAGGAACCTGGGTTAGTTTCATTTTATATCATTTAGTGCTTTGAAATATTCTTTCTAAAATAACAGATATTCCTTGTGTTGAGCAAAGAGCTCGTGCGTTATCTAACAAATATTACTTTATGGTTACTTTTGCTTCACAGTATAGTGATTGATTTGAAATATTAGGATATTCATAGAAATAGAAACTCATCAGTCATTTAATTTGTTTAATTAGCAAAGAAATTAAAGAAGATCCCTGGCATAAAGTACCAATGGCTCATCAATCTTTAGATAATGAATGTGTAGACAATGGAATGCATTATACTATTACACAAAGACAAAAGATAAAAAAAAATGACACATTAAAGCTAAAAGAGAGAGAATATACATTATAATGTTTAGGGATCATGATTGATAACACATTCATATAAAACTAAGCAAATGACCATCATAGTATAAATCAGAGTAACAAAATCACTAACGGCATCAACGAAGGAAACCAGTGAGATCCTGGTTTCCTTCGTTGATACTTACTAAGATTCAATATGTAACCGGAAGCTCTTGGGAAGGATTCCCCCCTTCAGATTCCTTCCAGGCCTTAACTTCATTTGTTGCCTCCCCGGGACAGTTTAGAAACTATGAGGTGAGCTATATTCCTTATCTTTGCACTGCTGATTCGGTATCTGCTAAACAAACTCTCTCTCTCTCATCTTGGGAGAGGCGCAGCATCAGTAGACGATGCATACACAAAGTGCCCAAAAGGGTTCAGTAATATGTATAGTGAAACCCCTTGCCATTAATACGAGTTATAGCCAATAAAAATAATTCACATTTTCGTTCAGTTAAAAAAGGTCGATAACCCTTCCAAAACATGTACGTCTGAACTTAATCATAATAACTGTAATACACATTTACTTAACAGCAACAATGATAATGGCCGTTAAAACGCGGGGGCTGTGATAGTAGTTAATATTAAATAGTTGGAAATTCACAGTTGTGTAACTACAAATACATTTAAAAAGTGAAAGCAACAGATACTTTCAATTCTTACTAATATATTAAAAGATAATATTCATGATACCCATGAGTTTAAAAAAAAAAAAAAAAAATCCAGTTGTGTAACTACGTCTATATTTGAAAGTGAATAGAGACACAGAGCTTTCGAGAATCTGTAGGATTCTTCTTTACAATCTGAATGAGAGGAAAAACCACCAACAGTAAAAACAAAGACACAAGCGAAGTTGTTTACAAAAAAGGAAGTCTTTGTTCATGCGAACGTCCGGTTCCGATTTTCGTAAACCGCATCGCGTGTTTTTGTTTTTACTTCGCCAGAAGTTTTTCTTCTAAGATTCTAGATTGTGAGGGAGAATCGTGCAGCCTCGAGAGTTCAGTATATTCACTTTTTGAAGGAATTCTTGTATTTACAAAACTGTACACTGGTTTTTTTCTTATTTTTCATCCTTTGAATATTGTGAGTATTTATTAATAACAGTAGTAATAAACATACATATCAGTATAATTAATGATAGTAGGTTACAAAAATAATAATAATAACAGTAATATTGTGAATCAGCACATAATTACACGTGCGTTGGAAATACACAATTTTTGGGAAGTAATAACGATAGTTGAATCTAAATTACTATTATTATTGTTATATATTTTGGCTTAAAAATAATGGTTATTATTTTGTAGTAAATACATTAGATATTTATTATATAATAATAGTGGTTGGTAAAGCAACTTAAAAATGTTAAATGACAGCTAATATGCAGCCTTAACTGGGAGGGAACATGAATTTGGCACTGCCAAGTTCTCACACCTTTTGATATTAATAAATTTAAAGACACCAAACTTGAAAGAGATCACGGTTAGATGATGCCGTCATGAATACAATTGAAGCATCGGGTAATGGTACCTTGAAATTATATAAAGGAAAAAAATGGATAATTGCTCCGAGAAAGTCACTAATATGTTCTTGCAAAATTCATTCACGCATTTTTTATTTTACCAAACCTCTACTTTGCAAGGGAATGAGTCTGCAAGAAAATTAAAGCTATTCCATTATCGAACAAAAATTACTTTGTTTTTAACAAAATATCTCAAAGTGAAGACCATATTGGAAAAGTGCAAGAAGAAAAAGGCAAGCCTTCTGGACTTACTATACATAACTCAAACATTTGTGGGAGCTTTATGTACTATGAAACTTTTCTTCATTTGGTATGTTGATATAGACATTACCAATCAAATAATGTTTTTATTATTATTATTTTTTTTTTTTTTTTTTTTTTTTTTTGCTCTATCACAGTTCTCCAATTCGACTGGGTGGTATTTATAGTGTGGGGTTCCGGGTTGCATACTGCCTCCTTAGGAGTCTATCACTCTCGTTACTGTGTGTGCCGTTTCTAGGATCACACTCTTCTGTATGAGTCCTGGAGCTACTTCAGCTTCTAGTTTTTCTAGATTCCTTTTCAGGGATCTTGGGATCGTGCCTAGTGCTTCTATGATTATGGGTACGATTTCCACTGGCATATCCCATATCCTTCTTATTTCTATTTTCAGATCTTGATACTTATCCATTTTTTCCCTCTCTTTCTCTTCAACTCTGGTGTCCAATGGTATTGCGACATCAATGAGTGATACTTTCTTCTTGACTTTGTCAATCAACATCACGTCTGGTCTGTTTGCACGTATCACCCTATCCGTCCTGATACCATAGTCCCAGAGGATCTTTGCCTGATCGTTTTCTATCACTCCCTCAGGTTGGTGCTCGTACCACTTATTACTGCAAGGTAGCTGATGTTTCTTGCACAGGCTCCAGTGGAGGGCTTTTGCCACTGAATCATGCCTCTTTTTGTACTGGTTCTGTGCAAGTGCCGGGCATTCACTTGCTATGTGGTTTATGGTTTCATTTTTCGTATTGCACTTCCTTCATATGGGAGAGATGTTATTTCCGTCTATCGTTCTTTGAACATATCTGGTTCTTAGGGCCTGATCTTGTGCCGCTGTTATCATTCCTTCAGTTTCCTTCTTTAGCTCTCCCCTCTGTAGCCATTGCCATGTGTCATCGCTGGCTAGTTCTTTAGTCTGTCTCATGTATTGTCCGTGCATTGGTTTATTGTGCCAGTCCTCTGTTCTGTCTGTCATTCTCCTGTCTCTGTATATTTCTGGGTCTTCGTCTACTTTTATTAGTCCTTCTTCCCATGCACTCTTTAGCCACTCGTCTTCACTGGTTTTCAGATATTGCCCCAGTGCTCTGTTTTCGATGTTGACGCAGTCCTCTATACTTAGTAGTCCTCTCCCTCCTTTCTTTCGTGTTATGTATAGTCTGTCCGTATTTGCTCTTGGGTGTAGTGCTTTGTGTATTGTCATATGTTTCCTGGTTTTCTGATCTATGCTGCGGAGTTCTGCCTTCGTCCATTCCACTATTCCTGCGCTGTATCTGATTACTGTCACTGCCCATGTGTTTATGGCTTTTATCATGTTTCCGGCGTTGAGTTTTGACTTGAGTATCGCCTTGGGTCTCGGCATATATTCTTTCCTGATCGTGTCCTTCATCTCTTGGTGTTATATATCCCCTCCTTCCATTATTCCCAGGTATTTGTATCCTGTCTCATCTGTGTGTTTGATGTTGCTCCCATCTGGTAGCTTTATCCCTTCAGTTCTCGTTACTTTGCCCTTTTGTATGTTGACTAAGGCGCATTTTTCTATTCCAAACTCCATCCTGATGTCCCCAGATACAATCCTTACAGTCTGGATTAGGGTATCTATTTCCTTGATGCTCTTACCATACAGCTTGATGTCGTCCATGAACATCAGATGGTTGATTCTGTTGCCTCTTTTCTTGAGTTGGTACCCGGCATCCATCTTCTGTAATATTTTTGTCATGGGAATCATGGCTACTACGAAGAGTAGTGGGGACAGTGTGTCGCCCTGGAAGATCCCTCTCCTGATATTAACCTCTGCTAGTCTTATTCCAGAGCTTGTATGTATTGTATTCCAGTTGCGCATTGTATATTTGAGGAAGCTGATGGGGTTTTCCTCTGCCCCATATATTTTCAGGCATTCTATTAGCCATGTGTGTGGTATCATGTCGAAGGCTTTCTTATAGTCTATCCATGCCATGCTTAGGTTTGTTTTCCTTCTCCTACTGTTCTTCATTACCATTTTGTCTATCATTATTATTATTATTATTATTATTATTATTATTAGAGTTTATACACCGTTTCAGAAATGTTATGATTATTCAAACTCCTATATGATTGCTTCGGACTTACTTAACCTTTAGGTGCTGAATTCAGTGTGATTTCCACTTGCTGTGGGCAGTGTAATTGCAACTGATTCCAAAGTCAGGAATGATAAAATCCTGTTTTGTAGTATTATTCTCTACCACGCGACCAGCGAAATAAAATATGAAAAGGCCATTTTCTTTGCCGGTATGAAGTTAGTTAGTTATATTTATTTTTTTTTTTCAGCGAGCAAACGTCATTCTTCTCCACTTCAGCAGAAAAATTCAGTTAATAATAAACAGCCTCGTCTACTTTCGTAGGAAAGTTCAGTTAGTGTCACAGTCTCCCTAAGTTTAGGAGGAAAGTTCTGTTGATAATCTCTTCCATCTAAATAAAGTAAAATGCAATTTGCTAACATCAGTCTGTCTGTCTGGTGTAGATTTTATATTCAATTCAGTTCAATTCATCTCAGTCAGCTTGTCTTAAGGAAATTGATGACACCCTAAATCATAGTTTTAATAGCGTTGGTCTCTGTTGCCTGGTTTGTGCGCAGGAATCATATATCCGAATGTATCGACTTCAGTACGCTGGTGGCCTCGTCCAACCTGCGTGATTTTTGGTACACGTGTGTAGCAGATCTGGTGTTCAATGCTAGCGGAATACTGTCCTTGCATGGTGTCGACTTCTTCATAAATGTGTTCTTCTTCGTCTTCTCCGTTCGTGAAGACTGGTTCCTGAAAGTTTCCATGTCTCTTGTGCATGTGCTCCATATAATGTCCAGCATTCGTGTTTGCAGGTTCTCCATTATTTCCATCGTTTTCGTAAATGGGTTCCTCATAATTTCCAGATTTCTTTCGTTCTATTTCCGACTGACCCTCTTGAGTGTCTGTACCTGAGTGGAAACATTGAGACAAACTTATTTTTCAAGCATTAGTTGTACTAGAATCGTCTGCGTTTTCGTAATTATCAGTGCTAGAATTCTGTTAGTCGGAGTATATAAAATTGAGTATGCGGTTATACTGTACTACCCACAACAAACATATCTGACATACGCGCCAAGCACACACATACAAGAAACGCAGCACATGTCACGCATCCCTTGTATATGTATATATTTTCATTCATGTTAGTGTTTTTAAATGTATCATTCTTAACACAAGCATTAAAATGTCAGCATTCCAGCTTTATGTATCATAACTTCATTCGTGTGTTGTATACTGATTTATGTACATCTTTCTATCCTCCAACAAACACAGTTGATTGTAGTCTGAAGTCTGCTTTGTTCACCTCGTGTCAGGCACTACATTTCCATAAACAAGAGCTATTAACCTGGCTATTGGTGACCACGGAGATGAGCAGCCCAACTGGCACCAATAACACCAGCCTCTCCAGCGACACTGCTGCCGCCTCCATATGTCTGCCCCCATTCACACCCCACAACCCAGAAGCTTAGGTCTTCAGGGCGGAAACAATATTCTGACTGGAGAAAATTACCTCCGCAGCACAGAGCAGACGCCATCGTCGAATTCCTGCCAGACAACTTTTTCAAGCAAGTCGCAGGATGGCTCACAGAACTTCAAACCATCACTGCAGATCACTGAAGGATCAGCTGAAGTCATCCTTGAGTATGTCAGCTACCCTCAGAGACAAAAAATTTCTGAACATGGGGACAGCCATAGGAAACAAGTGGCCATCGCATGTCTACAAGCAATTGTGGCAGCTTAAAACATTACCTCACACAGATAGCCAACCCGAGTCAACGCTGCACCTTGTTAGAGAGGTCCGCCTCACAAAACAGTCCTGACAAACCATTGTGGCCATGCCCAATGCCTCCACCATGCCCATCGATAAATTCCTAAAATTGGTTAACACAGAACACATGGCCCACAAGACAGCAGAGCCCACCTAACCACCCATAGGAGCAGCAGCACGACGGTCTCAGAAGTCAACCAACACAGAATCCAACAGTGACCCAGGGGGACTGGCAACCACCATCCACAAGCAGAGCTTCCCCAGATAGTTCATCAAGGGGAACACCAGACAGATGAAAGACGACCAGAGAGAATATGCTTCATTCACTGGAGATTTGGAAAAAAAGCCCGCAAATATAACATAGGATGCCTGTTTTAAAAAAACATGCAAGAGTTCGACCCAAACAAGTAAACATCACATGTGAGCAGACTGGTTGCCTTGTAAGAGAAGCTGCGCTTGCTTACTGCTGTCTTTCTTCCAGATACAAACACAAGGACTCCATGTATTTCTTCCTCTGGGGCGTAAAGTTGCAAACAGAATTCTTCATCAACACCAGGGCATGCAAATCATTTGTGCCAACCAGCCCACACAAACAACTCGACCCCTCCTCACCCAACAACTTCCATGTATCCACTGCCAGTGGAGCACCACTCAAGATGTACAGGAAGCTAAATATGAATGTCATTCAACTGGAAAGACTACAGTTGGACCTTCATCACGGCAGATGTGACGATAGTAGTTTTAGGAGCACACTTCCTAAAAGAACGTGACATGCTAGTGGGCATAGCATCAGAGCAACTAATCCCAATGACAGCTGTGCATAAAATCCACCGCCATATTGTTATCACAACCGCAAAGACGAGTAACAGGCCTTTTTGCAGCATCTACGCACTGCCAGATATATGCTGACTTCTACAAGAGTGCCAAAAGGTCTTCCCAGACGACCTGCAGCAGGACTTAACTGAACCAACAAAACACAACATCCAGCACCATATAGAAATGGAAAGTTCCCCCCTCCACTTTTGATAAATTCCGTCAACAACGTTCAGTTCAGGATAGCCTATCCCATAATAGCAGAGGTGCAAAGAGATAACATGGACCTACAGCAACTGCGGCGGGACAACCCCACCTTTACATTGAGCGACCTGTCAATCAACAACGGAGAAACTACATCGCCTGGGAAACAGGTGCTGGGGACCCTTGTCCCTACCTGTCAGAAGGCCTCAGAAGAAAGGCTTTCAACCTAGCCCACAACCTGTCTCAACTATCAGGCTGAGCAACCGCCCAAATTTTAGCAGATCAGTTAATCCAGTGGGGAATGAAAAAACACACAAATAACTGGACGGGAGAATGCCTTCTGTGGCAGACGTAAAAAATAACAAGTCATGTAGGAGAGTTCCACACAACACACTGCTGATTCACCCACATCCACGTCGACATAGTGGGACCTCTACCCCCTCAAAGAGGTACAGATACCCTTTCACCATCATCAACAGAAATACCAGGTGACCCAAAGGAATACTGTTGTGGAACAGATGGTGGAGAGTTGTGTGCAAGCTCTCATTGAATGGTAACAGACTTGGAGTCCTGCAGATCATTATTAGCGACAGGGGAGGCCAACTTCATGTCCACCATATAAAATGACCTTGCAGATAGTTTGGGGACAAAAATAAGACACATGACAGCCTACAACCCAGAAGCTTACAGCATCATTGAAAGGCTACACCAGTTGTTGAAATCATCATTCACTGCGAGATGTCAAGGCGGGAGTTGGAGAACGGCGTTACCTTATGTCTTGCTTGGCCTGAGAATGTCACAACACACGGTCATACAGAATCCCTGTACGACCAATCCTCAACATGCTGGCAGACGTTTACTAACATCCAATGAGCCCAGCATCCCCATCTGACAACCACAAAGCATTAGAAGAAATAATGCTGGTCAAGATGACTTACCACATAGCCAGAAAAGTGGAAGTCTCCAGTGAACTGCAAAATGCAAAATATGTGTTCATACAGGTAGACACACACAGAACCCCCTGTCCCCAGGCTATTCGGGATAATACCGTGTCATCCAGAGAAGACACAAGACCTACTGGATGACAGTTGGCGGCAGAACTACCTGGGTCTCCATCGACTGCCTAAAGCCAGCATACCTCCCATACATCGACCAATGGAGGGGGTGGGGGTGTTGAGTCCTGTAGAGTTCCACACTGACCCACACACACTGTCCATCTTACTTGGCAGGCTGATCTCACAACGAGCATCTCTGACGAACACATCAAGTGCGCACACGCAAAAGAAGCACAGTAGATGTTATGCATCCTTTGTACATATACTTTCATTCATATTAATGTTATGTTAAATGTATCATTTATAGCACAAGCATTACAACGTCAGCATTCCAGCTATATGCATCGTAACTTCATTCGTGTCTTGTATATTGATTTATGTACTACATCTTTCCATCCTCCACCAAACACAGTTGATTGTACTATGACCGCTGTCTTTTTCGTCTCGTGTCAGGATTTACATTTCCACTCACAAGAGCTATTGACCTGTCTGTTTGTTGTTTGAATGAATTAGTAAGTTTGTAGACGCAGCCTCTTACTCACACCTTCTCTAAAGTACTATACAGATTTACTTGCTGTATATTCTATCTTATCAGACTTAATAAAAATGAAAGTGCTTAATTTAGCTGTAAATAATTTTTGCAGTGTTAAATTTTGTGGAATGAATGGCAACCTACCCTGAGAGCGTGTAGCCGATGCCTTCAGGTGATAAATGTACAGGGCTGCAGCAATTAACGTCAGCACGTAGAGACAGCTGATGACGATGGTCAGTACACAGAAAAAGGCACAATCTTTTATTTCTCCTTCTGCCGTGCTCTCGACTTCGTTTTCTGGAAGAAATGATAAAGCCTCTTAGTAACCAGAATACATTTATGTTTCTTTGATATTATTATACATCAGAATTATGAGTAAAGTGAATTGTGAGGTCATAAGGTTTTTATTTGAAATAATAAATCATTAGGAATAAAGAAATTACTTTAAATCTGATATGGATATTATAATGAGAGTGAAGAGACACGTTGATCGTAAAGTAGTTATGACATTATTAATCCCTTGGTCTTCGATGCTTTGCCACTTTTATATTTTGTATTTTTTGATGACCTACATAATTATGCAGTTACATTTCCTCTTTACATGGGCAAATAAGACCACAAACCCGTCAATAAACAAGTTTTGTTACTTGAAATGCAAACGAAGATCACATTCAACTGCCAATAAGGTTGATATAAGAAAGTGTTCAGTTTTTCTAATTACGAAAACGAAAACAAACGTTGAGTTCAGTAAACATTTGAGGCACGAACGGTGGGTCTGAGAGCACTGTTTAGATATGCTCTATAAATACAATTTCCCATGAAACTTCACAAAACCCACTGCTTCCCAAAGTTCCAGAGACAATACACTTGCAAGAAAAGATCAGGAATGTCGTGCTTTTTATTAGTTTTCTGTAAAAGAAAACAATTGAGATGGCTTTGTCTGTCTGACCGCCCCCAGATCTTAAGAACTATTGAGGTTAGATCTAGGACTGCAAATTGTTATGTTGTTCATCCACCCTCCAATCACCAAACATACTTGCAGCTTCTAGCCTCAGGAGTTTTTACTTTATTTAAGGTTAAAGGTAGCCATAATCCTACTTCTGGTACCGTAATACTAGGTACCATAACCACAGGCCACCACTGGACGGTGGCTGAGGCCACACCACCAGACCATGGCTGAGTTTCATGGGCCGCAGCTAAGAGTTTCATGGACCGTGGCTGAAAGTATCATACAGCATTATACACTTTAGAAAACTATTTTTGTTTGTAGAAACTGCCATACCGATAATGGCGAAAACCGCCTCAGCAAATGATTCATATCTCGTAACTGCTTCGGTTGTAGTGGGTTTCTCTTTCCTGGTAATAGATTGCATTCCAATTTTAATATTTTGCTAAATAAGAATATTCTGTGGTTTGGCAAAATATTCCTGAAGCAAATGGGAAAAGTAGCGTGCGATAAAACTTATTTTATGAATATGCAGCTGAAAAGACGTCTTCCAGATTCTCTTGTCATTGTATATTATTGCGTTGCCCTTTGCTATTTAAAACTAGCAATAGGGAATAGCTTAGTTGTTGCGTCATAACATATAGTCCAGATGCAAGTCTTACCCTACGGTAAACAGATTGATTAGTTGAAAAGTATAATGGTAATACTTTGCTATTGTGGAGGGAGAGAGAGAGAAATTCAGCACATGGCTTACCTGGTTCTAGTGGCAGATAAAACATTTGCCACTGGATTGGAACCTCACTAGACACATTGATGCGCCTTCCTTGTAATGATCTTGATTCCATGGGAATGGTGAACTTAGGAATACTAGACAATCTTGGATTAATCCACTGAAAAATAAAAATAACTTTAACAAAATATGTGGTACAGTGTATATATTCTTGTGTCTATAATGCAAAGGATATTTTAAATCTTAATTTGTTTGATATGTGAAACGGTTCAGAGATAAACATATTCAAATCATCTCTGCAAAATTCAGAAAAAGATTAAATCTAAGAGAAGATTTTAATGAAATAATAAAATACAAAAAATACGCAAAAAACTGATGAGATCGAGAAAGAAGCGGTATATAGAACATGAATATAACACACACAACGAGCAACAGCAGTGATACAAATACTGTTAGTCGTAACTATTCCAGCTCAAGTAAATCAAATATTATCCCACATATGATACGAGTTACTAACATCTTCATATATAGCAACGGTATTCCATTCATAATTGGGTCTGCTGGTGAAATTGAGCAGGTAAATGAGCTCATTATTCACAGAGAGAGATAATTCAAAATGTGGCTTGGTTCTGTCTTCTGGGTGATACAGAATGAAGACAGCTTCTCTTGCTGGAAGATCGAAAGAAACAGCACTCCCGTCAGATGTTCGTTTGATCTCACCTGAGAAAGAGAGTTCATTTGAAGAGCCGTTGATAATTCTGAACATTTGAAAAATCATAGATTTTGACGATGAAACTTTTATACGTGAATAGGTTTTTGGTACTTATTACTTTTTAAGCTACTATAAGATTTGTTTATCAGTTTTGGCTAGTTGCACATATAACGGTATTTCGTGTGGAACTACCAAAAAATAATTCAGTTATGCTGATTTTGTTTAGGAAATGAAATTAAGTCGGTTTCAGTCAAACTATCTCCAGCACAGGTAATATCATCTTACTTAGACTAATTAATTAGTAAAGTATATGTAAAAGACTCCCAACATTACAGAGGAATGAATTCCCGGATTATCCTGTGGGAACTGGGGCGAATTCCCAACGGTCCAGTATGCGTTGGTGACCTTAGCAGATAATTTGGTCTCTAGTCGCTAGTTGACCGTTCTGCGTCACGGGATGGTGTTGGGGCGGAGGGCTTGTTTACGTATAGAGACAGGGAAGTTGAAAGACATCAGTGAGTTTTTCTCATTTCTTTTCTTCTATTCAGCTCTTGCCTACCAAAAATTACCCTCCCCTGTTTTTGAACGAATGCATGACAAATTTTGCTAAAAGATTTCCTTGTCCCCTAAATCTATTTTCTCCTATTTATATTTTAATCCCAATTACTTGGGGAGATTGTGGCAGGTTTTGTACAAATTGATTTTGTTTCAGGACAGTATTAACTGTCTACTTAAAGATACTTTTCAGATTCTCGATCTTGGAATGTTGGTGACATACTGTTGGAGAAAACAGTTCGACCTAGACACATGAAGTCTGGTCATTCTGACTTGACGCATGACATCCAAAGTAGTATTTTCATTTAAAGAAAATATTTTCATCTCGATCCTGTTTTATTAGATTTCTAAGCATGTCTGTTACTCATGGGTACGGTAGAAAAAATATGGTACTGCAGAATGGTAAACATTTCATAAATATTATCAAAATTATTCATTCGATAGAGGAAGAGATATTGGAGAGTTTACCGGATTAAAATAACTTTGAACGCATTGTGGGTTACTTAAGTTAGGTATATCTTAGTTTAACCAGACCACTGAGCTGATTAACAGCTCTCCTAGGGCTGGCCCAAAGGATTATATATTTTTACGTGGCTAGGAACCAATTGGTTACCTAGCAACAGGACCTACAGCTTATTGTGGAATCCGAACCACATTATATCGAGAAATGAATTTCTATCACCAGAAATAAATTCCTCCGATTCCGCGTTGGCCGAGCCGAGAATCGAACTTCGGACCACCGGATTGGTACCCGAGCGCGAAATCCATTCGTCTAACGAGGCACTGTTGGGGGTTACTAAGATCTTTATAAATGATCAGCATAATTGGAAAGCTATGATATATTCATAATAACCCAGGTAAAGTATAAGAGTTTTATTCATATGGTAGTTAAGAAGAATAAAAATTCAGCAGCTATATTTCTGAATTCTTTGAAATCTATTCTATTGCAGTCACTAACACACTAATTCCTGAGGAAAACATTGAAGGAAAATGACTTACTATTCTTGAAGGGCAGTGCAAATAACTGCCAGTCTGTAGGGGCGTCGCTCATTACAAGAAGGCTGCGACTTTTTGGCTTCTGCGGAGTTTCAGGAAAGTTAGCACCTCGGCATTGATCAGAGTAGTTCGGCTGCTCAATCCACTGTAAAGAGAAAGTAGTTTTTGAAGAAGACAAGACGTACAACGACATTGCTGCAGATTATTCTTCTCATTAAGTTACATGTATGTTGCTAACATCTTCTGAATTATTGGTCTATGTTTCAAATAACATGTATTGAAGACAATAAATCTTTGTTTTCTGGAAGATAATCATTTTTGAGATAGTTGCCATTCTCTTGAAATAGAAATGACCTTTGTATCTAAAAACCCATCCTCAGAATTATGGTTTACTTGATTGATGTGACTTTCTTCTTATTTGTGTTTGCTGGATATTTTAGGTGTCACACACTGTTACACCGAAAGAAGTGAACTAGAGAGAGCGATCAAATCAAAGCTTTTCAGCTCATTTTAAATCCTTGAATTACAATTTTTTGAAATTTGGCTGCATTATTCATTCAAATAAACTATATAAATGAATAAGAGTCACTCCTATTCGTTCAATCTTTCAGTTCTTACCTCAGGCATATTTATCCGCCGAGCAGTTAGTTCCCTGGTGGACACGGAGTCAGTAACCTAGGTGTTATGACACCTGGTGGACTTGTAAACGCCAGGAAACTCTTAGAACTATGAGATCAGCTGTACCAGATAATGAAGACAATAATGTGAGTATTACCTTGTTGATTTTCAAAAGGCAAGAGCTCATTTCCACATGGAAATTAAGAAGGCAGGAAAGGAATCTTGAACAATATTCATATCTTGACTAGATTCAGAAATGCCCTTGACCTTAGCTTGGAAGAGCTAGATAAATAGCAGGCAAATTTACTCCTTGTCAACCCCAGTTATCACGATTAATGATAGTGAAGTAGCAGATCCCGGTAGTTGCAAATGAGTTTGCTAATGTCGCAAAAACCTATGACCCAATTCAGCTTAAAGAAGGCAAAGGGATCAAGTTGAAATTTATTTTAATACATGAAGAAATGAACACTACAGTGTATCTTTTATGACGCGTGAGTTTGAATCAGCCTTAATTAAGTTTATTAAATCAGCTCTTGGACTGGATGATATAACATATTTAATGACGAAGCATACTCCAAAAAATACTAGATTTTTCACATTAAGCCTTATATTTTCGAGAACGTGTCTTCCTTAAGCTAAGGGAGTTGTTAAAATTACTGCCATTGGTAAAACCAGGGAATGACCCTTTCTAGATAAAGAATTGTTGTCCCATTGCGCTGACATCATGTCTGTTTAGGATCATAGAGAAAATGGTTACACTTTTGATGTGGTGCTTAAAATGTAAATATCTGTCGCCTGCTCTGTGTGGTTTTCGATGTGTTGGTGCTAACGGAGTCGTCGGTATGTGAAGCTTTTGCTAACAAGCAGCACCACGTCACTGTTTTCTTAAATTTTGAGAGGCTTATGATACAACATGGAAGTATTGCATTCTGAGGGTCCTTTATGAATTTAACCTGAGAGACAATTTGACTCTTTTTATCAAGGCTTTAAAAAAAAAAAAAAAAAAAAAAAAAGAAATAGGTTATTTCAGGTTCAGGTTGGAGCAAAAGTGTCAGATGTATTCAACCATGGTGTGGCATCAATAGGGTATGGTGAAAAATTGGCTAGATGTAACATATCCCCTTCGATATCGATATCGTTTGCAGCAACAAGGCTGGAAGTGGCTCAAAGCTGCTTTCAGCTGTGCATTGATAATATAGTAAAGTGGGCTGAGACGAATGGTTTTAGGTTTTCATTTAGTAAAACAGTAACCATTCATTTTTTGTCACTTAAACGATTCCATCCTGATCCAGACCTATTCATACATGAGCAGAAAACTCCATGTGTTGGTGAAGTTAGGTTGCTTTGGTTGATTTTGATAGAGAGCTAACTTGGATCCCACATCTGAAATATTTTAAAACAAATTGTTGAAAGCAATAAACGTGCTGGAAGTTGTGCCCCATACTTCGTGGAGTGTAGACCGAACTCAAATGTTGAGGCTGTAAAAACCCTTAGTTGTTTCAAAATTGACATATGGGTGTAAGGTGTACAGCTCGGCAAAGCCTAATAACCCTAAAATGCTTAATTCAATTCTTCATGGTGGAGTAAGATCAGCCGCAGGAGTATTCAAGTCATCTCCCACTGAGAGCATGCTTGTAGATGCTTGTGAGATGCCTCTGGATCTTCATTACCAACGTATGCTGGTTTCAGAGGCTCCCTAAGTCCTTAACCAGTATTTGTATTTATTAGAAATGAAAGGCATTGGCAGTTTTACAACAATCACCTCAAGCAACTGCAATCGTTTGCTTTTAGAGTAAAACACATACCCCATCAATTAAACTTGCCAAAGACAGAGACTTTGCCAGCTAGATATTCGGTTAGCCTCCCTTGGAACCTTCCAGGGGGTAAAATGGCGTAAATATTTTAATTCAACAAAGGCAGAAATGTCCAAGGGATTGACCATTGTGACCTCACAATTCTTTGCTTTGTTTTGTATGGCTGCTTCCTGTGTATTCACATCAAGTGAAGAGCTTTAATTTGATCGTTGTTGCTCACTTGCTTACGCCTTATCGCGTTCGTTGTGTCCACATCCTTTGTTTTCTGATGTCGAATAATGACCACGTAACCAATGCTCTTAATCCTTGGTCTATATCATAGATCAGTGCCATGATCATTTAAGGTCTGAAGGGTTCCTTGGCTTAATGGGTCACTTCAGAACAGTGCCTCCTTTATTTATTTTATTATTTATTTTTGCTATTTACTTTTATCTGTAATTACTTGATTTATATATATATATATTATATATATATATATATATATATATATATATATTAGCTGGGATTTTCTGACCACCAGAAGAGTTGGAACACTTCCCTGAATTATAAGGGAGGATGGTGTATTGTGTAAGATAAAGTGCAGAAGCACATGAGTAGTTAAATATCACAGATGCTCTTTGCTTCACAAGTCGTTAGAAGCGATTATATTATATATATATATATATATATATATAGATATATATATATATAATATATATATATATATATATATATATATATATTTATATTTTCTTTCGTCTTTTCATTAATAATAATTTTTGTTGGAAAAATTTGTGTAAAAATTCATGATATTAAATTGTATATGCTCCCGTGTTGTTTTCAAAATGTACTGTTTTCTGGAAGAATCACTTGTTTACTGCGGGTATCCTTCAAGGTGTGGCTAGCCTATGGCGACTCCTCTTTGTAGAGTGAAAATCGCCCTTATGGCTAATCTGGTAGTGTCAGTTTGTATATTAAGCCTTCTTTTGACTATGGTGTTCTTTGTAAAATCAGTTTGCCTCAGTAAAGGGTCCGAATAGGACCGAAAGTGGCAAAAAATAAAAAAAAAACTTTATATATATATATATATATATATATATATATATATTATTTTATATTATATATAATGTGTGTGTGTGTGTGAGTTCTGACACGTTTACTCTTTTTCGATGAATTGGAATATCACCTCTGGAATCTTTGTGCAAAATCATAGCCCTTTGTCATGTTCCAGAAAAATCTTAGTTCATTGTGTACATTTATACTAAAAAAAATATCATTTCTTATTTACCTCTCTTGATATGATGACAGCATCCCATCTACTGATTGCCATACTACATGTTGCATTATAAACATCATCTCCATCATGAAACACCCTGGCACGAAAAGTTGTTCCGGAGTGGTTTTGCTTCGCTGCAAGGACTACTTTGTCCTTATCGGGAAGGTTGAAACTTGTTACGTTCCAGTTAGACGTCGTCCTTACAGGGTAGTCTGGAAAAAAGAGAAAAGTTTAAGCATGTAAAGATAATATAACTATCCTTTTATTTATCAGTTATCAAATGGATGGCTGAAAGTTTGGGAATCCTTTCCCGTACTCCATAATCTGTGAATAATCTAAGCACAATCCTTTAATTCAGTCTTGGGTGTTGCAGGTCCTTGCTGTGGCTCCCTTTCCTCGAAGTTCAAGTTTGTTCTTTCTTTCTGATGAACAAAGTCGGCTTTGTCTGGCTCTTTTCCTGATATGCATCCTCCTCAGACGTCTATTAAGACCAAAGGAAAATGGGTGGCTTTTTATATACTCAAAAGTTGTGGATTTTTTCATCACTCCTATACTGAATTATTCGAACATTTTTCTTTTGTTTCAGCATGTGAAAAGTGATTTGTTCTTGAAACTGTCGCTCACTTGGATTACTCACAGACGTCCGTATGAATCAGCCACTTGCTTTGTGCCGTCGTTGTAAATGTGGAATTGTCCTCAATCATTACTCTTTCTCTATTGGTGTAGGAGTGTGGGCAAACCACCGATGTATTTTGTATGAATCCGGATTCATAGTGTATCTACACATTATGAGTGCTTTGGCAATTGGTGGCAAGTTTCCTTTAATGCTTTCACTGAAAAGCACGGCGCAATATTGGTGGTTTTCTCTGTAGCAATTCGTAACTTTTGTTTAGTTGCTTTAGGAAGAGACTGCAATTGATACGGCATTCACTACTTACATTAAATTTTACCCGTTACTTTTCTTTATTCTGTTATGGTGTTTCTTATAATTTCCGGGCTGGTGAGGTTACCAAGTATGGCACTCTGGTAGTATGCATAACTGTGATCCCACCCTTGGAAAAGTAAATCATGTGTCATTTTGTTCAGGACTAGATTAAAAATGATTTTGAAAAGTATTCCTCACATCTACATTCATTTAGGTAAACGAGATCATTTCAAGGTTACACATTTTAGAAATGGTTTTATCAAAAAGTGAAACTACTCTTAGTACAGTTACAGTTTTTTCCACTTCCATCTACCACTGTAATAACCTCTCGACCATCCAGCTAGAATATTTAGCTGGTTTTCATATTTTCCTAAATGGCGCTTTCAGCAAACTCACATGGCCCGGAGACTATTATAGTTTACGTACATCAATACTTTTTCTCCCGTAGGGGGTCAGTGCCGTCAG